>NC_134960.1:19620939-19924303 GCF_965638725.1 Aptenodytes patagonicus | reverse complement strand
GGCGCGGGGCCGAGGGGGTGGCACGAGCGGCCCCCAGCTCCAGCGGGACGGTGGGCTGGAGCCACCGGGGCAGCGGCACCTGCTCTGCCCGGCCATGCAGGTGGGTCTGCTCCGGGATGCCCAGCTAAAATCCCCATCCCAGGGAGCTGCGTGGCCCCGGGGCTGTTGGGGGACAGCGGCCGCCCCGGCACCCCCAGCCGCCGTCCCCGTCCCGTGGGCGCCTGGGCTGCAGAGCCTCGCCGCTCAGGGTGTTCCTCCAACGGCTTCATTCCTGCCGAGGCAGGATCAAAGGCAGGATCTGACTTGGACGGCTTTCTACTGAATAATGGGGAGGGAGCACACAGCCTCCTTCTTCTGGCTAGGGAAACTCGTGTTTTTCAAAGTATCAGTTTTTGGGAGTAAGTTCCCTAGGAGGCGGGGGGGGGGGGGAGGATGGGGGGGGAGGGAAAAAAAAAAAGCAAAGAAGGGAGGGCGAGCAGGAGAACGTCTGCTCTTCCAAGGCAAGTGCATCAATCAACATTGTGCAAGGAGGAGAGTCCAGCACTCCCTCTCACATCATTAGCCAGGCTAATGCACTCCAGAGGATCCCGCTACGGCAGGCTACCGGCGCACCCGGCTGCGCCCCAGCCCGCACCGGGCGGCCGAGCGCCCGCAGCGGCCGCGCCGGCGGTGCCGCGGCACAAGCGGTCACCGAAAAGGAGCTTAGCGAGAGGGGCAGCCCCTTTCCAGGGCCGGTGACACTCCAGCATCTGGCGCGCGGATCAGTTTAATACGGCTGTAAAAACTAGAGGGGAAAAAAGTGAAAGCCCTAGCCAAAACTGCCTGGCACTCCGAGGTCAGCACGCCGCCTTTGTTTCTATTTTACAACCAAAAGCGAAAGAGGACAGAAAGGACACGTACCTGTACCTGAAAGCACAGCAGCAGGAAATGTAAACATCTGGAGAGGAGAAAAAAAAAAGCAACAAAAGATCAAATGATGCGGTAAAATGGTTAAAGTTGATTTTTTTTTTTTTTTTTGCTTTGTTTTTGTTTGCGATTTTTTAAAGGGCGCAGAGCGATGCTCTGCTTATAAAAAGGCTCGGGTCCCGATTACCACCTGATTGCAAGGAAAACGCAACCGGAGCCTCCAAAAGGAAAGTTTAAAAAAAAATAAAAACAACAAAAAAAATTTAAAAATAATAAAAAAATATTTAAAAATATGCCATAATCCTTACAGGCAAGTGCAGGCTGAGAGCAGTGAATACATCGCTGGGCGAGGAGAGGGGGGAGGTCAGTGGCTTCACGCTAGCGGAGTGCAGTCCCCCACCGCCGCCCTGACATGGGAGCGATCCGGCCGGCGAGCTCCGCTCCGCGCCGCTCCGCGCCGCTCCGCGCCGCCGAGAAGTTGTGGTACCGCCCGCTTTGCCTCCTCCGAGTGACTCGCTTAGGCATCAGCTCTCCTCTCCCCCTGTCTCTCCTCCTCCTCCTCCTCTCCCTCTCTCTCTCTCCGCCTTTGGGGGGGATGAAGGTGCTTATTGTCAGTAACTTCCGATCATCAGCAAGTGCCCCCCCGCCGCCCCCCCGGGCCAGCCCCGCGAGGCGGATAAAGCCTCTCCGCGGCCCCGCGCCCGCACAGCGCCGCCGCCGCGCCCCGCTCCGCGCCCCGCCGCTCCGCGCGGGCGGCATGGCGATGCGCGGGGCGCGGAGCGGGAGGCGGGACCCGCCCGGGCAGCCCCCGCGGGGCTGGCACCGCCTGCGCGGCCCGGCCGGGAGGGCAGGGGCGGCGAGGAAAGTATTTTTTTAAAAAAACGAGGGAAAAAAAAAAAAGCGGGGCGGGGGGGGGGGGGGGGGAAGCGAGCGGGGCCGCGCCGCTCCGGCCCCCTCCCCGGCCCGACGGAGCGGGCAGTGCCGCTGCTCGTCCGTAAACGCGAGGGGAAAACCCGCCCCCCCCCCCCCGCAACAGACCCGCCGCTGCCGCTGCCCCACGGCCGGGCTGCCGCTCCGCGCCCCGCGCCCCGCTCCGCGCCGCCGACACGCGTCAGCCGCGGCCGCTCCCACACCGCGCTTGGCCCAGGCGGGGGGCGGCGGGGGCCCGGCCCGGCCCGGCCCGGCCCGGCCCGGCGCGCTCTTACCTCCGAGCGGGCAGGAGCGCGTCCCGTCCCCGGCGAGCCCCGGGCGGGCGGCAGCGGGGCCCCCGCCAGCCCCGGCGCGGCCCCCCGCGGGCCGGGGCACCCGCCCCCGCCGGCCCCCGGCCCCGCCGCCGCTCGGGCAGGGCAGGGCAGGGCAGCGCCGCGCCCGCCCGGGTCCATTAGCCCGGCACCGCTCCCACGGCGGGATATTTACACCGGGGTCAGGTTGTCGGGGTTTGCCCGGCACTTCCCCGGCCGGCGGCCGCCGCTGCCCGCCCGCTTCGGCACGCTTCGCCTGCCCTCCAGCGGCCGCTCCGCCGCTCCGCACCCGCCGCCCGGCCCGGCACGGCTCGGCCCCGCTGAAACGCTCCTGCGGCCCGGGGTAAAACCGAACGGGCTTCCCCCTCCTTATTTTTTTTTTTTCGGGTAAAGAAAAAAATTCACACGCCGAGAGCCTGCGGTAACTCTTTCCCCGGCTCTGAAAGCTCGTTTATAGCAGACAAAATGCCAGGAACTGTTAACCTCCACGCATAGTCTAACTCTCCGAAGAGAGCCTAACGTCAGTTAACACCTTATTAAGTGAGAACATAACCATCGCTCATAACTCTGAGCTTTCCAAATTCTCCACTCGAATAACAGCGCACATCGGCGCAGAGCGTTTGGTCCTGCTGCTCCCGCATCTGTGGGGACCGAAGCGCTCGTTCCCCACCCCGTTCTCAGCCACAGATCAAGCAGCATCTTTAATCCCTGGAGTTCATCACTGGGTGCCCTTCAGACACCAAATCCCAGTGTTTTTCAGCCCACAGTTTCAGGCCCAAGAGGCACAGAAAACGTTAAGAGTTTGAAAACAGTGACCAAAGCAAGTTCTTATAAAAGCTCCAGCAGTAATACACCTGTGATATATCTAATGGACTTCACACTGCTGGTCTTACGGATCCACAAGTGGAAAAAAAAAAAAAATCCAAACCGCTGACAATTACTGATTCCACCGACATCAGTGGCACCACTCATCCCCGTCACAGCGGTCCCACGGCACCTTGCCACAGCTGAAGGCTGTTTCCAAGGATGGCCAAGACCATCAGAGTCACTTTCCCGAGCCCTGCAAGTTGAGCTCACCGAGATGCCTGTGCAGAAACGGTACAAACAGAATTTGGGGGCTCGCAGGATGAGAGCATTTAGCTTAGATGTGAAAATATTCAATATATTCCTAATCATCACCAATGTCTCTTTTCCTCGAAGTGGTTTGGGTGGGGAGGAACCCAGCCTATGGCACCTTGTGCCGTTGGGCGCTGCTCAGCCACCCACGGGAAAGGCACCCCACAGTGTGGGGCCACCCCATGTGCATCAGCCCATCACCCCGCCAAGTCCAGTATCTGCCGCCCAAGGAGACCCTGCACAACGCACACGGCAGTTCTGCAAAGCCAGAAGGCAATAATTCCTCCCTAACACTCGCAGCCGCTCGTAGTCATCTGCGAGCGCGAGCTTTGACTGCTCCTTCTCGGCTTTCCTGACCACCGAAACTCAGAGCAATCAGAAAATTAATCTGAACTGTCTCAGAAACAGCCCCAGGGCGGGAGTCAGGCCCCGATGGGTTTCTTTGGCCTTCCTTAGGTAATTTTTTTTCCTTCAACTCTTCTTTAGGCACAAATGCAAGGCTGTAAAATCAATCTGCTGTAAATCGCATGCCAAGGGGGAAGATGGTAGAGGTTGGCTGTGGGAAGCCTGCACGGCCTCTCTGCCCAGCAGAGCTCCTGAAAAGGCCGCCAAGTCTCCCACAGATGGCCAGCGCGCCAGACCGAGGACGTCATCCTCAGCTGAAACCAGATTTCTCCTGCTCCACCAACAGCCCATGCCACCTTTCTCTCTTCCCAGCCCCAGAGTTATCCTTGAGGAAGCAGGATCCATGCAGAAAATAGGAAACTGAAACTTGGTCCCCGTCCTTGCTGTGACAGTGCCAAGCTGCTGTATTGTTCCCACTAGGCTGCCAAGCCTCAGAGCTCAGCCTTTCATACAGGTGACATTTTGTGCCAGTTGAAAGCATCGCATTTTCCTCCTTCCACGAGAGCAGAAAACACTCTGCAACCGTAATATGGAAGTCAGGATTTCTTGGTGAGGTTTTCAAAACCAAAGCATCCCACACACGACCTGCCCCCCTCTCCCACACGAGCAGAGCCTTCAACACGCTGAGCACATCAGCTGCTTTACATTACAAACATGTGGGCCAGGCTCAAGGACCTCAGGGTCTTTAAGTAGGACAATGTTTTACACCCGTACACCCCAGTGCTGCAAATGGTATCTAAAGGGAAGTTCATGCTTTCCTACTGTGTGCCTTCATAAGACCAGTCTGATGTGGAAATGCCATTGGTGATGCACTGGGGAAGGGATGGAAGTCCCTACAGCGCTCACGAGCACCCGTCCCACCGCTTCAGGGCTTTGCATCTTCACCGCTGAAGGCTGCTATTTGATCTGATTCCCAACACAAACCCAGCCAGCACAGCCAATGCCCACTGGAAAATGAACACCTTTATTTTAAGCTGTTTATTTTTCATACGGCATACTCAGGGTGCGAAGGCCAGCGCAGGACATTCCCGACAGCTTGATGTTCACGATATTTTATTAAGCAAGACGCAGGCCAGGTAAGGTCTCTGCACTGCAGGGTGCTCCCTGGGATCTCCCAGGGTTACTCCCTTTCACTCACCCATGGAAACGCCTGAATTAAGACTATGTCCTACAGTGCCTCGGTGGCTTATTGGATTAGTGGCTGCTCTTCAGCAGCTCAAATCAAAGTCTGAGCAGCATGACCTTTCGCTTGTAGGGCTGTGAAGGTGCCCCGATGAAACGAGTTTCCCTTGCCCTGCTCCAGTGGTCCATATCACCCAACAAGCAGACATTTCACAGAGCATGAAACCCATTCAATGGGGCCAAGGACTTCGCAGCATGCTTGAGTGGGAAACCTTCCCACCCATTGGACGCCCCTTTGGAATGTGAATGAGAAGCCGGCAGCAAAGGCCAGCACAGGATCCGGCCCCGCTGCACCTGGCATGCTGTGCCACCAGGGCCCTTTCTCCTTTAGATGCGAGATTTAAAGGAAAAAGAAAAAACCCGGGCTGACATTTTACAAAGACCAAGTTCAGCTCTACATAGCTGGCAAGCAAACCTGTGCACCGTTTGCTCCTGTCATCTTCTGCATCTCCAGCCTTGGGTCGTTTCAATACGCAGTTCTTACTGAAAAAGAGCTTGAAGAGGATTTCTACATTTCAAATCCTCAGTAAAAGAAAAGACAACTTTCAGAAGGGCTGTGGTGCATATTCTGTCTTTATCCAGTTTACACACAAAAAGGCAACTTCATCCCAAGGTAAGAAGGGATTTTAGAAACGCTTCTGCCACGTAGCCTGGACAGGCAGGGAGGGAGGGGACGCTTTGCAGTTGCTGCCATTTGACAGAAGAGCCACCTCAAAACAACCCTGAACTGATAGCCAGGAGGAGAGGACTTAAGCCTTAGCACCATGACATTCAGCCACAACCTTGCAGAAGGAACCCAGTGAAGAGCAAACAGTCAGGACTTGGATGCAGCCAGCCACAAAGCACCAGGCTAAAGCCCCGATTTGAAGCATTGGAAGCATAAAGCACAGAGCCATGAACATATATGTAACTTGCATGAAAATTCTGCAAGCAATTTCAAGTCATCAGTGTGGTAGGTGGCAGCACAGCCAACAGCACTGCTGATACTCATGTATGAGAGAAGAGAGGGAAGGGCCATACAAAAGGTTAACAAGCAAAGCTGCAATTTCTAAATGAAAATGCATCCCCTGAGACAGAGCCCTGCAAGCAACCGCACAGGAAAGGTGCTTAGAGTGGGGCAGGTCAGAGCAGCCGGGAGCAGCAGAGGCACACAGCTTTGTTTGCTTTCTGTAGCCCTCTTTAGCCCTTAACACTGCTAGCACACCCCGCAATGCTTCCCCCGTGTTGTACAGGTAGCAGCAGAAAGCAGCAGCTCCGTACTCCTGCGTCAGCATGGTTTGAACACAAGAAGAGCATGTGATGATTTGGTGTTTAGCAATTTTGGTGCTTTGCACCCACGGTTGGTCCCCAGCACACCTTGCTTCACCACGGGCCATCAAACAGCAGCTGCGAGGCTAGAAAGCTGCTGGGTGCTGGTGCTCAGCCCCTGAAGCTCCCAGATTTCACTGCATACCAGAAGGCATAGGGAAGGCTCACTTATCGGTTAACTCCAGATGGAATTTAGGTTTTAGCACGCTGAAGTTTCTCCCTGGACATAAACAAACCATGTGTGGAGGAACAAAAGCAACTCAAACCATACGTCGTCAGCTTTTACACTGGGATTTCACCAAGCCCCGGGACAGATGAAGAGCCAGGGAGATCAGCACAGACCCAATGCGTGTCTGCAATTGCTCTGCTGGTTGCCCGGACTTTGAAAACACATGGAGGCATAGGAAATGAACTGAAACACCAAAGGCATAGATACAGTGAAAGCAGAAACGCTGAATTCCCACACCAAGCATTTGAAACACTAAATCAGAACATGCGTAACAGAGCTTTCCTTCGCTACACTAAAAAGGAATCCAAAATAGTGTTTTTGCTGCTGGGTGCCTTATGCTCACCAAATTTTTAGCTTGCGACCACTGAGCTGTGCTTTGTAAGCCCCACAAATCAGATGCCAACCTGGAACACGTGAACTGCACCACGCCATGCCAGCCAGTGGGGATGGCACCAGGAATTAGAGACATTGATGCTTCTGTATTCGCAGGATTAATCTCATGCAGTGACCCAGAACCTGGGCGGGTTAGGCTCTTAGTCAAGAGACCTGAAGACTGGCACTATGAGACACAGGTGTGGCATGACCCCATCTTTTTAGCAGGAAGTATTTGCTATTTAATAGCTGCTGGGAAGCAGAGCTGAAAAGAGGTGAAGGTCTCTATCTGGAGCCTGGATAAAGACAACACATCCATCGTTCAGCATTAAGGAGCTGTTGTGAGGAATGATCTGAAGTCCCTTAACGGTGAGCAAGAGCTCACACAGATTTATCGGCACAGCTCCTCTGGAGTTTTCCCTGCCATGACCAGGGAAGGCCTCTTTTGGCCACCAGGAACTCCTGCCTTGGAGAATGAAGACTGAAAAAGCCCATCATGCATGCCAAATATAAACACACACAAAGTAACAGAATAATGGAATAATATAAAATAAATAAGAAATACAAATATAGGCTATCAAGCACAGCAGCTTTCATTCTGTAGCATTAAAACTGGGACAGCCTTCTATGAACTGGAAGGGGAGGGAGCTGGGGCAGGGCAGAGCACCGAGTCCCGGGAAGACAGAGGTGGCCAGGAAATCCCAAAAGCTGCCACCAGCCAGCCCAGTGCTGCAGAAAGGCCATCCCAGCTCCAGAGAGAGCAGGGATGCTCCCAAGAGCTTCTGCAGCCAAGGGCCCTTCCTGGACTTCTTGGGAATGGAGGCAAGAACAGCGTCTCTTCCAGCTCCAGACCATAGGCATGTCTCATGACCCCACGCAAAGGGAGAACCCAGCATGCTACAACCCTTACTCTGATGTGTATCGTTACTTCGTAACAAAAAAACCCAAACTAACAAAGCCTCTTATTCAGCAGCCAGAGTTTCAGGGTTTGCAAAGGTTTTTCTCCACTGAAATGCCTCCTGAATTTCAATGGGATTTGGGAACTGAAACCTCAGATTCCTCTGAAAGCTCCAGCACGTTCACTAAACAAGTCTCAGTGCTTTATCAGCAGAGGAATGAAGAAAACAAAATCACTGAAAATGACGGACATCTCAGGCTAAAGGAGACCAGTGGACTAGTTCAATACGCTGTTCTCCTGGGCAGCCCACCTCCGGCGCCCAGGGCCCCTCAGCCAGTGCATGCCCCCACCCCATGTCCCCCAGCCTGGCCACCCTTGCTCTGGTGCCCTCCCTGTCCTGCACAGGGAGGATGCCCACAGGCTTTCCTTGGTCCCACCACCCAGGAGCGTTGCAGCTGCCCTCTGAAAGCATGTGGCAGCTGCTTGAATGCTTCTGAAGGGACACAAGAACAGGCAAACCTCTGCAGACAACCCTACACAAACCAGTGGGAAATTCCACTTTCCAGCCTTTGCACTGCATTAAATCCTAGGGCTTGGCTTCTTGGATTTATATTCCTCCATGGTTTCATTTTTCCCTAAAAAAAAAAAAAAATCACAAGCTGTTAAGCTTCAAAACTTAATATTTCCTTAACTTGGAGCTTTTCAGCTCAACAGCTCTTAAACATAAACCTCTTTGACTGAAGTCTCCTGAATTAAGCTGTCTCCAGCAAGCCACCATCCCAACCCCTGTCTGCAGAGCCTCCTTCTCTCTGGGATGACTGATCCCTTCCCACGCCACCATTGTGGGCTCCTGCCCACTGCCCCTGCACTGCTCCGGGTGCTATCTGACAGGCAGGACCTCACACGGAGGCTGCATGACCACACGTGTCCCCACAGCTGGCATGGGCCACCCCTGGGGCAGTTCAGGGTTGATGCACACACAGCTGCAGGCGCTGAACAACTGGTGACATCCTGGACCTCTCAATGCCCCATGTCACCGTCCTCAGCGATGGCACAACTGAATCAGCAACTTGGAGCAACTCAAGGTGGACCTTGAGACAGACAGAGGACAGCTCTTTCTGAAAACAATGTGAAAAAAGTATGTTTTACTAACACTTCTGAAGAGGAGCTGTAGGCCACACCTCGCTTCAGAGCAAGAACTCAAAAAATTTAACAGATGGGTGGGTCATCTTCTTTGCTGTTTACACAAAAATAGACCCAAACATGGCCTTTTTCTGGAAGAATCAATGTCACAGGTCAGCAAAGAGACATCTTTGGAAGTCCCATTCTCCTGGGGCATGCACAAGCATCTCGTAGCCCTACAAGCAGGTAAGGCTGAATGCTCCATCCACTTGGAGGTACAGCAGCAGGGCCGGGCTTTTATCATCAGCGTTCTTCACCGTGACTGAAGTGAGGAGACCAGCCTCTGATGTGCTCTCAGGGGCACTTTGCCAAGCAGCACAGAAGGCGGGAATGGATTCATGCAGGAGCACCACGTTTGCAATTGGTGTTCCAAGCTTTTTCCAGAGACACAGAGAGCAAGACTGACTAGGGAAAGAGAGCGCTGCTCACAACAGCAATGGCTAGAAAAGACTGGAGGAGGAACTGATAAGATCAGCAGACAGACAGGAGAAGCCTGAGCAGTGATGGACCAAGTTAGCAAGGAGAAGGCTGTGGCAAGATGTAGAACTGGGAATGAGTTGGAAGGGACTATCCAGAACCATAAAGCTAGAGGGAACAAGCAGAAGCATCTGTCCTAGTTTGAGACCCTAAAAAAGAAGCCAAGATCCTCCAGTCTCCCTGTCCTTCTGTGGTCTCTGGACATCACAAGGGTTGGGTCCCCTTCATTATGGTGATCCCATGACATTTCATTGCCCTTAGCTGGGGAGGGGGGGTGTCATTTAGTTAAAACCTATTTCCATGTGGAAAATTTGAAGGAAATGCTTAGAAGTATGGGAAAAAGAGTTAAGGAGCAGGGAAGAATGTCCTAAAGGTCAGAGGTGGCCTTATTACTAAACTGAAAGCTTTACCTATTAGCTGTAGTTGTCCATTGTTCTCAGTGTCCACACATGCACATTTACGTACAGGGAACAGCTAAAGCAGCAGGTACTTTGGGAAGCAACACTCAAAGCAATACTGGGATAATATATACTGCTTCAATATAGCATGATCTGTGTCACTAGAAGCCTCTCATCAAGGACGTTCTTGAGAAAATATCACAATTATACGCTTTGGGACAAATGTAAGGAGTAATGGGAAAAGTTACACAAGCCAGGCACAGATAAAGGGGGTTACAGCAGTGAAATACCAAGTATCTCGACAAGCTACAATATGCCTTCAACTCTCCCTGCAGTTATTTCTCATTAAAAAAAAATCAATTAGAAAAACCTCAGGCTTAATTTGAAAATAGCTTTGAAAATGTATATCCTCATTCAAGAGGAACTTATTTTCTCTTAAATACCAGAGAAGTCAACAGAATTGGATGGGGCTCGGCAGACTTAGGGCCCCAGCAATTAGTTGAAGGGATCTTGAGTAAGACTGCAGGACCTTTCTAATAAAATCGCCTTCAGTTTAAAAAAAGACTGTTTCTAGTACCAGGATAAACCAAACACTAAGTCTAAGATGAACGAGGTGCATCAATTCTGTTTTGAGTGGCCTAATTATGTTCCCTCCTTTTGCCACTTGCTGTTCGAGTACACCGATTTCCATTCCCTTGGCTGGACAAGTCCCTGGGCAGCAGCACATCACTGCCTGCACGGCCACCTCTGGAAGTGGCAGGCACTGTTAGAGCTCCCCCGCTGAGCATCCCACTGAGGGTCTCCATTTTTCCCATTCTCGCTTTTGAGCCTCAACCACCTTTTTCTCTTCTTTTTGATTCATTGCCCTTTCTTGTTCTTTGCTTCCTCCCAGGATCCTTTTCCTATAAAGGCTCTTCTGGCTTGGTTAGGGAGAACCAATGGAAGTGGTGGAAGGGGAAAAGAAAGTTTCTGAAGAAGTAAGGAGCAGAGCAAAAGTCATCCCCATACAACTGACCACAGGCCATGCATGCATACAATTAGAAGAGTCCAGTGGTCTCCATGGCACTGGAGATGTAGCATCTTAATTAACATTTAATATATTTGATTGATTTGGTCCAAATTAGGCATGGCTTAAAATCCACTTGCATAACAGACAACCCAACAGACAGCCACTGAAGAGCTGATCCAACACAACACAGAATTGCTCCCAAAAGTGTAAATGTAGATAAAAAACAACCAGCGAGTAGAGAGCAGGGGATTCCCTCTGCTGTCTGCAAAAGGAAGAACAAGTCAGGCCCTTTCAGGCACACCTCGAAGTCCTGTAGCGGTTCTCCTGCGCCCAATCATGCAAGCTCAGCTCTCCTCATTCAGATTACGAGAGCCAGGACTCAAGACAAAGCAACCCTTAATAAATACCAGATCACAAAACCTCCAAACCTCACTCAACACAACCAATTGCTCTTGCTGCTGCTTGCCAGGACCTACTGCCCATTAGACAAGGCCAGGGAATAAAGGCGCTCCATCTAACGCTCCAAACCACCCAATTCATTTGCAGCTTTTTCAATGACATTTTGTAAGTAGGATCCAGTCTTTAATTCGCCTTTGGGGAAACGGCAAGAGGAATAAGGATCTACATGCTTGTTCCACAGGAAAAGAGGGAAGGAAAAGTTGGGATAGTTTGGCTGCTAGTCAATAATGGCACACTGGAAGGAGACAGGACATAGCTTGGGGTATCTGGGTAAGATTTCTAGAGAAGGAGAGGACAGAGAGCATGTTCCAGCATGAACTTAGCCCCTGAGGGACTGTCTGGGTGGCAAGAAGCCCAGAACCACCACCCATCCTGGCCCTGTTTTCCATTACCTCAGCCCACACACACTCCTTTCCACCCGCCTGCCAGCCATGCTAGAGCTGTTCCTCTCCAAAGGCTGCAACAAGCTGAGCACAGGCAAAATAACAGAGCCCCATACTCATCGTAGCGCTTGGGGTCCGAGACACCATTTTGGCAAGATAGTTTGATTCACAGGAGCAAACAGAACCCCGAGACAGACCTAAGGTGGCCACAAGCACTTTTCTTGAACACCCCAAGGAATACGACACAGACCAAGACCTCCTGAAGATGGAGGTCAGTACCCTTCTATTATCACCTCCTCTGAAATCAGATGCCCAGAAACACCAGAGACTTAGAGACAAAATAGATCCATATGGAGCTGCAGCCCACACTGTGCAGCAGAGGACAGTGCTGCTGCACACCCTGTGTGGTCCCGCACACCCGCTCAGCTGTGTGGCCTTCCCCTTGTCCTGTGCAGGGGAACACCACCAGCTACCTGTTCATTGTAAGGAATGAAACACAGGAGGAAACGAAGCATGGAAAAAGCAAGAACAGAAGGGTCCTGCAACAGGAAAGGCAGCAGGGGGAGAAATTCATGGAGAGAGGTCAAGGGACAGCCACCTGGAAAGGCATTTTACCATCCTGTAAAGGGAAGACGAGTTTTCCCATGGTAGAGTGAGAAAGCCTGTACTTGCATCAGTGCACTTGACTATGTACCTCCATGCTCTCAAATAAGCCATCCTCAAGGACCAGGATCACACAACCCTCAACATAGCTATCAAAACATTACAGCTTTGTTGCAATCATGCCATTATTACCATGGTAAAAACATGTTTCAACTCTGCAGAAAGTCAAGAACAGTACTTCAATAACCTCCATCTGGTATTTGGGATCTTCTCTTCAACAGGTATTTTCACATCTGAGCTTAAACTAAGTGTTTTTAAGTTCAACCTTTGAGGCTCTGGTCAAAGAAGTGGAAGAACCGGCAGCTGCCTGTGAGCGTCCTAGAGGATACGGCTGCACAGCCCCACAGGAGTCATCGGATGGCCGGTCCCAACAGGAGCGAAGTGTTTGGAGCCATGACCAGCTGAACGGGCGAGGTCTGGGGCAGACGCCACGCAGCCAGGAGCAGGGCAGGACAGCCACACTGACCACATCTCACAGCTAGAGCTGTAAGAACGTAAACTGGCAGAAAACAGTGAGCAAAGCTAACTGGGGCCAAGTGAAGTTACCATTTTTATGCCATGATGCAGATGCCTCAAAAGATGCCTCATGATGCTTAATGGCAGCCTGACAAGAGATTTGACTTACACTATACCTTGGCTACAGCACAGGGATACATTTTCCTTTAGAACTGCCCATATGGGCTCCATCTTCCCCCCCTGTAATCCTTGGGCCGAGTGCGGCTGCGCCCCACAGACCTGGTCAGTGACCTATAGACAGACAACACCCTGGGCTTTTCTGTCTTAAAAGTTTAATACTCAGAATATTTTATTGGCTGGATAGCCTCTTACTGAAATTACTGTACAATTTTCACTTGTTTCAGCCAAAATTGAGGGCAATTTTGCTTAAATAAGCCTGTCTGTGCCATTAGCTCCACTTCACCAGGGAAATTTGCTCTCACTTGTGCATATGACATCATCTATTGACATAACCCCACCGAAACAGGCATTTCAAACCCTTATACCCTGCCATTTCACATACTGTAATTATACTCAAGTTTAAATGAATCTTCAACACTAGCCTTGCACTGTGTTTCGCTTCTCTACCATGCACTTTCCCTGGCTTTGTTTTTCCAAAAAGAAATTTGCTTCTGGAGACTTGCATTGGTTTCCATCATGCCCAGAATCTCAACTATAGAAACTAAGGTTTTTATAATAGCAAACCTTAAAAATATTTCCAGTGACAATTTTACTAACCAAATTATACATTCTGCTTCTAGAACAACTTGGAAAAAAGAACATCCAGTAAAAAAGGAGACCCCATGCCCAATTAGCACAACCCAACAAAGGTTTTTACCATGTCTTGTGAAGGTAACCGCTGCAGGACCCCAACTGTGCAAGTCCTTCAAGTGGAAGAAACTCAACCTGCTAAAGCCTGCTTTAAGGCCCTTCTGTTCTCAAGTAAGATTTTTTTCTGCTGTGAAAAATAGAAGCCAGTTGCATTAACTCTCACACATAGCAACGATTAAATCCTTTTAATAGTTACCATACAACTGCTTAAATGTTTTAAATATTCTTTCTGTCTTCATACCATTACTGCAGTTACTACACATAGATACAGGATTCAAGCATTTGAAGCGATACAGCATTTAGACAAGAGCCTTGAGGAAGAGTTCAGTGCCAGGTATGATATCCATGTTTTCCTTCTCCCCTTCATCTGAAAGAGCCCTTACTCCTTGGCATTTCTACTTTATGACAACCAATGGTCCAAAAATTTGTTTTAACTCAGCCTCTTAGTATCATTGGTAGGCAATAATCAGAAAAGACCCAAGGAACTGTGATAGAACTACCTGCCCATCTGAGCTTCTGGGATTTGCTGGAGATCAGCTCATCATTCCCAGGAATTTATCCACTGGCATTGATCTCCCTCAGTGAGCTCTCTAGGCACACCCTAGAGCATTCAAGCTAATTCTCTTCTCCACAAAACCCTCACAGGAGTCATTACGTGAGACAACCTCAGAGACTGTAGCCCCTCAGAGGTCTAACAGCACAGCCAGCAATTCCCAAATCAGAAGTATTACATTTTACAAGTGGAGTCACAAGCCCTACCAACTCAGTTGTTAGAGAGAAACCATAAACCAAAGAGAAATGAAGCTGGTCAGAAATCGAGATGCAGGAAAGGCTGTTTTAGGCAATTATATAATTAGTGGTCACTTCTAGACAAGAATAAAGTCCCACTTACCACTTAAGTCTTCTCACCAATCATCTGCTCAGTAGCTGTAAAGCTCATGGAATTGGAGTCAAGTTGTTTTTAAAGTTGACAACATAAATGAGGCTATCTGATGTGTACTTGGTAAAGAGAAGTAGCTGAAATACTTAGCAGTAGTTCCTATGAGAACTTTAAAGCCCTGTTATGTTCTCGGTTCAGTATGCAGACTACCCCCAACCCATAAAAAAGAAACGATAGTACTTTATTAAAATACTAAATTTTATTTTTTTTCCACATACATTTAGTCTCCCCACCATTTCCATTTGTCTGACCACCACCACCACCATGCCTTATCAAAACATTCCATACATACTTAAAATGAAGCTGAGGGTGGAGTCCAGTCTTTAAAAACTAAACAGGCATTTTGGACAACACATTCTTGGCAAGGTAATCTGGATGACATTTATCAGCCACGGTAGGGAAAGCTCTTTCAGCATTTGTAAAAAGGACAGCCAAATAATGGTTACAGAAATAAGACTGCAGATTTTAATGAACTGTTTAAACTGTTTTCTTTTCTTACAGAGTCTGTCTCCACTGCCAGAGAGCTTGAATGACCTGGAAGTGTACACAAAAAGTTAGAAACTGAAATCCATTTTTCTAATTATTTTCAATTTACTATCACCACTTACTCCACAAAATATTGACATTAATTTACAACAAAAATGCATTCCTTTCAGAGAAAAAAATCAGGTTGAAAGCAAGACATTCGGTCCTTCTGCTAGAAGACTGTTACTCACTGTAAGTCACAATAGTAAGAATTCAGTGAAGGTGAGAGGATGGGTGTGGACCAGCTAGGCAAATATTGGCTGAACTCTGCCTACCCTGGCTAATGTCACACCAACTCCAGTAGCTGAGGCTAACTGCTTTTAAATATTCTTTCAAGAACCTATCAATTTGTCTATCAGACAAGTTTACTCTGAACCACTGAAGGAAGCAGGAAATCATAAGGAATTCTGTCACTGGAAGAAAGTTTTAACTTACAGGAATTTTGATAGGGAAATCTAAGACACATTTTAGCCTAGTATATGTTGAGTAATAACTAATTCAGAAACTTGCTTCCTGATACCACCTTTTGGCTTGCCCTCTTACAAGAGTTCAGTTGACTTTGGGAGAAAATGTAGCAAGAAAGCCATAATCTCAATCGCAAAACAGTTCCCCCTCCCAGACACCCTCCCCAACAAAAGGCTGAACAGCAGACTGGCCTAGGTGGCCAAATTCAGCAGCAAGGAAAACCACAGCTCATTTCCTTAGCCAATATGGTGCCAAAAGGAAAATTCTGTGGGTTTAGTAAGCAAGAGATAATTTACCAACCGTATAAAAGCTGGAAAAATGTAATAAAATATTAGCTTTCCCATCTTAGCCAACTAAACCCTTAAAACTGTTCCCATTTATTTAATTTGAAGTATTGTTCGTGGTTTGTAACTCTTTGAAACAGTCCAAAGCTTGTAAAGATTAAGAAGTGGAAAAGAATCCCTAAGTCAGGTTATAAAAATTTTTGGACTTTATCAAGCTCCAATAAATTCAGTTACCTTCTGGTCCTCCGTCCTGAAGCAATTCTTAACATAGTTGGCAAATTTGGGCTCCAGCTTCGGAAGGGAAGAACCCTATTTTGAAAAAAGCAAGCTTTGGTGTATGCAGGTCATTTAATGGTTCCAATAAATAACTTATGAAGCGTAAACCCTTTGCAATACACATGGAATTTTACTGAACTCACCTTGCAACATCCCAAACCAATCTGCTTTTAAACCATTTTTAAAAGTTTGCTTCTTTACAGTACCCAGGTATTTCTCACAAGAGTGCCTACACACTAAATGGCTATACAAGCATCTTTACTCATGCTCAAAAACATAACAACAAGCATTCACCACTTAAGATAACCCTGTCTGTAGTCAACATTCATATGCTATTCAGGTAAACTAGAACCAATTCCTTATTTATGGATTCTTACTACAGCATGCAACTTGAGACATTACTACCCTTCACAGGTAGGTTTTCAACTTCATCTCTCTAGAGCAAAAAATTAACTGATCTCCCACCTACCCTTTAAGAGTCATTCTAATACATTAGTTCTATGAATTTAAAGAGCTGTTCTAGAGACACTTGCTTCTCTCTGAAATGGTCTTTGTACATACTCAGATGTACAAAGCAGATTCAGTAATTCATGGATCTAGGTTTATCTTCATGTCTTCTCCTATCTCCAGGTAAAATATACAGCACACTATTTTAAGAGACATAGATTTACTTTCACATGCCCCATGAGTAATGTTTTTCCCATTTTTCAGGTGCATCACTTGAAATATACCTAGCCAATTATGACAGTACACTTAGCTGCTACTCAGCACACTGCAGAAGACAGCAGTTTTATGTTCAAAGGAAACAAAGCTACATTAGGAAGGTTTGAAACTGCAATACTGCAACCAAAAGCTTGGATTTGGACAATGTCTTACCCCTGGATTCTGTCAAGTACTGATGCTTTTCTACTAGCTTGTTGACATCTACTTACTACGTAATACAGCAGTTCCACTCTAATAATTTAATAAAATAATAAAGTGGGAGTTTTTAAAGCTGCTAACTTGCTTGCTGTCAGCTAGAAGTGCTATTGTATATGGCAACGCACAAACCTTTTGCCTAAGGTATGCTCTAGCACCATCTTGGAAAACATTAAATTAAGCTGCCTGCTATTGCTTCTACATATTTGTGCTTACACAGCATTTCCCAGCAAAAACTCTTTAGCAACAGAAAGTATATTCTAAAGCTACTTGCCAGTTATCTGGTCTCCATAGGGACATCTGTCTACTGTGAGCAGCTCAGCCACTTCTGCTTACACTGCAGAAACAACACTAATCCTGGCTCCTCTGAGTCATGCAAAAAACCACCCTAGCATCCACTAGATCCAAGAGGTTAGTTTGACCTAGCAGAATTATACCATCCATCACTGTCAGCTTCACAATTTAGAGACATGCATTTTGATCCTGATCACAATCTGTCATTGCTCACTCTGAATCGAGACACTTTTTGTCTTGTTTTGCATTCCTGGGACAAAACTGCCTCAAAACATCAAGAATCTAAGCAGAAGATAATCCTAATTCTTTAGATGACTTGATTGCCAATATAAGGGGAAAAAGTTTATCATTTCAGACCAAACTAAAAAAAAAAACACCAGAATTCTTCATAGCACTGACATCAGTGTAGGTTTTAGCCAAAAATAAGTCTCCAATAAAGAATCTGGTTCAGTCACAAAGGAGCATATGATCTGTAAGCATGCTCCTGAGCTAGAGAAGTAAAACCAGAACTCATATGGCCTAGATGTCAGGTCCTCACTACCACCTATTCTGCAGTACACACATGTACTGAGCTGCACCCCTAGTTAGCACAAAGGTTTCCAAACTTGGCTAAGGGGGAAAGAACTGCTATTACCTGCTACACTTTCACCCAACCAGCCTGTAACTAAAATGCAATTTTATTCTTCTTAGCTGCTATTTAAGTATAAAAAAAGACTCATATGCGTAACCGTGAAGTACTAGTCAAAGCTGATAGCAACCAAAAGCCGACTGACTGCCCTGTGACCTTCAAAAGATGAAACATCCATTGCGGGGAGACTCAATTAACCCCCAATCTCCAGTTCAGAAACCAAATGCTTTCAGGTCTTCATTGATTCACTAATGCAAATCACAAGCACCTATCTCCCCCTTCTGGAAGTCATAAAGCCTTACAAGCATCTGGATATCTAAGTTGCATACTGCTTTAAGACCAAACAATTCCAAGCATGTGAAGAACTCTGCTTTACTCTAGTTGCCTAAAATAAAATGCATACACTAGTTAAGACAACTTTAGAATAAATATCACCCAAAGTTTGTTGGTTTTATTCTTGTTGTGGTTTTTTTTAGAAATTTTAACTGAGACAGTTCACTACGAAATACCAAATTACTAAACACCACTACTGGAGGAATACAAAAACAAAGTAGGTGTTTTGTTTCTCACGAGTAGAGGCTTCTTTTTGTCCCAAACAAGTTTTCATTTTTCTGAGCTTCAACATCAACATACTCTGATAACAGCACAGCAATCAATGACATGTAACCATTTCTTAAAAACATCCAATTATTCTGATCTGTGGAAGTGCAAAAATAAGGCTGACAAACCTGAAGTTTCCAAAAACTCACCTTATCTACAGACGCTTGCATTTTTGCTTTAATCTCCTCTAATGACAGAGGGACTTTTGGTGTTTTTGGAGTTAGAGATTTATCCTTCTTGGAATCTGGAGTCTGAAAATTATTCATTTCATTAGCAACTTGCACGTACATAAAGCTGCATAGTATACAAGATCAAGTTTTCTAAAAACAAGAGCGTTAAAACCTACTATAGAATTTATATGGAATAAAAGAACTAGCTATCACATAGATACCTCAGACAGTTTTCAAAAAGCCACAGCAGTTAAATTTGTGCTTCCAAGACATTCCTCAGAGACAAGGAAAAGAACAACATTTAAGTTTGGAGTTACCACAGTTAGCATAGCTAGTATCTTACACTTCCAGGCAGGTGCCTATGCAGCTCTTTCTCCCAACAGAAATGAAACTGAAAATAGCCCAAACATTCAGTGATTTAGAGTTTACTCCACAACTGCAGCCAGATTAGGTCATGCTTTAAAAGGCACACATCTGCACTGCTTTTCAGATGCTATCCTCTGCCATCCATCCATCCCACACTAATTTCTGTATCAAAGTTCCTTGCATGCATGTTCGAGTACATGCAGCAAGGAAAAGCTGCACAAGGAAGCCTGACAACTACAAAGCAACTGGACAAGAAAACAGTTAGTTCTCAAATGGATCAGTTAAGTGAGACTCCCTTATTAGCAGCAGCCTCCTGTTGTACTGCAGTGGCAACACAGTTGGCACTCATCCTCTTGTACAAGCAGCTACACAAAAAAAATACAGACTTGTATTTTAAACCGTGGGATCACCAATACTCACAAGGGACAGCATGTCTGATTTTGAATCTTGGCTGTTAATAGTTATATATCGATCACTAGAGTTTCACAGGGGAACACGAAGCAATGAACAGTATCCCCAGCATGCTTCACAATAAGATTCAAAAACCTAACTTAATGGTTACTACATTACTTAAAAGTTACCATTAGGCAAGAAAACTAGCTTCCACACTAGAACAAACATTTGTTTTACTCATTTGCCTTCACTCACTTTTGATTTTGATGCTGGTGTGGACGGCTTAGAGTCTTTTCCATTTTGCTTTGCTTTCTGCATATTTTTTCCTGAAGCCTCACGGACAGGCTGAAAAGAAAGCACTTAAGTTCATTTGCCATGAAACACTGCTAGTAAATGTTAAGCTCGTTAACATAATACTCAAGACTTAGTGACAAATACATACTATTTAACACCAAACAAAAAAGCATTCTCATTGCCTATGCAACATGATCAGCGTCCATTATTCAAGCAAAAAGCATGTATGCTACAGGAACTCAATGAAAAACTGTTGGTGCAGCACTATACATTACATAACCAAGATCAAGTTTTGTTACGATGTCATACAGCTATGTGGGACCTCCACTGTATTTTCCTTATGTATTGCATCTTTCCTTATATATTACCATGCAGACTTTTGGAGGCAGGTATCGCATAAGACTAATTCTAGATGGCACTGCAATTCCAAGACCTGACTCAGTGCTTTTGTTTTTTTTCTAACACAACCATTACCTCGTTTGGCATTTCATACAGAAATACCATCTGGGATGTGGATGGGCAATGCCACATGTACATTTAAGAACTGGACTCTTATATTCCTATGTAAGTCAAAGGACCATTTTGCTCAGCCACACTAGATTTGATTAGATGGCAGGAAATCTGCAGTTCAGATTGTCTTTACCAGGCCTTAAAACTATTATGCACCATCACCTATAGAAATTCATTAGGACAGAGCAGCATATAGTGAAGCAAATCATTGAATGTTTGCTTCTGAACAGCAGATATGTAAAAATAAATTCAAGCCAAAGTACACAAGTTCAAAAAAATTACTGCCTTCTACCTCTGCAGTTGCCAAGTTGTCTTAGTTTAGTTTACCACCAGATGGCACTCAAGGGCTGATGTACTTCCACATGCAAGCACTCGGCTGCCTGAAGTGAACCTTTTCCAATGGGCTCACACATTTAGATCCTTTTTTTTATTGAAAGTTAGGTTGCTATAAAGACCATTTTCACAGTGTGCAGGACTAACTGAAATGGCAAAGCACAACCCTCGTTTTTGAGCAGGATTTTGTTTGCTGCCCAACAGCCATACACAAAATCACACCAGTCTGACAACCACACGTGTGCATACGCACACGGTTAAGAACCCAGCCACCCCTCTGCAGCAAAGTAAATAAAACATGGATTGGATGTGCATTCACACTGAAATGTTCTAATGTCCTATTACAATTTCTTTATACAGACTAAGCTAAACCAAAAGCATCCCATTCACACATTCCAAATAGCTGTGCTTAAACTCATTGATTTAAGGGACTATCTGCCCAATTACTGTCATCCCTTGTATTGATATCTAGTCCATTGTAAAACAGAACACTGCAGAAGGGACACTTCAGTTAGCTTCTGCATTACAATAAATGCAGAGTTCAAACCTAAACAGCTATCTCACTTATGCAAACACAGCTCACACACACTTCTGCTTTAGGGGTCTTCATATGAATCCTCAAAGATGACTCAAAATCAGGACAGTTAATTAACACCTATTAGTAAGTTAAGAGGTGTTAGCACTTGCTCTCCCTGTCTGAAGAAACTTTGCTGCAGATATTAAGTCTACCTGGTGTTATCACCCACTTCCTTTAAAGTTCATTAAACAGGCTGTTTAATCCTTCATGGGTGAAGAGGGTGACAGTGTGTGTCTATATGCCACTTACTTTCTTCATTGGTGTTTTCATTTCTTCCTCATCATCCTCTAAGTCATCCTCATCACTGCAATTAGAAAGTTAGTCATTCACTATAACAAGATTCATATTCACAGCTTTAACCACATTAGGAATTGTCTTCCCTCTCACCCCCAGTTAAAATGTTTTATTCATGAAAGAAGCAAGTAATCTTCCCAAGTCTACCTTACACCTTGTTTTAACACATGGCAAGGTATTAGGCCAAATACTCTACTTACTACTGTTAAAGCAAGTAAATGCATTCCCTTCTGCTTTAATACTGAAGGCACATTATCTTATGACTTCCGCTACTACTAATAAAAAATTCTAGATTAAAAGTTAATGAATTACATGAAATTAAGTTTTATAATCCAGTATGACATACTTGAGTAACGCTAATTTAGATCGCATTGTGGAGATAAGCTTTAGGTAATTTTTTTTGCAGCCAAGATAAAAAAGTAGCTTGCTCACTTAACAGTTATGCCACACAATTCGTATTCTGCAAGTTAACCCTGTATTTCAAAATGTTAACAAGAATACATACTCATCATCCTCCTCCTCATCTTCGTCATCCTCCTCATCATCTTCTGATAATTTTGCTTTTTTCTTAAAAAAGATCAAGTATGTGAAGTGTCAATACCATTGTCTTAATAAACAGCAACCTTGATCCAAAATGATTTGTGGCATAATTACAAGACTATCTTTCACCAATTTTAGCTAAAAATTAGTAAGTTACAGCTGACAAGTCAAGAGCTATTGACAAATTTACAGCATGCTCTGAGCATATGAACCCTTCCTGCTACACTACAGAGCTTCCATCAGCATTTAAACCCTTGCAGTACGCCAATGTTTATATTAGAATCTGCACACACTCATCAGTTACTGTAGTGGACAAAACTTCCACATAGAAGTAGCCTTCATATTAGGCCCCTCCAGCAAAGCTTTGGAAACTATCTGTACTTAACTACACTTCCATAATTTAGTACTTGTCAAGACCCCAGTACAAAATAACCCTTCCCCACAGATGTCAACAGACCACGTAGAAGTAAATCACAGCAAGCCCTCTAACTGCTTACTCCTAGAGGCAGCATTAATACCAAATCAAAAGAAAATGCTGCAGACAAGCTGACTGAAAGCAGATATACCTGTGGTGTTTTAGCTCCTCCTCCACTTGCTGGTCTCTTCGTTGAAGCATTCACAATTTTTGTATCATCTTCCTCATCGTCTGATTCTGGTTCTTCCTCTAATGCTGATAAAATGATGGCAATGTGTAAAAAACCCACCTCATGTAACAATAGTTAAAACAAGATTGCTAGTAAGAAACAAACAGAAGAGTATCACCCACAACTAAATAGGCATGGTCTTATTGAGGTGCTGAATTGATAGGAGGAAGCTTCCTACTAGCAACCTAACCACCAGGATCAGACACTCTTCCAGTTGACTGTATGCAGATACTACTACACCGAAATCCAAAATGGGTAGATACCAACCATACACAGCCTGCAACATTCCTCACAGAAAAGAGGCCATAGAACGTCAAGAATATAATTTTCTCCATTTCTAAGGAGACACATTTAAGGGAACTTCTAGAAAGAGTTTCAAAGACAATTCTACAAAGGAGAAGGCTAGTCCTGGCCTAGTTTTTAGTGCAAACTCAAAACTATTTCATGGGCAGTCTTCTCACACTCTCAAATGATATCAGAAAGCTCACAGCTTTCTGCTGGGAGACACTAACACCAGGAACCTAACACCCATTTGAAATTAGAACTCAAATTGCAAGGCTGACAAAATTCCCCTTTAGCCATACAAAACAAGAGGCAAGAAAAGGTATGCAAGCATTTCTCTCAACTCCTTTGTCCTACAACTACCTCATGCTTCTGAGGACAGTGAATTAAAGATTCAGAGGGTCAGTATTAGAGAAACTACTGCTTGAGATACCACATACACCACTCAAGTTCTGTTGGTGCTGACAGGTAGCAAGATCAGATTAGTAACCAGAGTAACACATACCTACAAGATGTTGACCACTGACGTAAACGGGCCCTGAACCACACTTCAACCTCAAGACCACCGGTGGTGTGATCTCAAAGCCACCTAATGAAACCTAAGGAAAAAAGCATTGTTATTTATTCAAATATTAAAGGCAAAGTGTGCTTAACAAGACAACTCATTCAAATGAAACCAAGAGCATTGACATCTGTAGACTCCAAGGCTAATAAAGTTTCCATCTGATAGAATATTCCTGACATATTTAGTCAATTCAGGGTCAATATGCCATAACAGAGTTTACTATACTCTCATTGCTTATCATAATTAAAGCACACTTTTCAAAGCCAGACCAATCCACATTTGTTTCTACTCATCTTGGCAGCAATGCCAATTTGAACATTATCCATCACACCTGCCTGCAGCATTGTGCAGTTCCACTTGTACAACATCAGCAACACTGATTCAAGTTACATTCCAGATGGCAGGAATGACAAGTAGGGTACCCTTAAATCAAGAAAGGGTAGCAGTCACCTTTAGAATCTCTCAAAGAGTTTGGGACCTGCAGAAAAACTAGACTTTTCTCATCCCAGGGTCAGAGAAAGCAACACAGGCTATAGATGCATCTGCTTGCAAACGCATACCTTTGTATACATAGAGATGACATGCATAATTACTATCACTTCTTTAAAAAAATGCATAATTTGAACAAAAGTCTATCATCTCCAGATGACTAGAGTAAATCTACTAGGCACAAAATCACATTTAGCTTGTATTTACTACACACGCCAAAACCGACACTTGTCTGAACCCACTGACCACTGTGCAGTTTCACTAAAACTCAGTCAACCAAAACCTTTTCTAATTTGTCTTTCTCACCCGAGACCCAATTTATAGTAGATTTTTCCAAGTTCCTGTACTTACCGTAGGCTGCACTGACATTTTCAGAGATGCCAGCACTACTTTAATAGGGTTGCCTTCATAGTCCAATGCTTCCGCTTCTACAACGTGTAATTCGTCTTTGGCTCCAGCCCCTAAAGTAACCTGTGAAGTAAAGAGCAGTGCACATTCTGAGAATCTTCCCAAATATTCTGAAGTCTTTTAAACTCTGTTCGCTGTTCTGTATCTCTTAAGACTGAAGTTTGTATTTCTGACTGCTAATGATTCAGTTGCACTCCTCCCCAAGCCAGTATCTTCTTTCCCTGTAACACCGGCACTTGCAAGGTGCAACTCAAGGCATGTGTTTTGATGAGTGAGAAGTAGATCTTCTGCTACTGGATTATTGCATTGAAATGGGTCAGTGACAAGTCCAGTCAGCACTGAAGCTGGCCCAAGGGAAGAAGTACAAACACATGCCTAGAGGAAGGGAAACAACTGCTGTCACTACTCCAGAATCACAGCCTTTACCCTTCCCCTGCCTGCCAGGTTTCATCTGCTAATTGCTTAACTACCACTTACACTACACACCTTTTGCTTACTTGACATTCAATGAGGAGTTAAAGACTTAACAACTGCTCAGTTCAGTGCTGTCATTTACGCACATGCCTTCTGCATTCATTCACCAAGGCCTGAGAGCTGCTGTCCCAGAGCATTTCAAAACTCAAAGTGCCTGGATTCCTTACACTGGGTACAAGTCTGGCGCTTTCTGAAGATCCAAAAATCATAGCTGCAGGAGAGGCAAATGAGTGACAAGACATGGGACAGGCCTGAAATTCCATTCTCTGAACCTCTGGCATCTGAGTCAGGATTACACACAAGAGATGGGAAAACCAAGAGTCCCCTGAAGTACTACAATTATTCCCGAGACAAGTGAACAAGGCTCTCTGTTTCCTTTCCCAATGCCCATGAAAAGAAAGCTTTCCACCCTCCACGGAAGATGTGGGTGTAAACACTTCAGGCAGAGGCATACAACTCAAATCGCCATTCTCCAAGAGCTGAGTTTTAGGCAGGCTATAATGATCCAGACTAGATGCATCAGACTGAAGGCTGAGAAATAGGATACAGGATTCACTACTCCTGGTAAGGTTTGTTACTGTAAATTTACAGTGAAATTGCTGCTCTGATCTCACCTCTCAAATGGGTTAGCAACAACACTGAATCATTCAGCTGGTGAAACTACCCACCAGGCCAAGAATTTAAGAGCATGCCCTCCACCCCAGTTACTCCTGTCATTTGCACCAGTTCAAGCAATACTACAGCACTTAATTTATTTACTGAGTGTCTGGCAATATCCATTCGTGTGCTTTAATTTCTACACTGAAGGAATGCACACTGGCAATAAATAGGTAATGAAGCAGTGACCATCCCTCTTTATGTTCTCCATATCATTAGCAAGACATCTACAGAAACCCTCATGCCACTTTCTACCTCTATATGCATCAATCCCCCCTCCCATTCACTTTTATCCTTTTTTCTCCCCACTTCTTTCTGTACCTCATACCCAAGTCCATCGCCACACTTCTATCTTAACTGACATGCCAATCTTTCTACATCTAGTCTTTTATCAGGTGTGCAGATCAGTCCCCAGGTATTTGCTACCTTCACACTTCATCTTCCATCAACTCCTTCCTCTGCTTGCCAAGGCATTTTCTGTTTGTAGCTATGTCCAAGATCTTCCAAGCCTCTTAGACATTTCCAGTTTGTCATTTGTTATTTCAACCCCCGTTTCTCCTGTATATCATCTTTTGTCTTTAAAAAGGCAGGTTATTGAATTAAGACTTTTTTTCCCACAACCCTAAAAACTTAAGTACTTGTATGCATTCAATCTGCTTCATCCCCCATGAAGAGTGCACAGCATCAGAAGAGATGCTATAGGTAAATTTTCCAAAAACAGGATCTTTGGATAAAGCCACACAACTCAGGTGACTAATTTCATCTGCACGACAAACATTCAGATATGAGAACTATCCACATGAACTTGCCCTGTACATACTTTACTGCTATACTCTTCCCTCAGAAGAAATTCTAATTAAGAACAAATTAGTCGTTGTCAAGTCCAGGTTGTAATTTTCATAAAATGCAAGGACTGAGGACACATGATTCACAAAACTCTAATGCCTATATTAAAGTGTTGTAACTAACACTGTGAATAAGTTTGGAGAGCATTGTTATGCAAGTCTCCTGCAGGAAGCAATTCTGTTGTAGGAAGTAATCCACAATTATAAGACTCGTTTCCAAGTATCATCAAGGAATCTCTTTGTATTTAAACAAACACAGTAATAAACCATAAAGTAGAGAGATGCTGCAACTCTTCAGTTCCTTGCCTGTGAAGTTGTGGCATATTATCTTCCTGCTAACCAGAAGTAACATGCTCAGCCCAGAACAAAGGCCTTGAAATAGTGTCTTGCTTGTGTGGCAGCAGAAAGATCTAAGGACACACCTAAGAACTCTCAGTGTACAGATCCTGATTTCCAGGAGTATCCTGCTCAGCGAGGAGTCTGTTAGATGAATTACCTGAACAAAAGACAGCGTTTCCCAGTTACATCCTTAGAGGGGACAACACTGAGGAAAATAAATCAAAACATACACACACCCCCCCATTTAACTTTAGTTATCAGCTGCTTATGGGAAAGAAAGGACTGGAATTATGTTTGGGAAACATATGGGAAAGCTTTTCAAAATAAAAGTTTCTAATAAAGTCTACTAAAATGTGCCCATCCATGACTTGTATAAATCTATCCTCCCCCTGTGCTCCTGCAGCATCTGAACTACTGCATTAGAGATGTCAGAGTGTATATTCCCGGCCTTTAACTCCATTTAATATAATTTACTAACCTACTGTGAGTTAATTTTTCAACTTTTCCAGCCTTGCATTGCTTGCTGTAAACGACACAACATTAGTGGATATTTTAAACTTTTTTTTTTTCCAACACAGCAAATATTTCAAATGAGACGGTATGTTCCACTCCCAATAGGAGCTTATTATTTAACAGATTCACATAAAATCGCTTACCACCAAAATAAACAAGTGCAAAAACGCACGTTAAAAAACTCACTTCTCACAGCATCGCACACCACCGATTAAAAAAAACAAACTTAAAAACCAAACAATACTTGCCGTTCTCAAAGACAGCTGATGCTCATTTTCTTCATCATCTACTTTGAACTGATACTCCTTATCTGCTTTAAGCTCGCAGCCTGTGAAAAGACCACTTAATTACAAGCGCGCCGGTTTTAGACGCAGCTACTTGCTCACCGCTTATTATTTTAAAACTTTGCTGCACCGCGGCTCTGCACTCGCACAGGAAACCCGCGGCGCTCCGGGCACGCCAGAAACACGTGGGGTGGGGAAAACCCCAGGCGAGCCCGCGGCCTGCTGCCGACCACGCAGGCCGAGCGCGGTCCTTCCGAGCCCATCCGCCCCAAGACCGTCCGCGTTCGGCGTCCTCCGCGCTGCCCGGGGGCGTGCCGTCTCCCAGGGGGGCCCCAGCGTCGGCGGCCGGGCCTCCCCCGGGGCCGGCGGCAAGGCGCGCCGCGGCCCCGCCGCGCTCCACGTGCTCCGCCGCGCTGCCACGTGCTCGGCGGCCGCCCGCCGGCTGCGCGCTCCGAGCGCGCCCGCGTCCTTAGGAACGGGCGGGGCGGCGGGCGGGCGGCGCGGGGAACAAAAGCGCGCCGGGCCGGGCCGGGCCGCACCGCGCCGCCGCCGCCACGTGCGAGCAGCGCGCCACGTGGGGCGCGCGCCGCCTTAACGTCCGCGGCCGCCGCGCGCCCCCTCCCCCGGCAGGGCCCTCCCCGCCCCGCTGAAGCGCGGCGCAAGACCGGCACCAGGCCGCGGGCCCCGCCGCCTCGGGCCGCCTCCCGCTCGGCACCGAGGCCTGAGGGAGCGGAGGGGAGGGGCCGGCTGGCACCGGGAGCGGCGGGCCGTTACCGAAGAGGAAGGTCTGGGGGCGCAGGGGGCCCATGCTCTCCATGTCCATGGCGCTGTCCTCCATCTTCTCGGCCTGCTCGCGCGGGAGGAGCGGGGCGGGATGCGGCGCTGCGGGCGGACGCGCACTAAAGGAAGCCCCGTGCCCGCCCACTCCCAGATATAGCCCGCGCGCTCTCGCGAGACCCGCGCCCCGGCCCCGCCCCCTCGGCCCGCCGCCCCGCCTCTGCGCACGCGCCGCCCCGCCCCGCCGCGGCGCGCTCACGCCGAAGGGGGGTCGCGAGCGCGGCGCCCTGCCCTGCCGCGCGCGGGGGGCTGCGGCCGTCACAAAATGGAGGCGGCCGGGGCGGCCCCCGCGCCCACCGGAGCGGCTGCGGGCCCGCGGGGCCGGGCCGGGCCGCCCGCGGGTGGCTGCTCCCTCACGGCTGGGGCCGGCGTGGCCTCGCCAGCACGCCTGGCGGGGAAAGGGCGGCGAGCGCCGCCCGGGCGGGTGCCCGCTTGCCTCTATAACCTGAAGGGACCGGCCGGGCGGCGGCGTGAAATGGCTGTCCGCGGGCGATTACGGCTGCTGGGCGGGAAGGGCCCGACGGCGGAGGCTCCTGCGGCCGAGGGGAAGCGCAGCCTGGGCGCTCGGTGGCTGCCCGCTCCCGCGCCGGGCTCCTGGGGTGCCTGCCCCGGCCGGCTGACTGGAAAGTGTTGGCGAGGGCAAGCCGCCCTGCTTGGTGGTGAGCTGGACGGGCTGCCCGGGCAGCTGTGCTGGCAGCGGGCCGCCGTGGGCAGCCTCCCTCCGGAGGCTCTGCGCCCAGCACAGCTCACAGACCCCAGAGGCTCCATCGCCGCCCTGCGGGCCGGGGGCTTGCTGAGGTAACAACGAACCAAAAGGCTTACAATGTTATGGCCAAAGTAACAAACCCTGCTGAGAAATGGGGTGTGTAAGCACGACCCAGCAGCTTGAGGGAGGTGAGGAGCTGCATCTACCAGTGCTCCTCCATGCAGAGGAACGTCCTGTTGCAATGAAACCTACTCTCCGTGTTCCTTTATTATGCATGCCATGAGCCAACAGTCCCTGTCAGCTTTGATTTAAAAAAAAAAAGCCCCTTTTCCTGTCTCCATACCTATTAAGATGAGCTGCCATTCCGAGTTACTGCACCCTGTGCCGCTGGGGTTCTGAGGACCAAGGAGCAGCAATATTTTGGGAACCCCCCTTTCAGCTCGTATCTGATGGGAGTGAACGACTTTTTCATGTGAATTGGCACGTGGGGACATCTGTGTGTCACAACAGAATTAAAAGTAGGATTCTTTTTGTACTGAGAACCACAAGGCCTGAAAAGGCTTTCATATGCATTAGCACAGGTAGTCCATCACAGGCCCTGGGCAAGGCAGACCTTTGAGTTACTGTTCCAGGCTGCTCGCATGTCCAGGGGCTGATCTGTAAGTCAGGTGTCATTGGTGCTGTAAATTAGCTAATCTCAAGATTACTTTTACCTGAACACCCACTCTTCAAAAATAAAAGTATATAGCTCATGTCTCTCCATTAATTTGAAATGTGTAACTCGTATTCATAATACCTGCATTCATATTCATAAATAAGAACATTAAGTTCTGTTGCTGAAAATGAGACAAACTGAAACAAAAAAGAACTGACGCAGTGGTAAAATGAATCTTACCTGTCAAAACGTGGCATTCACCTTCTTTCTCACTCTCCCACAAAGCTCACCCCTTTGAAAAACAGTAAATACAGTTCCACAGTACATATACATTCAGCTTATTTTCAAACTTAAAGTCTCCTATTTGCAAGATAAAATTAGTTTTCCAAATACAAGGTTACTTGAACCATGAGTTCACCAGGATACGTCCCCCTACAACCCTGTTAACATTAAAGTAGTCTACTGAGGTATTGTCAAGTGGATTGCCACAGGCTAACTAAAATGCAGTAATAACAAAATTGACTTGCGTGTGAAAACAAAGTCTAGGAATAAATAGTAGTGCAGCTTACCAGGTGAGCGATCACAGGGGATTTGGGCTGCTGTGAGAGCCCTCTCTTAGAGTTACAGCATAATTTCGGCTGGAAGGCATCTCTGGTCCGGCACCCTGCTCACCGCAGCACCAACGTGGGTCATGCTGCGAGGGCTCCGTCTCTGCGGTTTGAGCCAGTTTGCTACAGTGGTGCAATAACTAACCAATATTAATTACAGCTGGTTTGGAAATGCTGATACGGGTTAAAAGTGGGTTTAGTGGGGTTTTTTTCTATTTCTCTTCTCATCTTCCTACCAGCTCTTCTCTTTACTTAAATATAAGGTAACACGCTTGTAGCATGTGACGAGTATTTCAGCAAACCCAGAAAAGCTAACAATCTTTTTTCTTTTCTTCCTTTGCATTCTATAGTAGAGACATTGTTAATTTGCAACCTGTGCACCACTTGTATCTATAGAAATAGCACCCCGATGGGTGTCAAAGTCAAAAAAGAAGAGAGCAGAGCGATCACTTAAGCATCATGAACGACCCTCCCCATTTACTCCACTTAAAATCTCCCCAGGAAAACAGAGAAAGAACAGTGTTTATTTCATTTTCTAACCTTTGGTTTGGTTCATTTCTTACTATCTTTAAGAAGCAATTACTTCCTACTTAACGTAGGAAGAGTGGCAGTTTGGCAATGCAGTACAGAGAGGATACGCACGGGGATTCGTGAAGCGGCAGAGGCAGGAAAACCCACCCAGTGTGGTGGCTGGTGTCACTGGCAGAAGAAAGGCATCATTAATTGATCAGACATCTCAGCCAAGAAGAGCTGTACAGATGCAGATAAGACATTTGTTTGATTTGGCTTGAAAATGGGAACTAGTATCAAAATTTAAAATGAAGTTTTGGCATGACCGGAATGGCAAACAGGCTGGAGCGGGAAGGTGAATACTACATGGTAATAGTGAAAGAGGCTGCAGCTGTTTGCATATACATTTACCTGGTGTAATGCCAACAGGAGTACATGGCTACTGGTCAAAACCACCTAAAAACCTGCTCCATGCGGCATTTAGCAGCTCATGAAGCAGACTGCGGTTACAGAAGTCCACCCGGTGCTGTCGAAGGGGAGCGGTGCAGCCACAGCTTGCTCTTGTGCATACAGAGTCGCTTTTAATTCAATTACAGTCTTCCATTACTGAGGAAATAAATGTGGGAGGAAACAAAGGACAGACACAGCGAAGCAAAACAGGGGTAGGAAGTAGGAGATACATGCTTACTGTGTCTCGTTTGGCTCCATAGGGCTTTAGAAGGGCTGTCATACATCATGACATTTATTATTTCTGTCATGTACTAGGATGAGAAGTCCATTACAATATTGATCATTTTACTCCGCTTAACTCTACGCTATGTAATACTCAGCATAGCTGAAAAAGCTTACAAGTGATTTAGAAATAGCTGTACAGGGAGAACTGAGGAAGAAATCAGAGTCAACATGGTTTCCCTTAATGGAATTCTCTTTTTAGTAAGCTTTTACAAAACGTAGGAAATTGCATTTTAAACACAGTTAAAGCCACAACACAGTTGCAGTCAAACAATCAGAAGCTACAGACACAATAAAGATTTCCTATGCAATCTTAATTTACATGGTGACATAATGACATACTCTTCAGCTGTGTTGCCCCATAGCTGTCACATAACATCTTCACCAGGCTCCTCCTCCTTTCACCAGTCAATAATTTTTGCCCCAATGAACTCAGGGCCAAAATCTTAAAAGGCATCAAAACACTTACGCTTCCTTGATATCAAAAAGACCACTTGCAAACCTGAAAATCCAAGTATTTCCATTTAACCTGAAATAACTGTGGATTGCAATCATCAGATGGGGCAGCACAAGGGAGGTGCGAGCTAATACCATTAATATACCATCAGCAATACCAGCAGGAGCGGCACGCTGTTCCAGCATTACAGTGGCAGCAAGGACGGAGCTGTCCTGCAGGGTGTCAGGCCAGCCTGTGCCCTAAACACAGAGGTGCAACACAGGTGAGAGCAGCCCTGCCCTGCGGGGTTGCTTTGAGAAGACTTGTCCCTGGGGTTGTAATTTCCCTCCACTTCCAAGTGGGTTTGCAGCCAGCTCAGGACAGAGAGATGTGATGGAAGGCCATCCTTACCTGGTTGTCTTCTTTCCTACCTGCAGTCTGCTTTTTACTGCTGATCCTGCCATGGGTGGACGCTAGAAGTTTTCTTCATCATCCTCCTTTAATGTACTGTCTGTTCCATCCCCAGCTTTGCCTGTAACGCATTCTTTATGCAGAGCAGCTTGAAGGTCTGCATCAGAAGATCCTTCAGCACTGGAGAAAGCTGCATACTGGAAGGGGAGCCAAGGGAGGCTGACAACCTGGCCTATGTGCTTATGACAGCACGTGCTGGTGCTGCTCCATCTCCTCTATATTCTTGCATATAGCTTTCAAGGGATCCTTCTTATGTTAGGGCCCGATTTCAGACATTCATCCCTAAAAGGGAGGAATGACAGACAAGCCAGGATGTCCACAAGGAAGGCACTCAGGTATCACAGTGAGGATGAGAAATGAAGTTACGCAGATAGATTACACCAGGTGTTAGCATCACAACAGTAAAACTTGAGATAGCCTGAAATGTCTCTTTTTTTTTTCCTTAAATGCTCTAAAAGCCATACCAACAGACACAGGATCTAAATATTTGGTACAAATGATCAAGCCTTGAGCATGGGATAATTAGTTCTAATTTAGAAATAATACAACATGTACGTGAATATAGGTCCCTTAACAAAAAGACATCAAAATTGTACACTTGGGGTTTTTTGCGTGCAGCTGAGGTTCAGATATGGTTCTACTCATGCCCAAATGGATGGTACTAGCCTGGATCTCAGCCAAGACTTTGCAATAGTAAGCAGTAAAAGTTGGATTTTTTGTGGTGACTTGGACCATATCAACAGCTCACAGGCCAGGATACATACGAGGGTCAGGGCTCTGAGTGTCACGGGAGCTAGATGTTTGAGTACCTGGGTTAGCATGGCCACACTTTGGGGAGGGAGGGAGGAAAGAAGACAGGGTGTAGGAAGGATGATTCTCCCATCGAGTTATATGACCTGATGTAGGGATGAGCTGTCTCTACTTGCCTGCCTTCATGCTGGACATGTGTTAGAGCCATACCTTTAAAGAAAAGAGGGAAAAACTGTGTACCAGATACAATTCAAGGGGAAATAGTATCCTGAACATTTTCACCAGCCCTTGCCAATATTCAGGACAGTCCTTACCAAATTAGGGTCTCTGGTCCTTAAACAGGATAAAATCAGCAGGTAAACTGAATTCTACCAACTTCTGTATATCGTGCACATACACTGCTTTGCAGCAACATTTTAGATCAATGTGGTGGGTTGCCCCTGGCCGGATGGCAGGCGCCCACCAAAGCCGCTCTATCACTCCCCTCCTCAGCTGGACAGGGGAGAGAAAACACAAGGAAAGGCTCGTGGGTCGAGATAAGGACACGGAGAGATCACTCACCAGTTACCGTCACAGGCAAAACAGACTCGACTTGGGGAAACTAGTTTCATTTATTACCAATCAAATCAGAGCAGGGTAATGAGAAGTAAAAACTAAATCTTCCCCCCACCCCTCCCTTCTTCCCGGGCTTAACTTCACTCCCGATTTTCTCTACCTCCCTCCCACCAAGCAGCGCAGGGGGACGGGGAATGGGGGTTGCGGTCAGTCCATCACACGTTGTCTCTGCCGCTCCTTCCTCCTCAGGGGGAGGACTCCTCACACTCTTCCCTGCTCCAGCGTGGGTTCTTCCCACGGGAGACAGTCCTCCATGAACTTCTCCAGTGTGAGTCCTTCCCACGGGCTGCAGTTCTTCACAAACTGCTCCAGCATGGGTCCTTCCCACGGGAGACAGTCCTCCATGAACTTCTCCAACGTGGGTCCTTTCCCGGGGGTGCAGTCCTTCCAGAACAGACTGCTCCAGCGTGGGTCCCTTCCACGGGTCCACAGGTCCTGCCAGCAGGAGCCTGCTCCAGCACGGGCTTCCCAGGGGGTCACAGCCTCCTTCGGGCACCCGCCTGCTCTGGCGTGGGGTCCTCCACGGGCTGCAGGTGGATATCTGCTCCACCGTGGACCTCCATGGGCTGCAGGGGGACAGCCTGCCTCACCATGGTCTTCACCATGGGCTGCAGGGAATCTCTGCTCCGGCGCCTGGAGCACCTCCTTCCCCTCCTCCTTCCCTGACCTTGGTGTCTGCAGAGTTGTTTCTCTCACATATTCTCACTCCTCTCTTCAGCTGCCGTTGCTCAGGTTTGGTTTTTTTTTCCCCTTCTTAAATAAATTATCCCAGAGGCGCTACCACCATCACTGACAGGCTCGGCCTTGGCCAGCAGCGGGTCCATCTTGGAGCCAGCTGGCATTGGCTGTATCGGACATAGGGGAAGCTTCTAGCAGCTTCTCACAGAAGCCAACCCTGTAGCCCCCCCGGCTACCAAAACCTTGCCACGCAAACCTATCACCACTCCCAGGTGCTGTTTCCTCCCTGGGAACCGTGACTTCAGGGTGTGTCTTACACACAGATTGCTTCTCCACCTGCAATGTTTTCTGGATTTCTTTCCCGGAAAAAATTGGCCCTAAAAGTCAACATACTTTGAAACTTTCTGTGCCCTGCTGGTCCCAAAGGTGAGACCACCTCCCAGTAGAAGGAGTAGTAAAAGTTTGGAGTTGGTGGGGCCGAGATGTCTCAGGGCGGAATATGGCAGTGAAGAGCTCCATAAGCCATGTGCGTGTAAAGCTGGCGAGGCAGACTACACATAACCTTTTCAGTGATTCTGCTCCAGTGATGCCAGATGCCCTTGCCCCATGAACTTGTCTACAATGCTTCCCCCTGGAATATCGTTTGCTGCTGTGCACTACTACTATACCTGCTGCCAGCCCATGGCACTTCTCTGCTTGTTAAACCCAATGAACTTGATCCCAAAATGATGCTCTGCATCACTGCAGACGTGCATGAGCTCTGCTGACCACCTACAGGCAACCAAGGCCATGGGGATGCGAGAGAACACATGGTACTCCACATAAAAGCAGCCTGTTCTGGTGGTCACTTTTCACATCTACTTCTTCTGCAGTACAGGCTTTAAAATATTCTCCCCATGCCCCATGGTTTCTGCAGGCTCCGGGAAGGGCAGAGCTAAGGCCATCCGGGAAGGGCAGAGCTAAGGCCATGGGGTGGGGCCACAGCACGTGATTGTCCAGTTCCTGATTTTCCTGTGTTTGTTGTACTCCTTTGTCTCTATAGCTTCACTGTTAGAGCCTGAAGTGCAGGTACAGTTGATGTTTGGGAACCATGTAAGATGTTGTCAGTCAACCATAATTTTGGGCAGATGCTCTGGGTACAAGTTCAGGAGATTCCCTCTTCTGAAAGCTGTCTGGTCTCATTTCAAGATCAATAGCACCATCTAGTGACCCCAAATCAGCTTCCTACATACCTGTCTGCCTTAGCTCCCACATTTCATACATTCCCCCAGGTCTCCCAAATGAGGCTTGTCTGTCTGTGCCTATCTACACCTTTCCCGCTAGAAGGTTGATTACTAGAAGGTCTTGCATGGTGGAGGCTGAGGGCACTCAGCCACAGTCACAGACCTCTGAGCTGGGATGGGATAATCCAAATTAACTCACAGGCCAAGAAACATCACTGAGCTGTGTGCCAGACCCCATTTGGCTCAGTGAGAATCTTTTCTGCCTTCCTGGACACCTCTCGCAGCTTCCACATCCAAAAGAAATCTGCTCAGGGAAAGAAAATAAACCTCCCTTATCCTTCCCTTGGTTCTCTACTGTGTTTGACCTGGCTCACATGTTGTGTAAGGACCTCAAGCACAACAGTCAAAGGTCATGTTTTGTCCCCAGGATCCCACTGGCTGTGGGATAGCTGATAATACAGATGTCAAGAGAGTCAAAAGCATGGCCAACATTATTTCTGGTCTCCCAACTTAGAGCAACAGGCAGACAGGCAGCTCCACATGTCCAGCGTGCAATAAGCCCTTCTGTTCCTCTCCCCATCACCACTCCCTGCAAAAAAAAACCACATAAAAGAAAAACAATCCGCAGAATCCTCACACAAACCTAGAGAGGCCGATGTTTCCTTATCATCCCATCTCCTGCACCACTGCGTTTCACCCTCTCCACAACAGTCTCCAAGGCCCCCATACTGGGAATAAAGACAGAAGGGCGTCATGTTGACGGCAGTATCATGTCGTGCCTCTTTTTTTCCCAGCCAGGACAATGTGTGAATTTCAACCCTCTCTACTTCACTACTGCATTCTCTCAGTTCCTTGACTCTTCATCGGGGCACCTTGCAGGCTGAGGATGCTGCAGGGAAGGAAACAAAAGACCCCCAAGTTTTTGACTGCTCATGGTAAGGAATTCTGATGCATCAGGCACCTCCTCCAGTATCAAGGTCATGGCCAGGAAAACCATACTATGTGAGATACATGTGGCAAGCGCTTACATTTCTATTTGCTCATTAGGCTAAAACAGGTCCATGTTCCCAGCTTGTGCTAGAGGGCACTCTTAGAGGCCAGGAATCTGGAGCCATGTGGTTATACACAAAGATCTGCATCGCAGCTCCCAAGTTTGCGGAGACAAGCCTGGGAAAGGTCTTTCAAAAGAAACGGCTTCAGAGTCATGTAAAAGAACAAGATGGATGTTTAAAGCCATCCCCATAAATCAATTTATTTCCTGGACATTACTGAGCTTATCTAAGGTAAGCAATGGTATTAAACCATTCTGCATTCTGGGTTATATTTGCCCAGCTGGGGCAGCGGCATGGGGTTTTCAGCATCGCAGCAGCATTCCAGGGTGGTTGCTGGCTCCTGCACACAAATCAACCTCAGTTCACCTTATATGCTTATACATAGATGCTTATATGCTTATAGGCTTCTGGAGGCTTTTGGACAAAGATATTCACTGAACAAATGGACGTTTATCACATTTTCAAACTACAGTTGTGAAAATTTTACGGATGAAACAATGGGCTCTGGTCTGATCTCTGATCACAAATGTGACTTTAGAGATGTAATACACAGCTCTATGAGCTGTCTGAAGCACTGCAAAGGTCAAAAAATCAAATTGAATGTTAGGAATCACTGGGAGAGAAACAGAAAATATCATTAAGTCGGTGTATGAGTGCAGGGTACAACCACATCTTGACTACTATAGGTAGCAATAGTCCTGTTGTGAAAAAAAAAACAACCCACAAAATAAAGGGCTATTCAATAACAAGAAGCATGAAGAACAAGAAACAACTGTCTGCTGTCTCTCCTAATACAAGAAATAGAGGACATAAAATGAAACTTGTAGGCGGCAGATTAAATAAAAAACAAAAAGAGGAGGCAGATCCTCACCCAACACGTAACAGAACTGTGGAAGTCACTGCCACAGGATGCTGGGGACACCACAACTTTACGTGCATTGGACACACACATAAAAGAAAAATCAGTTAAGGGAGGGTAGACAAAAGACAACGTTCTCTGGCTCAAGAAGTCCTTAAACAGCTTGGGAAGATATTCTGGGGAAAATATCGCTGTAATCTTAACCTGCTCTCATACATTTCTTCCAGTCACTGTTGGCAGCCAGACACTGGGCTGGCTGAGCATTTCATCTGATCCAAACAGGGAGGAGGCGAGGGGCTCCTCAGCCCAGGCTCAATGCCACATGTTCCAAGCAGACTTCCAGCTCAAGAGGCCTTCGACGCAGGCTTGACTCCAGCCCAATATACACTGCAGTGCTGGTTACAAGACCCAGATCCAGAATCGAGTTCCGTTTTGAGGCTGATCGCACACTGCAGTGGGGTTTCAGCTCTAGCAGCAGAGGTTTAGGATATCTTGGCTGGCCATTTCCATCCAGGCATAGCCATCTCTGACAATCCCACAGCGGAAGACTGTTCAGTTACGGCAGGGGCTCCTACATGCTTGTACTATCACCTACATTGGAAACCCACTTTAAATGAAGTCTCTGTGTTTTACTGCTGGTGGTAATTTGCAGCAGGTCAAGACGGAAAGGTGACAAAATATCACATGATCATCATGATGCTCATCTCACAGCTTCATCCTATAGTGGGGAAAACTAATCCCCAGAGCAGTTACATACAATGGCAAAGTTACCCAACTCCCTTGACTCCTGGATGACACAAAGGAAAACCACATGGACCTCCTGTTTAATTCTCTGCATTTCCCATACCAGCTGGGAACTCCACTCACGAATGGTGCACATCTGTGTGATCCAGACTTTTAAAAAGCAGGTGATGGGTTTACCGGTGGTTGGGTCCTATGGGATGTTAGTTCTTTATTGAAAGAGTGGTTAAACATTGGAACAGGCTGCCCAGGGAAGTGGTTGAGTCCCCATCCCTGGAAGTATTTAAAAGACGTGTAGATGAGGCGCTTAGGGACGTGGTTTAGTGGGCATGGTGGTGTTGGGTCGACGGTTGGACTCGACGATCTTAGAGGTCTTTTCCAACCTTAATGATTCTATGATTCTAGGATTCTCAAAAGAACGTAGAACTTCCTTTACAAGAAAGAGGATTTCCAGCTTCCTCAGAAAGAAAGAGATAATTTTTCAATACTTCTTCAATTTCATGTAAAATTTGGAAGCCTGAGTGCTGACAGCAACCTCAAAATAAGAGTTCCCATCTGTCTTGTACTGTGCTTTTCAGGCTTTGCTCTCTATTTGCAAATCTCTAACAAGTCGCCGCAGAGCTCTTTTTGCCTCTTTGCCAACATCTTTGCTTTGTTTTGTTAAGTGAAAACATTAACTGGTCTGACACAACCAGATGTACTGGACACATCTCAGCAGCTTCCTGCTGCTGCCAGGTTGGGCCCATCAATTTCATTTGCCTTCATTGTGGTGCCTTTTAACATTTAATTACAAAGCAGCACTTGTCAGTCACTTTAGTTATCATCTGCCATTTCTGTCACCTCAGCAAGAGCCCAGAATCCCTCCAGCTTCTTCACCAGCAGGGTTTCAAGGTGGGAAGGTCTGTCCCAGGAACACCTTTAATAGCTAGTTGTTGACAGATCAATTAGCGCTTGGCACTCCCAAAGTTAGAGTCACCCACGTGCTGTCACTGTGTCGCACTCGCTTGCAGGATGGTTCATCACTCTTGTACATTCCTGTCTCGCGAACACGCCTGGCACGTGGCAGGGACACCTCCCGTGTGCCCGGGCATCCCTCAGAGCAAGCAGCACGTGGCTATGCTGGAGCTGAGCAGGAGATCGGGTGGATCAGCTCCACAAGGCCCGTGAGGTCCCTGATGGCATCCCTCTGTGCTCTGTCATGGTCATCGTGGTGTCCACCAACAGGTTGCATCAGGCCCGATCTAAACGGCAGCAGTTGCAGTCAGCGGCAAACCCACAATGTGTATGTTGGCCAAAGGGGAGCACAGGTCAACTGAGGGGTTCCCAGGTACCCTCTTGTTAGACCTGACATGCCTTATTTTCACCTGCTGCCAGCATCCAAGGTCCCTGCAGAGCCATGGTACCTCCGCTGGGCCTCCCAGCACCATCCCATAACGCGCCTGCTCCTCCCTATAGTGCTGAAGGGTGCATAGTCTCTGGTTCACAGAGGCTCCACTGGTTTTGTTTTACAAGACGTAGCATCGTTGTAGACTTATGTTTCCAAAACTAATAGATCTTAAAAAAGAAAAAAAAAGTCGCTCCATGTAATGAAAAAAGGGATCAGATAGAAACGCCGTTAGTCAGTGTAAGAACCTCATCCTCCAGGTATGTTAAATCCACGGGAGATAGAGCAAGGATTATTCTGACCCACTTATTTCTTGTTAATACATTGGAAAACACGGATCAGTTCTGCAGCCACGTTCGTGCAGCGAGGCTCACCGCCTTCGGTAGCACCACACCGAGAGGAGTGTCACCACTTACACAAGCTGCTTCTCAAGCTCAACTAAGGACCCACACTCCAGGTATTTTTCTCATCAGTGGCAACATGAGACTGTTTTCATCATGGTTTTGGGCTCTGATTTTGCCATCAGATAGGCAGAAGCCTTTGTTAACTAATGGGAAGTCTGGGAGCTCCCAGGGTACTCAAGCTAAGTTCACGTCAGTGCGTTTACAGGATGGGGACTCACATTTGGGTCTGATGCCCCCTCGTAGGCAACGGGAAGCAACAGGGATAAATAAATGCAAAGTGTTACAAGCAAGTGGATTTGTCGGAGGGAAGAGGCATGAGCGAGGGCGATGCATTGGGGATGTCTGTGCAGCAGAGGGCACTCTGGAATTACATATGTCGAAGGGAAAATTTATCAAATTGTTGGGGCTGGGAGAAGATCTAGCAGAGCAGGAGGAGCGGGGATTTCACCTGTAAACAAAGAATTTTTAACCTTTATGCCACCACGTAAGGGTGGCTTTAAAATATTAAAGCCTGTATTAGAGAAACAGACTATTTTGCTAACAAATTATTTTTAAAGTCTTGAAATCAGCAGCAGTCCTTGCAGTGTTTAAGTTTTGGCTTGATTTACCTTTCATTTACGAAGTTATAACTTAGCAGCAACTTTGCTGGAGTCAGACCCATTTAATCAACATTAAATCTGGCCTTTTGGGTATCTTAAGCTGTTACAGATGACTCTTTTTTTCTGCAAAAAACAAACTTCACAGTGCCATCATCTTTCCTGGAAAGCTATGGAAATACGGGCACCCAAATTAGGCAGGGAGCACCAGGAAATTCCTTCGGGTAAAATCCCTGTGCTCTCCAAGCAGCCCTGAATAAATGCCCACGATTGCAGGGACTGCAGAAGCCGGACCTTCACTAGCCATCTCGCCGCTAGAAGGCAAAAGCAAATAGGCAGAGGACCAGATCAGCTCTCTAAAGCCCCTGCTTCCAGCCCTGGAAACACTCCCCTGGGGCACACGGCATTGCCACCCTCGGCTCTGCCGACAGATTTCTCCTCTATCGTTACGAGTACAGTATCTTTCACCAGTGTCAGCATTTAAGATGATTTACTGCTTGAACTCCAACAACCTAACCATGTAACAGCAGACCCAAAAAGGATGGGTTTTTTGGATAACAAACCCAAAAAGGATGCAATCTGCAGGAAAGTGCAGGACTGCCCGGTGGGTTCAGGCAAGCCCTGGAGCAGGTGGAAGCCCGCAGGTTTCCTGGGGAAGGGAATCCTGGAGGCGGAGGGATCTCTGTAAGTTGGTCCGAGGATCCCAGCTTAATAACAGAGAGACAGATAATAGCATTTGAACACTATCTTCCCCAATTCAATTGTATTGATTTATTGCCTGTCCAATGAAGCCATCAAGTGTACAAAATGGTTAATCTTATATAAATTTTTTTTCCTGCTGTCTTCTCAGAGGAGTGAAGTTGTAAACACAGACCCATGCAAGGGCGGTGGGGGGGTAATATTTGACTTTTTCCAAGGCAGATGCTGCGGTGTGTCTATGCAAAGCGAATCCCATTTTAGCACAGGGCAAAGGAAGGACACAAGCCGTTCCCACTTCAGGCTCCCACTGCAAAGCTGCTCCACCTGAACGGTTTGGACTTGCTGACAAACCTCACCGGCGTCACTGCACTGGCTCAACCTCTAGGAGCCGGCGGGTGCAACAGCATCGCCAGCCTGGGCAGAGCCTGCCCCAGCGCTGCCCTGCCAGACCCCAAACCCAGCTGGGGGGATGCTGGGCTTCCTCCCTCCTGTTGATACCTGGGGCTTAGCAAGGCCCATCTGACCTGCACTACTCACCTAATTCAAAGCCTTACCCGTCTAAGTGAGGGACACAATATTCCAGCCCTTACAAGCAGACCTAAAACACGCAGGAGATTGCTGTTGTTTGAAACACGCCACTTCAAAATGGAGGGCGGCACGTCCGGCTGGGGTGAGCGGGTCCCCAGCTCCGGCGCTGGACAGCTGGGAGAGAAGGAAAACGGTTTATTTTTTAAAAAGTATTTTCTTTCAAAATGTACATTTGCAATTAAAGGCTAAGTATGCTGTATATTTTATTAATGATGTGGGATAGTGAGGCATTTTAAAGCTCTCTTTTGTTTTGACAATTATTTTTTTTTGGAGGAGGGGAAGGAATTGAAATGGAAAGCTTAACACTTATAATTTCAAAAATTTGGCTTATATTTTAGGTTCTGGTAACATGCAATTACAGGCACTTAGAAAGAATTCCCTTTTTTATACTATGCCCTAGAGCATAAAATTAAGAGGCCAATTCAGGCTTTGTACTGCTTTCAGAGGCAGTTTGCTTCAGCATAGATCAACATGGAGACTGACTGTCGCCTTTCTATTGAATTAGGTCTATATTTTTGACAAGTATGGCAGCAGTATCATCACTTTAATCACCAACAATCCATTGTGTCTCTTTATGCTAATAAATAAAACATTCTGTGTTAAATATTTCCCAGTAAGCACTTGAAGACCTGCAATCACCACTCCTTCTATACATTCCCAAGTAAAATAATATAATGGTAATAAAATCAAATGATGTCTAGCAGTTTTATAGACAACTAATAGCAGTTATTGCAAAGTGCACATCAGATACCAATTGAAGGTTACATTTCTCTTTAATATAATATAGCATGCATATTTCACTAACTGTCTCTGTATATCAAATGAATTAAACAATATGATGATATCGGTCAAAAACGGAGTTCTTTAGGAGAGGCCTTTAGGCAGAGGAGTTTTATGGGAGCCTCTGGAGCGCTGGATGCAAAACATGGGAAAATCATCCCAAGTTACAGAGAAATTGCCAGAGAAACCTCCTGCCCTTGCCAGTCAGCCTGTGCCCTCCTGAGGGGAGGGCCAGCCCTCTCCGTGCACTGGGGCTTTGCTCGAGGGGTTGATGGTGGCAAGGGTCTCGCAAACCATCACAGAAATGGCCAGGAGGGACCCCCAGCCCATCACCCTGTCCTCTGTTCTGGAGGAACACACCGCTCTAAGACCGACTCCTGGAAACATAATCGCAAAGCGGAGATGTAGGTCTTAGAAGAAATACAACCAGATCAACAGTGAGCAAATGCAGACACCCAAGCACCCTGCCACACGTCGTCCAGGGGGACTCTGCCAGCAGCTCGGCCAGGGCTCAGGGATGGGCTCCCGCAGCGTCCCGCAGCTACCAGGGACACAGGGTGTACCCCACAGGGTCCACTGTCTGCACTACCCCACCGACTTCCCCTGCTCCCACCGTCCAGGTTACCCCGGACTCCCCAAATCCTCCTCCCCCTTGCTGCTTGGCCGTCCCAGGTCTGTGCAAGCCCTGCAGCCCCCTTTGCCGCTGGAGTGGCTCCCGCAGCAGCACCGGGACCGTGCTGCAGCGTGGGAGCCCCGGCGCAGCTCCAAAAACACGCCTCGTCCTCGATCTCCCCGATTCCCCTGGCTTCATTCCCACACTTCACTCTGGAGTCCGGAAGCCTTGGAGTCACCCTAAAGAAACCCTTCCTAAACTTCAGATCAGTTTGTCGAGAGATTTTTCCCATCCCCATTACTAATATACCTAATATATTCAGGGGGCCCCGCCTCAGTCAACGTGAATTGTAAACCATTTCTCTAATCCCCTCAACAATACCCTTCCCCAAACCTTTTTTCTATCTTAATTAGATATTCTATCCCTTTGGTTTAAAATAGTATTTAATTTCACTTAATGATTTCAACAAAAAATATTAGGATTCCCCAAACAGACATGTTCCCTCTGAATTCTCTCATTCTTTTTTCAAGGGCTTCAGTTTCATCTTTTTGTTGCTTTGTCAAAACACAGCTAATTGACTGTCCTAAAAGTACAATTTTAGTAATTTCTCTCAATGAAGCATCGCCGCCTCCTCTATTAACACTGCCTAATTGGACTTTGAATCCCCAGCCAGCGACTTCACCCATGCTACGGGCCCAGATCACTGCAACAGTAAATATCAGCATCCCAGTTAAATGTAGGTTGGCTCACATTCCCCCAAAATTGGCTTTCTGCTCCTCGGAGTCCAATCTGATGTAATATTACATTAACCATTTTTTTTTTCTAGGGGAATTGGAGGAATGGAGGAGAAGCTGAAGCGCAGACCTGCATTTCATCTCCTCGGTAAAAGTGCGTTTGCTCCCTGGCGCCGGCGAGGAGGGAGCGCTGCGGATCCGCGGAGCCTGGCGGGAGACTTTACGGCCTCCCCAGCCACCCAGCCGTCGTTTCCAAGTTTGTTTCCAGCAGCTCTGACTCCAGAGAGCACACCAGGTAAGGAGATGGTAGCACCGATCCCCGTGGGGCCCCACAGATCCGGAGGGGTACCCACCACCCCGTCCCCGGCACATCACCCGGAGATGGATCCCAGGACAACTCTGCTGTGGGCAGCGGAAACCATTTCCCATTCTTTCCCCTCCTTCTCCAAAATACACGCTACATGGCATGTGGCTTTCAACCATCAAAGACCTTGGCACATACTGGGGTGCCAGGAAGGTTGACCGGCCACGCCATGCCGTGTGCGAAAACAAATCACCCCCAGTATTATCCGCAGCGGCTCTAATTTTCTTACAGCATCTGCTATTAAAATGCAAGCATCAGGCCGAGCTACAAGTAGAAAACAGAAGCAGAACTCGTTGATGCCTGTAATAGGCACCAAAGGCATATAATTCTGCATAATTGCTAATTGTTATTACAATTGCAGTTGATGCCAGAATTGTCCAGAGATGCCTCTTGCTGCTCGCGTCCCTGAGGGATTTGGGAGGGCGCTGAATCCCACCACGACCAGCGGCGTTTCCCTCGGCAGAGACCCCCCCCACGGCGAGGGAGGTCGAAGCCACCCCGCAAGCCTGCTGACCCCTTTCAGAAAACGTCAGTGCCTGCTGCACCAGCAGCGAAAATTGCAAGGGACAAAGTTAACTGCAAGTTTAAGTGCGAGATCAAAGCGCATGAGGATTTACAAGGGACGGGCCTTTGAAGCCCTGAGCGCCGGACAAAGCGCTCCCCGCCACGCCACGCTCCGGCTTTCAGCTCCGACGGCGAAATCCTCTGGGGCCTAATGAAGCCACTTGACCTCTTGCTACCCCCATTCTCCAATCTGCAAAAGAGGGCATTAACACTTCTGACATCCAGGCAGTCAAGGGGACTCGGATGGGTTTGACAAGGGCTGGCAGGGCTGCCCTAACCCTGCTCACAGCTTCGCTGGGGGGCCGCAACACTACAGCATAAAAACACTGTAAGGTACCCCATTATGTAGGGTTTGGAGAGCTCTTCAAGATACAAAGCGCTATCAAATGTTTTTTCCCCTTTGCTGCTGCATACCTTTGCCCTCAGTAGGGATCAGCCACAGCCTAGGTCTGTATTTCTGAAATGCACTGGATTTTCAGTCGCTCACGCTCAGATGACTCCGCCATCCACACTGCTCCGGGTGCGAAGCCCTTACAAATCCTACCAAGAAAACCCATTTTACTCCATACAACCCACTTACAAATTTACAGCCAGCCGAGCCCTCGCTCCTCCAAAGCGATTCACCAGGCTGCTTCTCCTTGCCAAAAGCCTGGCGTGGAGGCACACAGCTCGGGGGGCATGATTTTTAGCGCTGGTCCAGATTCGCTCCCAAGGAGACGGGGCTGTGCAGCACAGCAGAGGGCACTCCAGCCCGCTGCGCCCGCCCAGCTGAGCGGGGAGGACCCCGCTAAAAGATGTTGCTATCAGCTCTTTCCTTATTGCAGGCAAGTGCTCCAGCGATAAATGTTTTCTTGTAAACATGCCATAGATGGAGGTAGGAGCCAACAAAATGGAGATGCCAGAAGCTTTTTGTCTTCGTGATTTAGTTTCTTATTAGAACATGCTACTGGGAAAGAAAAGATATCATTGATAAGACTGACATTAGAGTCAGCCAGTAAAATTGAAATGCCAAGGACTGGCCTGGCCCTTTTCTTGTTGGGCAGGAATACAGATTCTCTGCCAAACTAACACTTCAAGATACTCATAAATGTTAGGGACAAAACTTTCAAATAAAGAAAGAAAGGATTTTTGCTGCCTTCAGTTTTGACAGAAGTGTTTCAGATGCTTTAAAGGGCCTGGCTTTCCCTCTGAGCTCTCACCCTCCTGCCCCAGAAGAGGACCCAGCCCCAGGGAGGCGCCGGCAGCCGTGGGCTTGGAAGCATCTTGTATTCCTGCATCCTTCCAAAAAACTTCGGTCTAAATGATGCTAGAGAAAGCAAGCCTTGAAGCACCACGGTGAGCTTGTGGTTGCATCCAGAACTTGAAAGGGCATGTGCACAGGGTGTTGATAGATAAAACCAATTTAAATGCCAGTTCCTCTTGACGTCTGCAGGCTCATGGAGCTACAGCAGGAAGTATCACAAACTCTGGGCTCAGAGGTGCTGGGAGTTTTGTTCCTGGCCAAATCTCCAGTTACTTCTCAGAGCTCAGATAAATGCTCCTATTTAGTCTCACTGGCCTCATTCTCCTCTTTCATTTTTACACAGAGAAAACATTGCCCAGAAAGCACATTTTTGCACGACAGGGTGAACAGTCTGTTCTGTGTCTGGGTCCTTTATCTCAGGGCACAGAGGGTCGAGCTTTTAAATTCAGCCGACTTGTGCCCAACCCTGCTACCAGCAGCGCACGCCGAGGCTCCAGCTTACACCAGCCTGGCGTGGACAGACCCACTCCTCGCGAGCACCGTGCCGGCGTGGACAACAGCTCCCCCCTTCCATGATGCAGCTGGGTGTCGTTCGGACTTTCTCATGCCCCCCCGCGCAGCAGGTGCCTCAGCCAGCTCCTGGTCGAATGGGGTTCTGCTGTGAGCGCGGGAGGCTGCACGCTGCAGGGCAGAGCTCTGCACATCTCATCTTGTCTAGCTACCGCTTCGTCTTCTGAGAGTAAAGGGGGAAACAGCAGGTTGATGAGGAAATATGGACCTATATGTGCACTCCTCACATGTGGATCTAACTGAGCACTGCTCCTTGTGCTTGCACATTTTAGGGACTTGTTTATCTTATAAATAAGCCCTTACAATAATCTTACAGCAAGCACTTCTGTATGTGTTCAACCGTAAACACAAGGGAGGTGATGGGACTTAAACCCACCTCCGATTTTGCAGCACCAGCCCCGTGGCCACACACCGGGCCGTGAAGCAGCAGCAGCTAGCCGGGCTTACAAGAGGGCTTTCTTAATAAATTCTGATTAAGAGAGACCAAGTTCCTCCTCCCCCTGCCCCTTTCACAGCCTCTCTAAAACCAGCCGCCCGAGCCCGCTTTGACACGTGTGTACCACCTGAGTCTCACACCAATGTTACATGTCATTAACAAAACATAAACCAGCGGTCATATCTTAACGGGAAAAGTTAAATCTCTTTATGCAGTTAAATAAAGATACCTTGTCCAGTCATTAAGAAGTGATTAGCTTATCTAAGAAATAACAGCGCTAGTGCTGTCAGACTGGCACACAAACACTAAAAAGAGCAGGGATCAGATATCACATTAGGCTAATTATAAAGAGAAGAAAAGACAAGCAGAAGCATAAAATAGCCATGTGGACAGTATTTTGCTGGATTTTTTCTTTGCACGGAAAAGGCTAAACACATTCTGCAAAAGAGAAATTTGAGTATTAAAAAAATTCCTCTTCTGGTTTTATTCATTTAGTACTGTACGTAAGACGGCAGCGCATATGCATGCAGGTTGTGTGAAGCAGTGGCCAAATCCTGATAAGGACCAAGTTTTTTAAACCTAACAGAAATCCTTAAATCTCTGCACAATCAACCTACAGCACAATTCCAGGTCTTGGAGTCATTGCACAACAGCAGGAGCAAGGCAGCACAACCCGTCCCGCACACCTCCCACTCGCCCCCTCGCCATGGCCAAGTTCCTCCTCCTGCGCAGCCACAGAAGGTCCTGAGCATTTCTGGAGATTGGGTACGCTCAATTTCTTGCCAATTCTGGTGTGTTCACCAGTCACCTTGCCCAGCCCCGAAGTCCAAAGATGCTTAGTTTTCATCAGCAAGAAGCTAAGCACCCTTCCTGCAATTTCTACCCTATTTACACTCCTAGAAATAAGGTTTACCCTCCCACTGCTATCCACCAGCTGGATGGTTTCTACCTGCGTGTCCCCCTTCCCAGCGCATTCAGTGGCTTCCAGTACACGAACTGAGCATCGTTTCTGCAGCAACCACGCTATCCTTGAGCCCCATAAGGCAAGATTTATGGGCCGGCTGTCCTGACACCTTATGCATTTCACTCCCAGGTTATACCTGGGGAAAAAGCTCAACTTCTAAGACCAGAAGACAAAATCCAATATACCAAGCCAGGAGCTGCCCAAGACGAAAAAGCTGCAGTAGCAAGTACCAAAGCTCTCGGGTCCTCGCTGCAGAGAGGAGTCTGCTCCTACCAGGGGTGATGGCTGTGGCTGCTCTCCCTGCTCCCAGGTTTGTAAACCACATGAGTCTTTTCTCACTCAAAACACAGAGAAGTGATGCCGTCCTTAGGATGCCGAAGACCCAGACTGAAGTCCCTCTTCTGCTCAAATTACAACAGAAATTTGACCCAGTTTTCTGAAGGATGCCCTAAACACTCGTTGCCTTATAGAGTGAATACGGGAAGTCCTTGCTCTGCGCCCGCCCAACCTGCAGACCTGCAAGATCCAGTCAGCTCTTTTGGGACACAGGCACTGAGCACCCCGCGGATCCCAAACCAGGGGCCACCCTACGACCCATGAATGCCGTCGTGAATGTGGCTGAACGCCTGCTGCTGGGGCAGTGCACAACCAGAGTGCAGTTATCTGTGACAATGTTCGAAACCTGCAAAAATCTTGGCACTTGAGAGACTTTGGAGGCAGAAAGCTGGGTGCCTGGCAGTGTGAGGAACCTCCGGAATTAAGTGGGGGTTGTAAGGGTCTCGATTTTGAATTTAGGCTTAGAACATCAGTTTGGCGGGAGCAGCCGAGACGCAGATGCAGCTGTAGGCAGCCAGCTGCCCACCTTGCTCCAACACCCAGCTAAGCACAGAGCTGTGCTCCCCCTCCAGCCACGGCCAGAGACAACCCCCCAGCTCAGCAGGGGCTGCGCTGATGCTGAAGAGATACCCATCCTCTCGTGCCACGGGTCAGGACATCACCCACAACAAAGTTTTCCAACAAAACTAAAGTACTGGCCAAATAAGCAGAGGTCAGGACCCGTGGCTGAATGACTGGTACAGCCAGAAATATCTGGTCCCTGTTGGAGGACAAGGGAGGTGTTTTTCCACTTTTAACACTTGCATCCTTTTTAAAGCTTTTATTTGCCAAAACCTAATATTAATAATGATGGCAGATCCTACTTTCCTTGGGGTAATGCCAATTTTAATGCATTTTTTTACATAACTATAGTATTATTGAGGAACAAGTAGTAAGTGATAGATACTTTAATGTAATATGAGTCAATATGTATTTATATGTGCTTTATGACTTAATCAATATTGCTACATTAGCAAGAATAAATATGGTGTTTCCTTTTCTGGCCTTGGAAAGAGCAAATAAGGAAAGTCATATCATGAAGTTTAGGAATGAATAGAATCTCTGCATTTCTCAGACAATTCAGTAAATCTCTGACATTCATTTGTTCTCCAGAGCAGAGCAAGTACCTCCCAGGCAGGGCACTGGGCAGGTGGCACCCGGCGACTCAGATTGTGACTCTGATTCAAATATTTCACAGATAGCTCCCTAAGAGGAATTTAAAAAAAGGAAACAGGCCCCAGCACAGAGTGTACGTCCACTTCAGCATCCCAAATCTCAAGATGAAGGGCTTCACACCCGGAGCAAGGAGAGGTTTTACCACTGAAGAACAAGAGTGCACAGCTTGCATTACCCCCATGCTTCTGCAACCAGCATCTTCCTAAGCTGCACGTAGCCCGGCACCCTAGCAAAAGGGAATGAGAAAGCGCTCCTGATTTAGTACAGCTCAGCCCATTCACTGCTGCAAAAGGTATGGGTTGTGACAGGCGTGGGACATCCATTTTTATTATGGACAGAAACTTTTCCACCAATTATTTGTTCTGGGGTACTGGCCTCACTCAATGCAGCAAAGAAGCCCAGTCCCACCAGCAAGACATTCATCCTACGCATCCTACGTGTTCATCCTACAGCGGCAGGCCTTTGGCTGGAGCAAACCCACTGGGAAAGCTCATCCCCAGCTCCTCTCTGCCCTTGCTGCCCCCGAGTCGGAGTTATGCTCCTGACTCCTCCTTGGGTACCTACCCTGCATAACCAGTTATCTTTGCACGGTGCAATGCCATGTCACTTTGCTCCTGATGGACCAACGCAGGGAGCGAGAGCCAGCATGTGCAAACTGAGTTTGAGCACCTTGATGGGATCTGGGACAAGATTGGCGTCTGATAGTTGCTTTGAGTATTCCCAAACCGTGCCAAAAGAGAGAAGCCCACTCCTGTCAGTACTGCTGGGAGCCAAATCCAGGCAGCATCTGAGAAAAAAATAAAGATCACAGCGCTTGTTCCTGCCCCAAGATCCCCCAAATCCAAGCAAACAGTATGTATTTCTACTAGGACTTCCAAGAGCAATGGCACTTCTGGGTGGAGCAGAGTATTTAGCGCTTTTTCTTATTCATGATCCACTCTCTGGGATCCAATGAGATGGATGCAGAGCAATACTGGTCTAAAGAAACAGCGCTGGGAAGCGGCTTACAGTTCAGCCTTCTCTAATGGCACTGAAAATGGCTCGAGCTCCAACTCTTAAGGCTAATGTTTCTGACACCTCTTAAGAGCTTTGTCTTGAAGACCCCAGTGAGGCTCCTAGCCAGCTACGTTCCAGGGATTTTAAGGCAGGATCTTAATTTATCTCATCTAACTGAAGACACTCAGAGCGGGTCTCAGCAGTGACCGGTGTCCCTCGATGTCGCCCAGCACACCTCCTGCCCACGTGGCTACAGAGGGTCGCTCATTTAAAAACCTCCTCCCAACATTAGAAGACCTCTGTTTGAGGTGGACGATTCAGAGCCTTCCCTCACCAACACTCACCCGGCCAGCAGCGACCAGCCCAACTCCACGAGGACTCGTCCATCTTCGCTTCTGGTAGGCTGCAGGCTCAGCCTTGCCTTGCCGCACAGGGCCGAGCTGCAAGGTGAGCCTGAGATATTTGTGACTTGAGATACCATTTGATGTGCTCCTCTAGAGGAATTAACCTCTGGAAATTCAGCTACTGCTTATTACGTCTACCTTTGGCTGGAGCCAGGCTGGTTCTGTCTCCATCCTCTACCGTTGGCCCTCTGAGCTACTCAAAACATGGGCTTTTTTCCTAGAGCTGGGCTAAAAGGTTGCATCCCGCAATGCTGAAGCTCCTGCTAGACCCACCTTGGGCCAGCTGTGGTTTGCGTCTCCCAGGCAGGAGCTGCCTGCTCACATCCCAGTGGCACCAACTGAATTAAATGCAGCCTCTTCCACCACGGTGGGCTTCTCCATCCCCTCCCATCATACCAGGCTAACCCGCCCCGGCTATCCTCTTGCAATTCTGGATTTACTCTGGTTTCCGTGGGGTCAGAGTCTGACCTTACAGATCACTGAGCGGGGACTCATGTAAGGACAGGAGCAGGGAAAAAAAAAATCTCCTCTGTCCTCAATTTGGAGAGTTTGGCAGCATTTGTTTATTTTTAACGGATCACCGCCGCCACATTTCAGACCTTTTCCTGTTGTGATCGTTAGAACTTTTAACTGGATCATAAATCTTTTATTAACATTTGGTATTATACTAATTAAAACTGTTCCATATATGTATTATTAATTTCTCCAGCACTTCTTGCGAGGGTGACGTTTTTAGCTGGCTTAGCAGAATGCACCCTAGTAAATAAGGAGAAACTCATTTCCAGGCAATTAGGCTTGCAGAAAAATAAGTTTCTTAATGGAGGGCACGATCATTACAAATTTTACCTAAATAAACAGGGTTTCTTAATGGTAACTCTTCAAGCTAAGTAAACAGATTGGTGTGGTAATGTCCTAAGCAATACTTAAATGTAACTGTTTAATAAATTGGTAAATTACTCATTTCATCTTAGAACAAAATGGTAATACTGTAGTAATAACCTAGTATATATTCTGTAAATATGAAGCATTATCACTTTAGCTCTGAAGAAATCACCACAGTGATATGTCAGCGTTGATCTAAAACTGCAGCATTTTATCTCAAGTTTATTACCCATTTTTGAGAATCGCTGAGATTTTCAGAGCATAATGGCAATAAAAGAAGAATTTAAAAAGCGCTTAAATGTGCATAAGTTAATCAGAGGTATCCTCGGGGGGAAAAGGAAATTTGGTAAAACATGAATTATAAGCATCATTTAAACTTACTTTGGACACTAGAGATAATAAATGGCACCATAATTTAGAAATAGCTTTTAACATCAATGACTGTAAGTAGCACTTTACTGTTCATAAGAATTGCAAAGCAATGGTGCTGAGGCCAATTTTATTAGCCATTTTTTTCTTTATAAAAGCAATCCAACCATTTCCAAACTGAGCAGACAGGAACAAGAGTTACGTGTTAATATGCAAAATGCATTTGAGTTTTTTTTAAAATAGCCAGCAATAAATTTACCAAAAGATACAGTCTGGAGACAATTGAATGATCATTGAAGAAGAATAAAGCTTTCTCAGAGTTTACATATTTGGGAAGAGCGGATAAGAGGAGGAAAACGAGGGAGAGAAAATCGTCCATACATCCCTATTTACTGGGGAATGTCGCGGCACTTCCGAAGCGAAGGGGAGCGGCAGTAAATCAGGGGGAGGCAGCACCAGAGGAACAAGGCTTCTCCTTGCTAACTTTTCACGACTGACAAAGCGTCCGAGGATCACAGCGGTCCATACAATACCCCATTAACACGCCTCCTTTCCCAGCGACAGAATAGCCTACAATGCATCTTTCAGAGCTGTCAGTTATCAGCCCTCGCACCAATAAATTTTGGCCGGGCAGGACAAGAGCCCCTTTGACCGAGCGGCAGCGCACGCGTTATTTGAGGGGGGGGAGCTCCCTGGCTGCTGTGCTGTGGGGGATGCCGCATCCGAGCCTGGCCCCTGGGGAGCAGCGACCCGGCCCCCCCCCAGGTATCTCGCTGCAATATCTTCTCCTGACACCCAGGTCCCCCGGTGCCGTGCCGGTGGGCAGAGAGCAGAATAGATAAGAACGCAGGCTTTACCCTGGCGGTGCCGTGCGTGCGCGCTCACGGAGTTGGCAAACAAACTGAGCTCAAGAATTAAAATTTATTTTAATTGTTTTCAGACTAATCCTGTGATTCAAGAATAAGAGAGATTAATATTCTGGAGACTTTCCGTGTCTGAAGCATCCGAGATCCTTGACACATGAAGTAGCCCTGCTTGGCTGAATGGGTTGTTAACTCTGAAACTCAGGAGAAAGCAAATATCTATATTTTAATTATTTCACTCCTGGCCACTTTAGCATAATCAAGATCTAACTACAGTCGTTATCCCACATTGCCAAACGGGCTCCTCCATGCTTTCAGAGCTGCTGGGAGTCTTAGCTCTCCAGTTTGTCCCCTAACAGTTTCTGGGATGTGATGTGGTTATGCACCGTCCCTAAGATAAAATAAGGTCACTTGTTTTATTTCCCGGGGAAATTCAAGCCATACTGGTAACAGGCTGTTGCTAATTTTGTGTCGATGCTGGGAAGATTAATTCAACCACTAAAAGAAGAGCCTCAGCACAGAAACTGAAGCTGTACAACAGAATATGTAAGAAGGGGGGAAGCGTCACACTGATCCATGAGAGCATCCTCTGCTCCAGGACTTTGCCTTGGTCTCCAGCGAAGCACATTTCCAGCGGGAGAGACCCCTCTAGAAGTAAAGAGAGGCGCTGGGAGCGCTTTTTGTTAGGTTGAACAAAGGGAAAACCAGGAGGTGAAGCAAATCTGAGTCTCCTATGTGGGAGTCTGAAATGACAGCATCGAGCAAACAAGTGTGCCACCGGTTCCAATGGCTAGAAGCTAAAATTATACAAATTCAGGCAAAACAAACGGGAGCAAGAGATCCATTTTTACTGTGACTGTGATTAGACACTTAAATTACAAATCGATTCGCCATCATCAGGAATGTTTAATTCAAGACTGGATTACTTTTTAAACGACATCTCTTAGCTCAAATAAGGCTTTATTCAGAAGAAACGTAATACCTGTGGTATTAGACACTGAATTAAGATGAACTTGCCATGGAACAACTATATTTTAATTTATTCTTCATAATTAAAAGCAAATCTCTAAATACCTTAGGGTGATTTTTTTTAAGCATCCATTTAAACCCTCCTGTTGTTTTAAGTGGACATCTTAAAACACCAGAGGCAGGTACCAAAAAACTTCTAACACTGAGATTCCTTGAAATCTGGCAACACATTTTTAATTAGAGACCTCGAGTGCTGTGCTCTGTGAGCTGGGAAAGTTCAGCTGAAGGGGTGAGTCGTGCAGCCCTTTTTAAGACTGGTTTAAGTCTGGAGACTCGGGTGGACAGGAGGACAGACAGACAGGCTTCCCAGAGACGCCGTGCCCCCCAGGAAAGGGGCTGCACCACCTTCAGCTCCCAGCAGCAGCGACTCCTGTGAAACCAGTTCTGCCATACAGTATCTGGCACCAAAACGAGCAACGTGGAGCTTGGCTTTTGCATGAAGACAGCAACATTTCCAGCTACTTTTTTTGCTTCGACATTAGTAGATATTTTGGCTTGTCACATCAGAAGCAAGCCTACTATTTTAATGCAACTATAGAACCAGTATCTTTGCGTTCAGGTCCGTGTTTACTCACGGCATTTGTACGCGGTACAGAGCGAGGGGATCATCTTCAGCACTCCACTCGAGTGGCTCACAAAGCCCACGCGGGGGGGTTAGGTGCAAGCCTAGCTAGCCAAAAATGTACAGCTCAGTCCGACCTCTCAGCAAAATCTGCAAACCTGCTGCCTTTCCCAGCTCCCCACATGCGGCTGTCGGTCTAGACAAGCATTTGTACACGCAATCAGGAAAACTAAATGCATGCAGTTACAAAGATGAAAACTCAAACCAGAAACGTGCGCTGAAGCATTTGGCAACCAGCAGGATTGTTAAATGGTACCCGTGAGCCAGATTTTCGGTAAATCAGAACAGCTCTATGAATGCTCTGTCCCAGCGTACGAGTAATTATCAAAGAGCTCAGAAAACAGACATGTACAGCAAACATCAGGACACAGCGAGTTCCTCGTGCTACCCCGAATCAGACAGACCCTGTTGTTGCTAGCTGGCAGTTACAGAGAGAGAGGAGAAAATAATTCCCTATCGGCTCTCCCTGAGTTACGGCAGGGCCGATCAGAAGTGAACGGCCCGAGTTTATTGGTGTTATTCTGAATTGACTTTGGCCTCTAAACCAGAGTTGACTGCTGCACGAGTACTTACTTAGCACAGTGCGGGAGGCTGGATCCTCGGCTGCTTTCAATCGCTCTCAGTCCATTCACTCCCCGGCAAGAACGATGCCAATTCAGATTAAACCCTGTTGTACAATAATGACATTCAGATAGCACAAGCCAAGTGCTAAGAGCAGCTGAGCTCTCCCACTGCCTGGTGGGTTCAGGAAGAGTTACAGGTGTAGGATTTGGCTTGGCTGCTTTGTTTTTTCCTCATCTATTTTCATACATGTTTGAGCCTTCTATCACACATTGCTAAATTCCAGACACAAAAATTATCTTAAAACAGATTTATTTTTTTGTAATGAAGAAAAAAAAATGTACTGCTCTCTAACCAAGCGAAATCTATAAAAGGTAAAAGCACAACCCTTCCACAGTTACTTTAAGAGCCCCCCTCAATATAAACCCCAGTGGTGGGTGTCAACCCCTCGCCCTACCTGGGGGCAGCACACCGGTCACCCCTCCCCTGGGGCCAGGATGCAGCGGAGCATCCGCGGCGGCCCCGGGGGACGGGCGCACAGGCGGCCGAGCAGGTGGCTGCTCACGCTGCCTCTCCCACCTGCTGCCCCGTGCCGAGCTACAATGAACTTGTCAGGCCGTGCTATTGTCACCGAACACAGATGTCGGCTGGGCAGCCATCGCCCGCACCCCGCTTCGCCCGGGTGTGCTCCAGCCACTCGCTGCGAGTCGCTGGCGGAGCCGTTTTTAGGAGCATCCTGTTGTTCAGAGGGGCATTCGCCTGGGTTTTCTCACGCACCGTTTCTTTTCTTTGCACCCACCTTCTTCTGCTGTTCGTTGTAACCACTGCTTTCTCCACTCTGCAGGATTTTTGAGTTATTCTTGCTGTGTTTTAGTATGTTTGCTGGCTTCTGGCTTGCTTGGTGATACGGTGGTTTCACCACGGAGCTGTCCCAGTGCCCACTATCCGATGGGACCCCAAAACACTATGCACAGAAATTACTCCCTTCCGCCCCTCTGTATGGACTCACACCAAACCGCCTCCATTTCTAGGGCAGTACCTGGTTGCTTGCTCACATATAGCCCCACTGCACTGTGGTTTCAAACACAAAAAGATTTCTTTTTCAGCTGAAAGTCCAGCGGGGTCCCACAGCAGAGCTTCCCACTGCTCTGGGCAGCCCCGTGTCCCTTCCCCACCACTGCGGCTGTGCACAGCCCTTCCCCTGCTCTCTCCCAGCCGTTCCCATCACTCCCACCTCCAGCTTTGCTCTTTCTTTCAATTCCTGGCTTTCTCCCTCCTTCTCAGGTTTCCGTGCGTGAATGGAGGTCTGGGATGTCTCCGCTTGCTGATCTTCCCCTGCATCTCTCCCACTTGCTGCACTTCCACCGCTCCCTCCCCTCCAGCCCCACCAGCTCCATCCACCCTCCATCCATCAGAGCTTTCCCGTGTTACTCACCGTGCCATGACCAACACGTCCAGAGTGTGAATCACACCTCATGCATTTCTGCCTCTGCCTCAGTGATGGCCATAGATAATTGTAAGTAATAAGAAGGAAAAGTCTTGGCCAGAGAAGAAGACAAAGAGCAAAGCAACAAACACCCTTGTGAAGAGGAGCCAACGCTATGGGGAGGCGTTCAGTTTGCAGTTGGAGAGCTGCAGACTGGCATCAAAAGCAGGCAAGGAGGTAGAAGTAAACCGAGATGGACAAGACTGAGGCAGGTTCTCTTTTTTTCCATCTGAAATAGTGAACAGTGTTTTGTGTTGTGCACTTCGACCCGGTTTCCTCTGGTTTAGCTCCCACTCGTGGAAGTCCCACCTGAGCTGTAGGACCACAGCTTAGATCTGGACAAAGGACTGAAGGACTCTGCTGTGTGTAGCATACAGAAGAGAAGACAACCACCTTCGCAGATCTGTCAGAGTACCTGGCAGAGTCACCAGGGAAAACTGCTTGTCCATGTGAATTTTGACCAGCACAGGAAGATAAAAGCTTGCACTGGGGAACGGGAGGTTTGTGTCAGGCAGGATCTTCCTCTCCCTAGGAGCAGTCTGAGAGTCAATCACGCAGAGGAGGTTGGAAGCTCCATCTAAGAAAGTTTTTGGACAACTGTCTGCAGTTTGAAAGAGAGTCCTGACATGAAGAAGGGACACAGGCTGCTTTATTTTCCCCACCTTATTCAGTATAGCAGTGAAAAGAGTGTAGTGATTTTACCCCAACCCCCCACAGAGCAGAACTATATCCTTTCCCCTCTGAGCACTTGGCAGAGACCGAAACGGAGAAGGGCAACTTCATAAAGATCAACGTAGGAAAGTCACAAGCATGACAAGACAGAAAAAAGACCCTAAAGCCCTACAATTTCTACCCTTGATGAGTTTAGAGGAGGATCACATTTCAAATCTCCAAAATGGTCCTGCAAGTGTTTTTTTTTTTTTCCTGAATATTTCACTTATTCCAAGTACTCCAAACTATTTCAGCCTGAGATGGGTGGAAAAGGCTTTTTCCCCGCTTGGGCTCTCGGAGACGATCTTCTCCTGCCGCACAGAGATGTAGCACAAGGTATGTATGCACTGGGCTTGATGACTCTAAAATGGTGTTTCAAAGTGAAACCACTAGCCCTAATGTGCCACATTAGGCACAGAAAAGCCTCCTTACCCACCAGCCCCACGCTCGCCGTCGGCCTCCTGCTGAATAAAGGGGTCAAATTCAAGTTCAAAGCATTCCTGATGAACAGTCTGAGGACACGGGAACCTCCACAGCTCGTGACAAGCTGGAAGCGATGCCGGGTACAACAGCTGCTCCGCTGGAGCACCGAAACGGCAAAGCTCCCCAGTGCAACGCGACAGCTTCAGCGAGCGAGTCCCCGACTGTGCAAACTGCTTTCAGAATCAATTACCCATCTCAGCCTTTTCTGGGCAAGATGCAACATCCCACTTTTTTTTTTCCTGCAACCCTACAAAAAGAAGACAGAGCAACATTAGGATGCCATTTTAGCAGTAGAATGCTAAGGGGGCTCTTGGCTCCAGGCGGAGAGCAAACATGTGCACCTGTGCAGAGAGGAAAGCTGCGAGCAGGGTGCTCAGCAGCTACCAAAGGACTGACCGAAAATAAAGGCTGAGGAACTGCACAAGACCAGAAAGACACAGGCTGTGACCTGAGAGAGGGCAGCACGTGCCGCAGCCAGGAGCGGAGAGGCAACACGGAGACAGGGCGCCTGCAGAAGACACAGACGCCATGAGGGGGAGAAAGAATATTTTAAGAAACTCCAGGAAAAGCATGGCCAAGTACTGCTTTGAAGCTCTGTTCAGGAGCACAGTTTAGGAGAATCTATGAAGCAAGGTGCAAGACTGCAGCTCCCCTGACATATTTTTAGATGCCAGAACTAAAACAAGATGAATTACCAGCAGGTCTCTGCTGCCCATGAAGGAACCATCTCCTAGACATCAACCGTGCAGATAGCCACGTTCCGCCGGTGCACCCACCTGCCTGCCCGTGTGCGAACCTCAAGGGTATAAAAGGCAAAAGAAAAGAGATTTGACAAAAAAGCTTGAAGGAGCACTGTTGCCTTCTTCCAAATCTGCAGCTGTGTGACAGCTGAAGCATCCCTGTCCTCTCTGCTTCACCTCTGCCCCCAGAGCCAGTGCTGGGCACACATTTGGAGGAGACGGGCGAAGAGCTGGTGTGGAGGAACAGCACAGCCTGGAGCCTCTGCCCATGGGCTGCAGGCAGGAGGCTTCATCCCAGGCTGCTCCTGGGATGCCTTCTGTCTGGACTTAGAAACACTTGCTGCTGTGGCAAAATTCCCTATTTTCCAGATTTCCAAGGAAAACACAGCTCACGCCATGGATCGTGCCATGGCTACCCGCAGCCATGGCGTGGTGGAAGGGAAGAGACACTGCTCCCCCACCCAGCCCCTCCTGGCAGGGTGCCGGCACGGCGCGGGCTGCGGCACGCACCAAGCCCCAACGCAGGCGCCCTCGGAGCTCTCACTCCTTCCCCTCAGTCCAAGGGAAAGATTTGAAGGCTTCTTTAATTATTAACCGTTTTGCTTTGTTTTCCCTCTCCACTTGAGAGCACCGGCTCTTTGGAGGCCGGAGAGCAGCTTTACGGAGCGCCAGCCCTGATGGGACCGGCCACGGGACCGGCACCAGCCGTACCCACCCGCGGCTGCATATTCCCTTACAGGCTGCTCCCATTACCATTAATGGGAACGACATGTGCAGATGAACGAGAGAAGAGAGTCTAATGTCTTTATATTATAGCACCAATTAAGTACTCAGGGTCATGTCCTCAGCTGATGTAAAGTAGATGAGATCCACTGAACTTAATGGATCTCTGCTGATTTACACCAAATGAAGAGCTGGCCCTCTCTCGCTTGTATTAAAACAGCCGATCCGTTCCAGCAGTCTTCGTGTTTAACAGCTTCATACTCTAGCCAGGCTTTGCTATCACTCCAGTCCATAAACCACAAGCTTTATTAACTAATAATTAGTTTTTCAAGTTAAGTTTCACGGTCATGTTTTAAGAACTGCTGCCCTTAGGGCAGGTGGGGAATTCTGAAGAGACTTGAAATGGCGGGAGCGAAGCAGAGGAGAGGCATTGCCAGGCTGCTCGGGGGGTTCAACCCCTGAAGATGCAGAGGGTCTTTTCACAAACATGTCAGCACCGATTGCCCCATGAAAGCAAATGGGAGTTAAGCACCTCAACACTTTTTTGATTCAAGTTGAGGCATTTCTCTTGCAAACAGAGTTGATCTTAACCGCATGACCCGCCTCCTGCAGCAGCCTCAAGGCTACTGAGCTGTGCAACGGTAAGCCTGGGTGCAAGCATCTGCCGAGAAAGGCACAGTATAAACGCTGGGGATCATGCCGTGGTAAAGTACTACCTGAATACACAGAGCATTTCTGGCACAGGGCAAGCAGGGTGATCTGGAAGGACGTACTAACGGCTTCCCTAATTTTTTTCCACTTGTACGTAACTGATCATTGGGCAGAAAAATGGTGTGATGCTGGGTCACATCCTTCCCTCGTGTGCTGCTCTCTCTGGCTACTCGGGTGTCTTAAACACACTAGCCCAATAAAGGGGCTAAGCTTGAGAAACATGTCGGATTAAATTGTAAATAAAACATTATTTTTCCAATCATAGATAATTTACTCTCGCGTTAAAACACAACTTCCCAAACTGGTATACGTTAGCTTCGGCAGGCACGCAGCTTGCTCCTTTTCTTCCTTCTGTAACAGGGTTGAATCAAGAACATTTAGTGCATTTCTGCCACCAGAAGGAATAAGAGCAGCACGCTGTACAGAACTGGGGGGGAATCACGACAGCCTACTAACACAAATGTTCTCAACAAGGAATGTAATATGGCAGCTCTTACAGAGACAGTTCTTGTGCAATAACTTAAACAGTACAGATTACTACTTGGGGAAATAAAAGACAACATAACTTTGAAACTTGAAAAGCTCTTTCTTCGTTGTAATCAATTGCAATAATCCATGTCAGTGATTTAGATGAAGATCAACTTTACCTTTCTTTGCTGATGACACAAAACTAAGAGCAATAAAAAACTTAAGTGCATTTGCGCACAACTAATGGATTGGATGTGGCATGTGCCAATGGAAGTCGGTATGTATAATGCAGCATACACTGGATGCCAAATTAATGGGATCATTTGGGCATTCTGGAACACTTGTGGCATCGAGCTTAAGTCATTTAAGGAGCCTGGCAAGGGTTGATGACCTTCCATTTTCAAAAGACTAAAGAAGCCCAGTAATACTGTAGGCAAAACACAACAATGAATTTTATCCCCTCCATCCAGCTGCTATTTAGTCCAAAGCTGAAAGACAATAAAACGAAGACAATGAGTCCGTGCCTGGTGTCCCTAATAAAAAAGATATAAAAAAAAAAAGATTCACCTGAACAGGGAGCTGGGGGTTCAGGCACACAGACGACGGATCAGACACTGCCAGTTGTGCATGTGCAGTCCGACCTTCCTGCTGCTAAGCTTGAGGACCTACACGGGGCTGTGGGGTTCACACCGATATTCCATGGTGTCTGCTTCCTACCTGGATTAGTTCCTGAAGGAAGCCGGTCATAGCCCGCAGGGAAACGCATCTCACTGCCAACATATAACATACAGATTTACCTGAAGAGGTGCAGAAATTCGTTCAAACAGCTCAGAAGAGTGACAGAGCTGGAGACACAGCAATTTTCTCCCACATCCCCATTCCCCTCCTGTGTGCTACAGCACACTGCTCCCAACAGGCCCAAACTAGGACGAGGCACAGGTACGAGCACAGGTACAGCTTCGCAGGCCTGGCTGGCACGGGGACAGAAACAGCTGGGTCTAATCCCCGTGGTCCTGCCACGGGGCAGAGCAGCAATGAAGGACCCAGCAAACACCACATGCTGGTGATAACGAAGGTCCTGCTCCCACTGACTCTTACATACGAAAGCGCGTGATGCTCCACAGCAAAGCAGAAACACTCAGCTGGACTCCCAGGAGGTAAATACTTGCAGGCTCAGGTTGGAAAGTTCACCGAGGATCAACACGGTAGCCTTGATGTCTGTATTGATACGCCAGATGTTAGCGGGAGATCTGCTGTGGGAGTCCACAATCCAGAGGCAGATTTCACTTTTTAAATTTTATTTTTTAATTTTGAAGAATGGCCTAAGGTCTGGATTTGTGAGGGTGTTTAGAGACTGCTCCACTCAGCACCCCAGCAAGCTCAGGCCACCGCTCAGTGGAGCACAGCGCCTGGACATCCAGCGTCGCAGCAGTTCGCTGGGCTCAGACCGCCCAGCGCAGAGCGCAGCAACACATCGCTCCCGCAGAAGTGCCGAAACATTCATCCGTGCCGCCTAAAGAGCGTGAGACCCATCTCAGACGTCGCTGCTCCACACTCCCCAGCATTCCCAGCTCTGGGCACATCCTACAGAGGACATGTGGACATTTCTGAATGCACAATGCAGAGATGCTTTTAGGCAGCTATTTGCCACTATGACTTGGAAAGAGTATTTTATCTCTTACCCTTAAACAAAATTCACAGGAGTAAAATAGCTAAAGACCATTGCAGTTCTAACCTCAGCAGCAGATTTTTTTTTAAGAGTACTGAAATGCCTACAAATGCAGAGAGACCCCCCCAAAAAAAGGGGGGAAAGCACATAGGTGCCAAACTGCCACCAGCTGTACTATAGCCCTGCCCATCAAAGCTAACTGGGTGCCTCCAGGAGGCAAACTCAGCTCCTCAAAAACAAGTGGGCACCAGGTAGAAATATTTATTCCGCTGCTATGAGTCAGGAAAAAGTTAGGAGCTTAATGGAATGAAGAGAGTGGGCAAGGGAAACACAGAGCATTGAAGGGAAATGCCCCAAATAACCTAAAGCAAACGGCGTGTATACCCCCCCTCCTTAAAACTGCACAGAAGGCAAATACTTTCATCCACCCGGTCCAACTTGCTCAGGCAACACATGAGGAGGGATTCCACCCATTGAGGAGGAGCAGCTATATGAGCAAGCGCTCACCGGGGTGAGCCAGGGCCCTTAGATTACTCCTCAGCAGCAGTGGTGATGATTGCGGTGCAGAAATACATGCTTCAAGGAAAATTCATAGGCGTGAGGTGTAAATCTCAGTATTATTTATGTTAGGTATAAATGAGCTAAATTATGACCTAGCTAAGCAAAACACTTCCGTAAACCAAGGCTTTGAATATTGTGTAGTTTGCATGTTTGACAGGACCGGGCTTTCATCACGGAGTGGAGAAGGAGAGCTAATAACCCATTGATTTTAAGGCCCATTTAGGAAAAGAATTGCCTATACAGATCTGATCACCATGCATTACTTTGTAACATCTAATACCCTGGGCACAAAATAATGCTGAGAGATGCAAATTACAGAGCCATTTTTATCCTGAGAGGGGTTGTGCCTGTGCATGCGAGCATGGTACGGAGGCTGCTTTGGGTTTGGCCTTAAAGCAAAGTCAGGAGGGATGCCAAGGAAACGGTCGATGTTCCTCCACGCAGCTCTAGTTAGCCTGAGCTCTCCCTTGTGCATCCACCCACTCAGCTGCTCGGCCCTACGCGGGAAATCACTTACACACGTGGTTAAGCAAAGTTCAGAAAGTGATCTGCCCAAAGTTAAGTCCCACTGATAATTCAATAATCCTTAACTCTCATCGCCTTTTTCCATCCTTGTTCAGCAAACACCAGTTTTCCTGGGCTTAAAACTTCGGAACAGGAGGGAATGTGAGTACACAGCGTGGGCTTTCCAGAGCACACGTGCACGGAGACGTTTCACTTGCAGATTTAAGACTGCTTCAGAAAGATCATCCAAATGCTAAGAATTACCAATTTCATAGCAGCATCAAGCATCAACGTATTAAAACGCAGCTTGATGGGACGTGCAGCATCTTCAGCACTCTCAGGCCACATCTCTATCACAAGACTTACACTGTCTACGCTCAAATGACTCCCTCTGAATTAGCCGTGCTGCAATACAGTCGCAGGAGCTGCTGCTGCCCTCACACTGCCTGCACTCCATTGGTCTTTATCCTCTGCTAGGTGGAGTGTTTTAAGAAGTCTCCCATGGAGGTAAAGGAGCGTTTAGTAATGAGTGGGAGGGTGGGGGATAAACCACGCTCCCCCGCAAGTAGCCAGAGCCCACGCTGCAAGAAGGCTGTTTCAGAAATTGGGAAGTTAAACTGCTGCCCGTACACAACACCCCAACTCGAGTTGTCCACCACACAGCCCAAGTGCAGTACGTGGACAGGACAATCAACAGGATCAGGACAACAGCCAGCCGACCCCAAAAAGGAGCCTTCTACCTCCACGGGGCACCCACATCCCCCAGGATTACATTCCTTGGGACGGAGAGGCTCAAGCTAGTAGGGTCTAAAGTCCATGCAAGCCCCTGTGAGTGGCTCTGTCTGTTGATGGACCTTCAGAGAGATACACAGCAGGGACCATCGGAGAACCCTGTCTCACCTGAATCGGGCTGGCAGGGAACAGCGCTGTCACCCACAGAGAGGGAAATATTGTGTACTTGTTCCCACCGGGGTTTCCCTGAGGCTCCTATAAACACTGGGTTTACTGGACAGGGTAATTGGAGGTAACCCCCACTTCTGTCCCCTTCAGCATGACCACTCACATCAGTACCCCCGTACCGCCCATGCAATCTTGTCTTACGTGACGTGGATGCACAGGCAGCCTGTCTCCCTCGTACTCAGGCACGTCTCAAAACCTCCAGACCCGCTCCTTGAAACAAAGACACCAGCGCTAACCCCAGCAAGCCCAAGCGCACAGCTCCCAGTACGTAAGCCCCCGTATTCGGTGGCTATTCAGGTGGCTGAAAGGGAAGCCGCTGGTTTCTGAAGTCCTTTGGAAAGTTGGCGTGCGCCGAGGCTTGACCCCGCTGCCGCTGCCTGCCGCGCACCCCACGGGCAGCAAGCGGCGAGGGGAGCCCGAGCCCTGCCTGGGCTGTCACCGCCGAGTTCAGACCCACGAGGCTGCAAACGCTCTGTGGCTTTGCACTAGATCCTCGCCTGCCACAGAGCTGATTACTGCAATATGCAGCATCATGATGCCCGCTGCAAATACCCAGCTTCTGGCTTACAGCAGTTTGGGAGAAACTGCAGGGAAATCAGGAATACGGAAGTTCATGGTCATGGGACGCTCGAACAGTTAAAGAACAAGGCTCTCTTGAAAACAGCGCAGTTTATAGATGTTAGGGGGTACAGATAAAACATTAACCTCAAATACACATGTGAGTACGGACACCCGTTTATTCCAACCCCCTTGCATTATTCAGAGCTTGACTCTTCCCCATTTTAGCTAACACGCGGATTTCTCCCGGCTCTTCTGCATACGGTACTTCGGTTTCTCCCCCCCGCTCTGCGTACGGTGCTAACGCAGAGAGCAACGCGGCCGCAGCCCCTGCCGCTGTGCCCGAGGGGCAGCGACCGGCAGGTGACAAACCCCGCGCAGATAACCGGGGCAGGACCCGGCGCCGGGCTGCGGGCTGTGCCCCCGCCGCCTGCCCGCCCGCCCGGCGCAGGGACCGGCAGCGGGGCCGGCGGCGCCGGCACACCGGCAGCACATCGCCGCGCAGCGAAACGCGGTGGGGAAACGAATGAAACAAACGGGGGAAGGTTTCGGCTGGTGCGCAGCAGCAGCAGGGCTCTGCGTGGGGACAGTGACAGGGCCACGCACCGCAGGAGCGCGGCGTTTCCCCAGACCCTGTAGCCAGGTATAGATTTCCCCGTTGTTTTTTGGGGTTTTTTTTTTCCCTTCCCTGCCAGACACCTCCCCTCGATCGGTGTTTTCTAGCGCAGGCTGCGTATTCCCGGCTGGTGAACGGTACCAGTCGAGCAGCTGCACGGTCCCAGCGCCATCACTCACGGTGCGACAGGATTTGGCCCTGCCTTTGGACCTCCACAACCTTCCCCCGACAAACCAAATCCCGGCTACAGCCCGAGCCTGTGCCCTGGCACCGCTGAGAAAAGGACTAGCTAGGGAAACGTTTTCTTAATCCCTCACCCTGCGTGACTGACTGCCCCTAAAATGCCCTTTGCCGTAGCCGGGCCGGGGGAACAGCGAGCCCAGGACCGGGAACGCCTTTAAACTCCTGCAGACTCACGGTGACCGGGGCTGCGCTGCGCCCGTCCGTCGTGGGAGAGGCAGAGCCCACCTCCCCGCGGGACGCGGTCCTCGGCGGTCGCGGGGTGCCCGGGGTCCTGTCCGCGGCGGGGGGAAACCCGCCCGGATCATCGCCGGTTTCTAAAAATGCCGGTTTTGCAGCTTCCCCCCCTTGCTGGAGGATCGGTCACCTGGACCCGCAGAACTACGGGAGTTTGCTCTTAAAAATACCCCCCCGCACCCAGGCTGTTAAACGAGCTCCGCGGCTGGCGAGCACCCGGGGAGCCGGCACCCCGGCGGGCCACGGCCACGGCCACACGCCGTCCTGCTGCCAAGGCGGGTGCGCGCAGCAAAGGCAGGGAAAACGAAAACCGTTGGGTGCCGGCCGGGAGGCGTTTCGGTACCGCGGGTCTGGGGTGGAAAAATTACCGGGGACCGGCGGGGCCTTGCACCGGCGACACCGCCGGCCCCTGCACCCCGTCCCGCCCGGCCGCTCACTCGCTCCCACGCGGCGTTTCCGACGTTGTCCCGAACCTGGGGCTGCCCCTGGCCGCTTCCCCCCGGCGCCGGCGGCGCGGGGGGCGGCCGGGAGCCCCGCGTACAACCGCCCCCGGGTGCGCTGCCGGAGCCCCTCTCCGAGCCCGCCCGCCGCCCCCGGCCCCGCTCCCCTCGCCGCCCCCGGCCGGCTCCTCGCCTCCGCCTCCGCCGAGCGACCGCCCGGCTGCTGCCCGCCCCGCAGCGACCGCGACCCGGCCCCGGCCCCGGCCCTTCCCCGGCGCGGCGGCAGGCAGGGAGCGGAGAGGCGTTTTTAAAGAAAACGTTTATTTACACGTCTCGGCAAGTACAAAGTATTATACATGGTCTGTGTCAACCCCAAATCTTCTTTATTATGAAACATAAGGCGCTTTCTCTAGAGTCGGTGGCGAAAGGAGCGGGTGCGGGTGCTGTTTCGGTGCGCTAAAGCTCTTCGGCTGGAAAGGTGAGGACAAAACGGAGTGTGCGTTGCCTGAGAGGAGCCCTTATTACTACGGTGAATAAATTACAGCTGACATTAACTTCACCTGGGACAGATGGAAGCTACCGCTTTTCAGCTTAATAGGGTTTCCTAAACTAATGAGTCATCACCGGCTCCACTTAGTCCCCTCCGCTAAGTGATAGGTATTTTTTTCTTTAGACTATCCTCAGAACAGGAAAAAAAAATAGCCTTTTGTTCCAAAGCCAACGCAAAATACCTATGTTCAGATTTCGATATAAATAATCGAGGTTTTATATAATTCCATATTAATAGTGCCCAAAATCTCGATGCATAAATAAATTAAATTATTAACACTTCTTACAAAAAGTGACATATTTCCCTTCCTAGTGGAACATCGACACGAATATACAAGCGGAGCGCAGGGCCCCGCGACGGCAGCGCCCGGCGGCTCCGCTCCGCGCCGGCCTCGGGGAAGCGCCGCGGCGGCCCCGGCCCCGGCCCCGGCCCCGGCCCGGGCCCCGGCCCCGGCCCCGCGGGCGCCGCTCGCCGCCTCCGCGCCCGCCCCGTCTGCGGCCAGCCGCGGCCCCGGGGGCGGGGGGAGCCGCCGGCCGAGCTCCGCGGGCGAGTCCGCTGCGTGCCCGGGCTGCCGGGCTCAGACGAGGGAGGTGACCGGGGGGATCTTGGCGCTCTCCTCCTCCCAGGGCTGCAGGTTCTGCAGCGCGAACAGCGACGAGTTGTGCAGGCACAGCGGGTCGGGCTGGATCGACTCGTTCAGCGACTTCTGGAAGGCGTCGTGCTGCAGCTGCAGCATCAGCCGGCTCGCCTGCTGCCGCTCGGCCTCCCGCTCCTCCGCCGTCTGCCGCCTGCCGGGGGACACGCTCAGCCCGCGCCCCGGGACGCCCCGGGATGCTCCGCCCGAGGCTCCGCGGGAAGCGGCCGCTTCGGTGGCGGGGGCGCGACCGCGGGAACCGGGCGCCGCCGGCCGCGGGACCGAGGCGCGGTGCGGCCGGCGCGTCTCCGGCGGGCAGCGGGGCAGCACGCCGCTTCCTACCGGGGCTGGGCACCGCCGGGCGGGCGGCAGCCGCTCGGCCTGTCACGGAGGGCTTCCGGGCGGCGGGAAACGCCTGGAAACCCCCCGTTTCCCGATACCCCCCCCGCTTCCGAATATTCCCCCGTTTTCCCAATATTCCCCCGTTTTTTCGAGTAATCCCCCGTTTTTCGAATCATCCCTCGTTTCTACGAATAATCCCCCGGTTTCCGAATGGGGGACTATAAAAAAAGAAAAAGATAAAAATAAATAACAATAATATTATGGCGATAGAAATTCACCCCCAGCCGTTTCGCTGCCGGGAGCCGGCGCGGGGCGCACCGCCGGCCGGAGCCGGGGCTTTGCCGGGGGCGGCGGGCGGGGAGCTCCGCCGGGGGCGGCGGCGGGACGGGGCGGCCCCGGGGGCGCGGGACTCACCGCCACTTGGTGCGCCGGTTCTGGAACCAGGTCTTCACCTGGGCGTCCGTCATCTTGAGGGACTTGGCGAGGGCAGCGCGCTCGGCCGAGGCCAGGTACTTCTGCCGGTGGAAGCGCTTCTCCAGCTCGCAGATCTGCACCCGGGAGAAGGACGTCCGCGGCTTCTTGCGCTTCGGCGGGGTCCGGTTCTGGTAGGGATGCCCGATCCGCCGTGTCACCGTGAAGGGCGTCAGCGCCGCCGCCGCTGCCCGGGTGGGAAGCACAGGGGTCAGCCCCGCGCCCGCACGGTGCCGGCCGCCCCCCCGGGGCCGCGGCTCTGCCCGACGGCCGCCCGCCGCCCCGACGGCCCCCGAAGCGACCGCGTCTCCCCGAGGTCCCGCTTCCACACGTCGCCGAAGGGATGCGGAGGCGAGCGGGGCCCGGCCGCCCCCCGGGGCGCCCCGCCGCCAGCCCCGGGCCGGCCGCGCTACCCACGCCGGCAGGAGAGCGATTTTTCGGATCGCTGCGAGCGCGGGGTAGGGAAACGTCCAGCGGGCCGCCTTCGCTTTTATTATTAGTGTTACCGAGATTATTATTTCGTTTTCTGGTTTTTATTTGCCTTTCCGTTCGTTGCCGGGGGGGAGGGGGGGGGTGCGGGGGCGCGGCGCGGCTCGCCCGCTCCGCCCCGGCGCCTTACCTGTGAACCTGTCCTTGACGAAGCGCCTGCTGCTCTCCATCCAGGGGAAGTTGAGGCTGCCCAGGCTGGGCACGGCGGGCATGGCCGGGATGGCGCTGGAGATGGGCGGCGGCACGGCCCCGGGGATGGGCCTGTGCGCCGGCACCCGGATCACGCCGGCCGGGGCCAGGCTGAGGTTCACACTGTAAGATCCAGAGTCCTCGAAGGGCGCGGCGATGGCCGGGAAGGGGGCCGGCAGGGCCGGGTAGGGCGCGCCGCCGCGGCCGCCGGGGCCGCCCAGGAAGGTCGCGCCGTCGGGGCCCCGGGGGGGCGGCGGGGGAGCGCTCTCCTGCTCGGGGCTGTTGAGGATCTGGTCGATGCCGAAGCTGATGGGCTCGTGCTGGTGCTGGCCCTGCGCGCCCGCCGGCGGATCCATCCTCCTCCTCCTCCTCCTCCACCGCCGCCGCGCACCCCTCCGCGCCCGCTATAAAGGCGCCGCCGCTCCGCCGCGCTCCGCGGGCCCGGCCGGCCCCGGCGTGCGCCGCGCGGAAACTTTGCCGAGCGCGCGCCGCCCCGGCAGCCGCCCCGTCATCTCCTCGGGGCCGCCGCGCGCCCCGCGCCGCGTGCGCCCCCGCCGCCGCCATTGGCCGCCGCCGCCCAGCCTCTGCGCTCCCATTGGCTCCCGCCGCTCGGCACCGGCCTCGCGCCCGGGCGCGGGGGCCCGCCGCCGCCGCCGCCGCCGCCGCGGTGACATCACCGGGGCGCACGAACAATGGGGCCGCGCGGCGGCGGGCGGGGGCGGGGCGGCGGGGGCGCCGTCGGGGCCGGGGCGGCGGGACGGGCCGCGGGGACGGGCCGCCCGGCAGGCCGGGACGGCCGTCCCGCTCCCCCCCCCCCCCCCGCCACCCCCGCACCCCGCGGGGCCGGCGCCGCCGCCCGACGCCTCCCGGTCCCTGCCCCTCCGCCGGCCCGCCGGAGCCGCGACCCCCGACGGCCGCTCCGCGGTGCCCGCCCGAGGCGGCCCCGCGCGGCGGGGGTCGGTCCCGGCGCCCCGCGGGCCGCCCGGCCCCGGGCGGGCGGCAAGCCGCGCTTGAACGGCGGCGGCCGGGCTCCCGCCCCGACGGGGGCGCGGAGCGGCGGCCCGAGGCGGCGCCCGGGGCCGGGCCGGGCCGGGGGGGGGGTGCCCGGGGCCCCGCGGGGCGGGATTCCGTTTGGGCTTAGTTTGCGCCCGGGCGGCGGGAGCCCGGCGCGGCCGCCGAGCGAGTTCGCAGACGCTCCCTGACGTCCAAATTGGACTAGAGGCGTTAAAAATTAAATAACGTTCAGCCGCATTTACTTAGTTTCCCCCTTATAAAGGGAAATGAAAACAGGGAATAGAATTTCCCTGTTAATAGAATGTAATGGCATTTGATCAGCACCTGGCAGGGCGATCCCGGGATGCCGGAGCGGTGACGGGAGGGACTTGATTAGTTTTCAAACCTTAGGATTCAATTACCGCAACGCGCCGCATCGTTCCAACGGCAGCGAACGCGGACCGACCTGCCGAGCCACCGGCGCTGCCGCGCCGAGCCCGCCCGGCGGCCGAGGGCGGCGGGCGGCACCCGCGGGCCGCGGCCCCGCTCCCCGCCGGCTCTTCCCCCGCCGCGCCTGCCGCCTCGGCCCCGCCGCAAAAGCCGCGTGGGGGCCGGGGGAGCCTTTCCCGTCCCCCCCCCCCCCGCCCCGCCCCGCCTGGGGCGCGGGGTCCGGCCGGGCGCAGGCCCCGACGGGCCCCGACGGCCGCTGCGGAGCCGCCGGCTGAAGTTTCCCGGCGCGGCGCGGGGAGCGCCGGCCCCGACGGAGGCGCGTCCCTGCCGGCGGCCGTCGGGGGGGGCTTCCCCGGCTCACCGCACGGAGGGACACCCGCCGCGCCCCGCCCGGCGGTCATTAACACGGCTATTAAATACCCCCACCCCCCCACACAGCCCCGGGGGGACCGCCCGGTGCCGCCCCCGGCCCCGGGCAGCCTTAATCGGATTGTCCCCGCCCGGTGCGGCGGGTGCGAGCGGAGCCGCCATCAGCCGCCGCTCCCCCGGAGCGGAGCTAATCGGATTGACACGATCCCGGCAAGATGGTGCGGGACCGGGCGGGGCCGCCCAGCGCCACCGGGAACGGCCGCGGGCGCCCAGCCCTCGGGGCCCCGCTCCGGCCGGCCCGTCGGGGAGGGCGGGGGGGAAGGGGGGGAGAGAGAAAAGGAGGGGGAAAAGGGGGGGGGGGGAAGGGGGGGAAGGCAACCGGGGGAGGATAAATAAATAAATAAAGTGACACCCAGTCCTGAATCAGGGCAGGCTTTGTTAGAGAAAATTGCAGCTTGATCTGCATAATGGGAACTCGGGCTGCCCAAGGCTATCTTTTTATTGCATGTGTGTCTGCTGTTATCAATTTTGTGAACGATTTCACAGGGAGCCTGGCAGACTTGAGCTGGAATAATATGCAAAGATGAGCTTTGAATAATGAATGATGTGCTTTTAAACCAATTCCAAAGTGTCTGTGATAGTACAATATGAAAAGGGGTGGTAAGTAATAGTATATTTAAAAGGCGCTAGTATGTTTTTATTACTATATTTAAAAAGATATCTATATTATTTTTGTGAAATGGATAATATATCACAGAGTCTTTGATAATCAGCTAAACAATACATTTTTCTTTGGGAAAACTCTCCTGGTTTTACACAGTTAAATATAGAGTATCAGCGTACAGCTTTGTAACGCTCGGCTACCTTATTAAATATTAACTCTATTTTAATATTAGCTTTTAAATTTAATATGTTGACGTTCTGCAGTTTTACTTTAATTATGTTTTATAATTAATAACCCGGGACGTATGGTATCCTTAAATGCAGCCCTCCCGCAGCCGCCTCGTCTCCCTCGCCCCTCCGCGGGCCGGGGGCGCGCAGCCCCGCGCAGCCCCGCGGCACCGCTCCGCACCCAAAACCCGCCTCCGCTTTGCCAGGTGCCGCGGTTCGTTGGGGCCGGGCCGGGCCGCGCTGCCGGGCTCCGCTCCCGCCCCCCCCCGGGACCCCCTCCGTCCGCCCGGCGCGGAGCGAGCGGAGCTGCGGCCCCGACGGCGCGGCCCGGGCCGCAGCCGGGTCCCCGGGTCCCCCCCGGCACGGCACCAGTGCTGCGACCCCCAGCAGTGCCCGGGGCCGGGCGGGTGACTGCTGGAGCGACCGTGGTGTGGGGATGAACTCGCCCACCCAAACCCGGGCGGCTCCGTGCCATCGGGGAGCCAGACCCAGCTCAGGGCCGGCCCCGCCGGGCGGGGGGAGGCAGCGGAACCCCCCGGCAGGCACGGGGCACCCGCAGCGTGTCCCCAGCGCCCTGCACCAAGGCAGCCCCTCCATCACAGGGGCGCAGCTGAGTGCAAATAGCCTCGCATCTGGCGGGGCTCCGGCCAGGCCCCAGCACGGCACGGCACGGCACGGCACGGCATAGCCTTTGCGTGGCATAGCATGGCCTTTGCGTGGCACGGTATGGCATGGCATGGCACGGCATGGCCTTTGCATGGCACAGCATGGCGTGGCACGAGGCCAGCCTGCAAGTGCCGGCCGCAAGCAGGCGGCTGCAGGGGTGCCTCTAACCCCGGCACAGGGTGGTCGAGCGGGTGCAGCACCAGCAGGACAGTGCCCGGCTGGGCGGGGGTGCACAGCCAGGCAGCCCCACAAGACCAGCAGAGCAGCCGCCAGAGCCATGCGGGCAGGGGGAGGCCGGGAAGGGAGAGGTCCAGGGGGGGCGTGCAGGGAGGCTGCTGTGGAGCGAGAGGTGAAACATTGTCATTCCCTGTAAAACTCAAGACAGCACATTGTACAAGTATTAACTGAGATGTAGTGGTGAGCGCGCGGTGCCGGCAGAAAGAAGCACAGCACGGCCCCGCTGCCACACTGCGGCTCGGCTCCTTTGGCCCTGGCGGAGACCATGGCTGGGCCAGCTCTGCCGGGCTGCCCGGGCTGGCCTGGCACGGCAGCGTGGGTTCGGAGCGTGCTGTACCCAGACACCTGCAAAGTCATGGGGGGGCACAGTTAAGAGGGGGGGAAAAAAGTAAGTAGCACCGTGTAAGAGGAGTGACCACCTCCTCGGCACCACTGGGCAGAAGGGACCCCCGCCCTGTTTGTCACTGGGAGTCACTGGGGGTATAAAAGCAGCATCCACCTCACCCATCCCCAAACCCCAGAGCTGCTCCCAGGCCTGGCTGCCATGGGCAGAGACGGAGGGGGACGTGCCACAGCCCGCCATGGTCACTGGGTTTGGTTGTGGTGTGCACACGCACTCCTCGGCCCCGGGAGCGTCTTTGGGCTCGAGACACGGAGGGCCCTGCAGGGAGGGTGTCCTCACAGGACCTGCGTCCTTGCAGGACCTGCCGTGTACCTGGCAGCGGCTAATGCCACCGTTCAGCTTTTCAAGTGCTTCCTGTAGGATGAGATAAAAAAAACATGCGCTGAAATACGCACTGACCCAACCGCAAATGCCTCTGCCTTTCTAAAGCAAGATAGCTCCATCACCCCTCTTCCACTGTGGCACCAGACATTTCTGTATCCGTATTCGGAGCGGGTTTGCCAGCAGTGACCCCAGCTGTGCCGCCGGCACGTGCTCCTGTGCGCTGCAGGCACTAACGTGTGCCGCATCCATGGCCGGGCCTGTGGGCTGCACTGCAAAGGGAAAGAAACGGGGCTGCAGCTCTGGTACCCGCAGCCATTCCTGAAAAGCAGAGGAGTGACAGGGATGTCCCCCTCTCCTGGGCATGTCCCAGCCCCATGGAAAATGAAATCCCCATTGGGAGGAAGGGGACAGGACGTTATTTAGTGCCCAGGAGTGGTGAGGACAGGGAGGTGGCATGGGCTGGTGGGTAACGGCATGCGGAGGGACTTCAGCTCCTTCTCACCAAGGGGTCCTGGAGGTTCCCCGAGCATGAGCACAGTACACGGGAGCAGAGACAAGCGGTCCCAGTTAGGACCAGACCCAGCACTGAGCAGCTGGAGACCGAACAGAGAAGGACCATTCCCCATAGCAGCCTCAAGCATCCCTCCTGCGCCGTCATCCTCCCACCACCTTGGGGCCAACAACGGATGGCACAACAGGGACCCAGAGCAGCCCACAGATTTAAATCTGGCTGCACCCCAAGAGGGTCCCATGCCACCCGTGCCAGCCCCGGCACAGCACAGAGCCCCCCCCAGGGATGGGGGGAATGTGCAGCCCCGACCGGCACACGCAGCATCCCTCCATGCAGCTCAGCCGCTCTGCTGTAAAGTAGCCTCGGTTAAATGTTTACTGTCAAAATTTCGCGTGGGCCAAATGATCCATTACACCTTTTTTTTTTTAATGTTTACCATTAATTATTTTTAAAATGAGGCATTTTGTTTCTAAGGTGAGAGGGACAGGTCTCTGGGCACGAAACCAAGAGAAACCACTGCGGGGCTCCTCCAGCCTTTTCAAACCAGTAGGCAGCGTTTTATAATAATGGGCCGTTAATTGATGGTGCATTACTGCGCAGTTCCTACCGAGCTGCCTAGCGCAGCCGCCCGAGAGCAGGGGGCTGCAGCGTGATTGATGCTCTCGCAGGAAACCCAGGGGCAGGGTAGCCCGTTCGGACGCTCGGTTGGGCTCGAGCAGCTGCTACGAGGCTGCGCAGAGGCCAGGGGGCTGCTAATAACCCCACTGCACCCGCTGCGGCTGCTCGCACGCCCGGCTGGAGAGGAGAAACCACCCCAGAGCTGGGGACCCTTCCACCCCATACACTTTAAACAGCCATACAGTCTGCAACCGCTGTGTGTACGATGTGGCTGTAGGGGTAGAGGTGCAAGCGCTGTGGGCCCACCTGACTAGTCGTGGCGGTGCCCGGGAAGTGCCCCCACTGTCCCCGGAGCTGCGGTGCCTGGCAGTGCCCACAGAACTCATCCCGGGAGATGGCAGCGGCAGCAGCGAATTCGCCTCTGACAAAGCTGTGAAAATACAGGCTCAGGGTCTTCAGCGAGCCCAGGCAGTTAAGGGGTTGGATCACACCCGAAACCGCTGAGCACGTGCTTCAACCGCTGCTTAACTGCTGCTCTGGGGCTTTAGTCCAGCTGAGCGCCGGACCTCGTAGTGCCTCGAGGAGCTCCACGGAGGATTAGCCAGCCCAGTGCCTACATTCAGCTGCGTTTCTGCATTTCCAGCTCCTCTCACATCCCCAACCCTCTGGCTGTGCACGTCCTGGGCTGCCCCCCCGGCACACTGTCCTGCATATCCAGGTGCCCAGAAGCTCAGATTTCTCCGAAGGCTCCTTCATTTGGGGCCTGGGTCCGGCGATGGCCGCAGTGACCCTTGCCCGAGGTACTGCCTGACAGCTGGAAGCCAGTGCTCAGAGGAAGAGGGGTTTGATCAGCGTCTGACCTGCATCTCTGGTCTTCAGCAGCGTCTTTGTGCTGCGTCACTGGCTGTCAGACTGCCACAAATAAATCCTCTTTCTTTAAAGGACACCTAAAGGCCGTGTCACCTCTCACGCATCAAACTCCTCTGTTGTCCTCAGACCCTCCTTTAACATGCAGGAATTCACAGGTTGGGAACTGGTCTCTATCCCCGGCAGCTGGGAAGTCTCGCGAGCCCGAGCCTGCGGCAAGCGGCCGCTGCTGCCAGAGCCTAGCGCAGGGCAGGTGCAGGAGGCGTTGGTGGCTGCGGGGACATGCCACCCCCTAAAGGCATCGCCCGTTGCTTCAGGTTTTGTCTCTTCCCATAGGGTGACAGGGAATGGTGATATCTCGCTGCATGAGAAAGTAGCAGCAGATGCTGAGATGTTTCTGCTGTAGCTCCTTGTTTTGGCAGCGGATCTCAGAGTGGGCAAGGCCAGTCCTGTTCTCCACAGCCTTTTCTAGATGGATATTGTGGGGTGAGGTTTCATACTAAATAAACAAATCGCTGCATAAACCCAACACGTTTTTGAGTGTTTAGCATATCACTGATTACATACAATTTGTGTGGAAGTCAGCCCAACAGAGGACACAAAGAAGTACCTCAGCCATAGCCCTGGAAGCAGCATCCTTGTGGGGCCGGCGGGGTGAGGCCGGTGTTCAGGCTGGAGAGGGACACGGGTGCTCTGCATCCTGGCACAGGAAGGGGAAGGAGGAGGGGACGGTCGAAAGCAGCTTATGTACAGCAAGCTGCTGCCTGAGCTCTCTGCCTGTGCTCAGCTGCGCCCACCTGGGGGGACACACTGGGCAGGCAGGGCTTGAGATGTGCATACAGGAGGGTGATGCGGTTCTGTCCCTTGTACCTTCTCCTGTAGGGCCCTGTGAGACACCGTGGGTCCTCCCCATCAGGGCTGAGCCCCCCTGGGTGCGAGCCACCGTGGCCAACAGGCCCCAGGACAAAGCACTGGCCTCGCTGCCACGTCCTGGTGATGGAAAGGGACCCCGGGGTGTCATGCCTGTGGCCGTGCTCTCGCGGGCGGGCAGCTCGCTCCCTGGGGAGCGATGCTGGGGTCAGGCACTCAGCTCTCGGTGCTCAGCAGAGCGGAGCAGCAGTTTTGTCAGCCATAAGGGTTAAATCAGCTGTTCTTTTTCTGAGGCAAGAGCTCTAGTGCTGCGGAGTCTAAAGGTCATTCCCCTTTGCCCCTTCCTTTAACCTCGGGAGGGCTGCACCGCTCCTGGCTCCAGCTGCAGAGAGCTTCACCCCACACAGGCAGAAGGGGGTGGGGGGGTGAGCTGAGGTCCACCTTCAGCAGCCCTTTCCCCATCAGCCAAGGTATATTCCCTGTCCCCCTCCACAGAGGAGCTCGAGGCAGCAGTCCTGTGAGCGAAGGCTGACCGGCTGAACACGGACACCAATAAACCTCCTTGTCCTCCGCGTCCCAGCGAGTGGAAACAGTTAAACCCTACTCACAAACAGTTAAAGGTGGCTCAAAGCCTCTGACAGATGAACGTGCCTTAGTGGTTTCAATTCACATTTCAAAGCACATCTTTATGGGGTTGGTAACCTTAACTGTTATCTTAAAAAAGCTGAAACTTTTAGTTCAGAATCTATGCATCGGTCCACGAACGTCTGGGACTAGATGAGATGGGGAGGGTAGGAGGGAAGCGCTGGGGAAGGAACCACCGCTGAAACAGAAGCGAGGACGGAGGATGACGGGCAGATGGGGCTCGATTTCTTTCTACCATCGCTGATAAAATCAGACTGTAGTGAAGCCGACGAGGAACATCCCGGTACTGGGGACAAACCCTGAAAGATGCAGAGACACCTGGTCTCCCTGAGCAGCAGTGCCAGCCCCAGTTCGAAGGAGAAGGCTGGAAGGTATCGCAGGTCTGTGCGTAAACCCAGGAAAGCAGCCAGTGTTTCAATGTGGCTTCCTTCTCTCTTTTATTCGTATTTTATATACCAACAAGCAGCTGCTGCCAGATTTTTCTACTAAATATGACTTTTGTTGGGCAAATTACATTAGGTTGGATGCCGCAGGTATCCATTAAGGTTTATTTATCGTGATAGGGTTTGGATCTCACGCTTATAAATAACTTATGTTATGGCTTTTGTTTGTAGAAATGTAACTTACATATTTTATTATGCTTTCTGTAAACCTCAAAAAGAATGTTGTCAAAGAAGCACCTCTTAACAGCAGTCTAAACTATGGTACATAAAATCTACGCTAACATTATTTTTTAATACAGCAAGGAAGCGTGTTATCCCTCTACAGTTTGAAAGGTTTGCTGTCATCATAAACTCGTACTACAATAAAACATTAACAAGTCTAAGGAATTATTTTGTAAGGTGTGCATATACTGGTGGCTGAGTTTCTTCAAAGCCTCCTTAGGCAAGCAGGGCAAGGTATTAAAACTTCGTGTTTTCCCCAGAAAGCTGCCTTTGCCTGCTCTAGCAAGCAGAGCCTGACTCGTGGAAGGCTGCTCTAGGGATGGTTTGCTCTCCCTCGCAGAGGGGCAGACACTTACCTGAGGTTCAGCGGTCGGCGCTTTTCACTGTAACAATATAAAATGCATTTGGGGGAGAATCAGACTGATTTTACAGTCCCAAGTTGTTTGCATCATCAGGCAGGCTTACATCAGTTTCTTAAGATGAAATCACTCAGGGGCCGAGCGGCGTCTCCTTTCTGACATTTCCCGTTCCATTCTTTCCACTTTTTTTTTAAAGGAAAAAAAAAATCCAACCCCCTTAAGGCAATTATGTCTTTAAAAAAAAAAGTGTAAGACATTACACGTGCTTTGTAAACACGAGGAAATTCTGGGCTGTACTGCCTTTGACAGCGCCCTTTTAAAAAGCTGACAGTAAAGACTCTCAACAAAGAATCTGGAGTCATAAAACACACTATTTGCTATGCTATCCATTTCATAAAACACACTATTTGCTATGCTATCCATTTCCTAACCTAAAAGCAAGCGTATTTATATGACCAGCTACTCTAGATAAGTTCCTGTTGTCAATTGTTAACCCAGGTTGAAACGCTGCTCAAATAACGTGTCTTGAGTTTGCCCGGTTTATAAGATGCTCTTTAGAATCTCACTTGTTATAACAAGGGATGTGCTAGAAGGGAAATTTCGGAAACGTACTTGAGCGCTCCAGGGAGTCAGTAGCTGTGTATTAAAGCAAGCCCTGAAGTCTGAGTGCCGAGTTACGAGGGCACACGTCCTCTCCTTTTCAATATGCCGAACTCCAGCTCTCAGCAGAGCAGCTAATTTAACCAGTACACGGGCTGGTTTGTGAGCACACGCTGATGGTATGCAAGCACTACTTATTTCCAGTGTACGACCAAGAAAACAGAGTCACAGAACCCATTAGCTTTCATCTGTGCCTTTAATGCCAGTGTACAGAGCTGCAAGGCTACAGAAGGGTTTATCCGGCAGAACTGCCAGAAAGGCGGCGGCACTGCTCGGCGCTGAGCTCTGCGCCCATCGGCAAGGTGACACGGAGAAACCCTTCCCCAAGCCCCAGCTCACACGGAGACCTGCACAGGCGTTCATGAGTTCAGTTTTGCAGCTTTTAAAACCTGACTTAGCAGCACAGATTCGTTTCCTTTAAGGACTGAAATGAAGAGCGAATGACTGTACTAATTCGTACCCGTTTGATGTGTTGGTAATGATCGTACACTTTCCACAAAGTTTTCAAACCTTGGCACGTAGCATCGGGCTGCGTGTAGAAACACCCCAAATCTGCAGCTCTTTAGTAACCTCAATTGATTCTCTCCTCAGGTACTCAGCACTCTTGGAAATCACAGGCTTTGGCTGCAGATTAAATACTTTCTCCAGCTGAGCTTAAATGTAAACAGAAGACCGCTTAACAAAATGACTTCCTTTCAGATTTAGTTCCTGCAATTTAAAAATGTGCAGAAAAGTAACAGTTGCAAAGACAAAACTGGCAAAAAGCTGTAAGAAATACAGGTATGAACTTTTCCTCCCTGTTGGCCGCAATTAAAAATTCCCATTCTTATTTAAGCAGATGTGAACTATTACTTAAATACGCAAATGTAAGCAAGCATGAAAACCACATGAAATCAATTATTTGCATAAGAAAAACAAAAAGAAAACCCAACCCAACTCAAACCCAATACCAATAGTTTGTAACTGCACATAATAGCTTTTCTACACTATAAACTAATTGGCTTGTTGCTTAAATAGTTCTAATTTTTGTTAGATCTTGCTTCAATTCGCTTGTGTATTTCCTCAGCCCACACAGTACCTCCTGCCCACCACAGAACGATACGAATTGTTCCCCACAAAACCAGGGTGGCGAGTGCAAGTGTGAGCTTTGGACTGGAGGAGGGATATTGTTCTGGTACACACCAACTCTTTACGATCCCCGAGAGGTGAAGACAAATCTGCTGAATTTGCTGTTTCAGATGCATGCGTTCACCTTCACTGTGCCACACGCCGTTTAAATACGGGCAGTAAGTCTCCGCAGCTATCTGCTTTCTTTTCTGTAGTAGTAGTGGATAGATTTTATTCTTTTTAAGCAGTGTTTTAACAACTTTATTTTCTTGTGGTTTTTTTTTTTAATTTCCAAAGACCTGTAAATGTGTACTAGTGAAATTAAAATACTATCAGTACTTCATTAAGGCTTCCTCCGTCATCTCTTATTTTATTACATGCAACATTCTCAATTTTCTTGCTATACTTATAGCCTAAAATGTTCATTTTTAGTCTTCTACTTTGTTGTCCATATTGTCATTAACCGCCAGTGCTGAAAAGAAATATATAACATTTTGTAGAAAAATAGTAATTTTATTATTTCAAAAAGATGTCATATAAAATTTGTACTGGCTTTCATCTCATTTTCAAACAAATATGACCTCAGAGTGAGCTTGGAGTTTTTCATTGATGAGATATTATTTACTATTATGTGTAGGACTGAGAATCACTAACTGATACAAGTTTAGAAGGAATGCATATTTATTTTGTTCTTTGGTTAAGTACTGTTTCTAAACCGTTTCATAAAGATAAAACAACAGGATAATAAATTTTGATAAGAAAGGCTGAAAACGTTCTTCAAACTAAGGCTGATTTTCCATTGCTTTCACTATTATAAATCCTTACATTTAGGCCAGAGATATAAAAAGGCAGAAGATATCTTAAAAAAATAGTTCTCACAAAGGTCAAAAATCTATCTAACAATGTAATAGGGTCCCGAAACTTTCAGAGTTGGTTTATTAGTCAGTGCTCTGTTTCCAAAGTCATTGTCAACTCATCATATCTAAACTGCCGGGATCCGAGGCCCCTTCGCTGCGCAGAGCTTCAGCCATGTCTCTTCGAAAGACTGACATATTCTGAGTGAACCTGGGAAAAAGAGAACCCAGATGTTTGGTTAAAGGAGACCTGATATTGAGAGATGTATTTCAAGAATTGGTAAAAAGAATAACTATAATGTAAATTTTAAATTGAAAGAAAACCAGAGGAAAACTCACAAACAAAATCACTAGGTGCCCTCAAAAACCAGTCCTATAAAATAACAATGAGCATTTAAACATGCATGGGCAGCATTGTAAACTCAGCCTACCAACGGTGTGAAACACTTTAAAAGTCAGCTGGGAAATGAATGCAACGAGAAACCTTTCCATCCCACGTGACTCAGAACGTGTCCTTTCTCCCAACCCTCCAGCAAAGCGCTCTTTGGGACATGTCCAGATGGTCATCAAGGCCAGGCTCTCTCAGACCTACCTTCCTCCCTCATGAGTGGTGTCAGAGTTCAACCTGTCTCTCAGTGAAACGCGGTACCATCACCCATCTGGCACAGAATGAATTCACAAAAATACTCCCCAACAGTTCTCTACTGGCAGGTGTAGGACGGGAAATCCGTCCGGCGTCATCACACCTGAGACTGAATGACAACTCCGACTGAGCTTGTATGACAGCCCAAAGCTGATCTACTCCCTTGGTCTATCCTTACCCGAAAAAAAGAGTTTAATTGACATTTATCACATCTCACATACGTATTTAAAAAAAAAAACAACCCAACCAAAAAACACACAAAAAATGATGTAAAATGTCAGAAACATATACTGCACCCTGCATTTAGGATTTTTCAAATGTTCTTTTGTTTGTTGCCTCAATGCTCTTCGCTTTGATTGTGTCAGACTTTGCTGGCTCACTATAGCGAAGCTAATAAAGTTTCCCGAAGAACGGCTCCTTAGGGCTCCTTCCTGCAAAGGACTGGTGGACCGGTGCTTGCAAAACCGATGGGATCTCAGCAAAGGTCTCTCTGTAGGACCAGGGGTAATAACCCTTCCAGACTGCCTCCACTGTACTGTACTTTATCGGTATGTCTAGCAGCAGTGTGGTAAACTGGGGCTTGCTGTGTGTGGAAATACAGGATGCAATTATGAGTTCATTCTTTATTCTATTCATAATTTTTTACGTTTGTGCTTATTTCCTTACTAATGGAAATTGATTTCTGCTCAATTTTAAACAATCACAGTTAAAAGAAGCCTCCTGTTCCACAGAATAAATCTGAGAAGGATTACAAATCAAGACCTGAAAACAGAAAAGCCATCGTATTAACTCATGCTGCTTGTTGGGGAAGTGATGGCTTAAAAGTCTTCCCAAGTTAGACAGGCGGATGCTACTGAGACAGACGAGCTGCTCGTTCGACCGAATTATCTCTATCCACCTCACACCTGCACCCATCCCTCCCCGCCTGCACTTCCACAAAAGCTCTCCAAGAGCTTCCGCACCACTGCCTATCTGAGAGTACTCCACAGCGCTTCGAGATGAAAATCCCCTTTAAATCCACAGATATTTGAATCTACCACTTGCCAAATCTAATATTTGCTGGCAGCCCAAGTGATGGAAGCCTCTGTCCATGCCCTGAACAGGGAGAGCACAGACAGCAGAGCTGGATTCCCCACGCTGCCCAACCACCATGCCTTGCTGCCTGCCTGGAGGCGACAGGGGAGCTCGGCCTCCTGCCCACCCACCTTCCCTGAGCCTAGGCTAGTTCTCAGAATAAGGCAGCTCAGAGAAACTTCACATCAAAGTATGTTTTTCTCAGAAAACAGTGTTATCTTAAGGACCTTGCCTTCAATAAATATAAACAGATAGGGAACTGAGAAACTATCTAGCTGTAAGAATGAGTTTTACTCAGTTTTTCCTTTTTTTCTTTGGACTGTTGAGTCAAATGACTCCCCTTGGCATTTACAGCTCTAAGGTCAGCCTACGGCCCGTCACTGCCAGCTCAGTTTTTCTTTGTTTTAACAGGCATTCTCCTCCTTCCTGGTGGCTCTCTGCCTTTTCCCCAGGTTTTCTGCTGATCCATAATACAAGTTACAGAGAAAGTCTGTCTGATTTATTAGTGCCATGGATGTGATCTCTGTGCTTCTCTGGGTTTGCTTCCAAATTCCTCTGTCTCTGGCTATCATCCACAGTCAGGCCATAAGGAACTTACACCTTTAGTACCAGAATTTAATAGGAAAATGAAAGAAAACTGTGAAGACCATAATTAACGCAAAACTATTTAAGAATTAAACAAGTTCAACCTGATTTCCACACCAACAAACAGAGAATAAGTCAGAGAAATAAAAGCACCAAATGGCTTTAGCCATCACTTCTCTCCAAGCCCCTTTCCAGCTTGTTTCAAGCTTTCCAGGAAGTTCCACAGTCTGGACTTAGATTGTGTCTCTGTACTTTCAAAGTTTGCTTTGGTTGAATAATGCACATGGAAGAGAAAATGCAGGTAGCTAGTAACAAAACGTTAGTGTGAACATTAAATGCAGACAAACTCGCCATTTCTTTTGTGAAGGCTTGTATTCTATTTTTCAGATGAGGGCAAGATTGGGCGAGTTTGTGATTCATGTTAAAAAAACATATCCTTGCCTCATTTATCTACAATGTGTAAGTGGCCCTGCTGGATCCCTTCTCATTCTGGCATTTCACAAGCAGTTGCTTAACCCCAACACCAGCAAGAAAAGGCTCTGTCAGAGCAACAGCACCGCTGGAGGCTGAAGCAAGTGTTTTATCAGAGGGGTTTAAGGTTGGAAAAAAGGAATCTCTGAGGCTCACCTGCTGAAATAAGGCAGTTTTTCCCACGTGAAAAAACAGCAGCTGCAGCCTGGCAAACCTTGACTTTGGGATTAAATTAGGAAATACATTTCTGACCAAGAAGATACATAATTATCAAATGTTCAGGCTCTAACTGTGAAGTCTAGGGGTGAATTCTTTGATAGGATATTATCTTCCTTTCAAAAGGAACTGCAGTTTAAGGCTACCTGGAATACTTCCTATTTTTTTTCCCCCCCTAGTTAAAGTTTCCATTTGTCTTTTATTCTTTCAGCTTACTTATGTGTTATGAACTTACCTGTCTCTGTTCTTTACCAAAAGGTTTTGCTCAACTCCTTCCATAAGATTCCTGAAGCACTGGTCAAGGACTTCACGTTTGTTGTCAGGTTGGCTGGTTATCAAGGTTGCCCTTAGTTCACTGAAGTACTATGATAGCAAAGCAGAGAATATTAAAAATGAGGTTTGGAAATTTAAACCCAGAGGTACTCATCTACATCTGGAGTGCTCTTGAGCAAGTGCTTCATACAATGCCCTCTGGGAGAGGAGTTTGGCAAACAGCACACAGAGGTCTATCTGAATCGGGTTTCAAATGCTGCCTTCCTGAAGTGTACCAGCTTCAGCCGTATATCATGACTGAAGTTTAGTGCTCACAGGTGACGTGCCACTTTACCAGTGGGTGTTGGCCACCTAACCAGTTCCAGTACAGAAAGCCACCCAAGAGAGGTGACAGAAGCATCCCTGACTACTTTTCAAGTCTTTTCAGAATGGTGCAAATTTGTGCACTTCGCTGTGGGCTCTAATCACTTCAGTGCTGTGATGAGACAGACTTACCTTTGCTTCTTTAGAAGGTAAGTGATCTATATGATTTTCTATATATTATTCCCATTATATTCTGGCAGATTTATAGACTAGTTAAAATAGAACTTTTTATCACCTTAGAAAAATCTAGGTTTAGTCTAGAAATACTGAACGGGAGGGGACCTCCCACTACCCTACTACTACAGCCAAGCAAGTCACGTAATCCTGTTTAGTCTTTATTATATGGGCTGTGTCATTCAAAGTCTTACGGCCTTGGGCGTAAGCACATCCATGGTATAAGCACTGATATATACAGAGGAGAATGAACCATTCTGATGAACCTGTGCCCAAGTACCTGGCAGAGTTTCTGAGCAGTCTGATATTGCAGTCAAGAATAATATCGGTGGTATTCCCCAAATTTCAGGTGTGTAACAAGAGAACTTGTTAAAGGTAGGATGAAAATCAGTTTTTAGTATGCAAAATTTAGTAGACTTTTGAAGTTAATGTAACTTGTAGGGTGTTGTACAGAGTGTCAGAAAGCACAAAAGTCTGTGATTTGTTTGCTAGATTTTTTTAAAACCTTTAACAGGTTTAAAGCTGTTTAAACCTTAAACAAATCTCAAATTAAACACACAACTTTTCCATCAAAACTACAGCTCTCCTGTATATGTGAAAAAATATCGGATAACAAAAAGCAATGTAGTAAACCCACAGCACTCTAACACTAAGCCCTGACAACTCAACAGGATTATAGGAAGTGTTTGCTTTAATGTCTGCTTGGCAAATTACTTGCCCTCAATCCAGTTCCTCTCAAACCAGAAACATCCTGTATTAGGCATTTTTGCTGACCACTGCAGCAGTACTGGAAGTGAAGGCAGCAGCTGATCAAACAGCTGGGTCCCAAACTACTTAGGAACTCAAAACTCAAAATCACCTGGGAGCTGGTGTGAACGATGAAATATCTGCCTGCACCAAACACATTCCCAGAAGCCCCGTCTCAAGGTGATAAATGCAGAGTTCAATGTAGACAAGGCCACAACCCCGAGATCTTGTCCAAGGTCCACAAGTTGTTTTCAGAAAAGAGGCTTCCAGGAACTTCTTCAGTCAACCCCATAATGGAAAGTATTAACAGCATCCTCATGTAACAGCAAGGAATAACATCTCTGCCTACCATTAATGAGTACAGCATCCCCCTGAAGACTCTCCCCTGGCATCACTGTTTCAACACTATGGAGCTGTTCTGAGCCCTGGGGTTTCCAGGGCTTCTCTGCGATAACGCCACTTTTGCCTGTACACTCGGTGCCTGTGTTCTTCAGTTGAAGGACAATAGCAAGGAGGAGATGCTGTTGCTACATTATCAGGATACAGAAGGCTTCTTCTGCCAACCTCTTGCCACTAGGATTTAAATTAAACTTGCTGCTGCACTTCAGTATGGGAACAGTGTCAGGAACCACCTGCAACCATCCCATTTCATACTAAGCTGATGCTGTCTCAAAAGATTTAGCGTTGCTTTAGGGTGGACTCTGAGTACAATACCCATTTTGGCATAATTACCCCTCTGGTGCAAACATGTATAAATCCCCATTTTTTGCAGTCCCCAAGTAAACCTCCCCTTTGAGATGAATTATGGGCAAAGAAGATCTCATTGAAACAAAAGAAGAAGCGAACAAGCAGTAAAACATGGTAAATGTGTGCTTGCTATCTCGGGAACTGCAGAGACAGAGACGCTACCTGAAATAAAGGAACCCATTTCCAATAAATAAACCAGCAGTGCACTGAAATGAGCCAAGAAAAGATGACTTTTACAGCCGTATATAAGTACGTGTCCTACTTTTTCCGAAAACGAAATAAATAACCTTGATGCGAAAGGGGCAATACAAATATTGTAAATTCTATTTCCTGTTCTCCACCCTTCCAAAAGAAATGTAAGGCTTGTTCGTAAGTAAAGGTGCTTGTACATATCCATGTCTGCTAAGCAAAACACATAATCATTAGAACTAGTCTAATTTCAGTAAAAAGAATATTGTGCCAGTCACAAATTTATTCCTTATGATTTACAGCTCCATGGTTTTATCTTCAAGTGAAATATTTAATTTCTTCTTATACTGAAGCATCAAAACCACATAATTAATATGTAGTCAGGCTAATACCTAAACGCTATAAATCAGAAGCATTATATAAACAAAAGTGTCGTCTTGAACAAGATTGGGAATGCACAAAACTACTTATTTCCCACTTTTATAATGATGCAGTGACTCAGAGCAGATAGAAAATGATTAGTTTTCCTTCCAAAGTAGGAAATATTGCTTCCATCTGTAAAGTATAATATTGTGATGTCATAAAGTTTTCCTAAACACTGAATTTGCCCTTATTCCCTCTCAATCATTTTAAAAGAACTGCTCTCTCTTATAGAGCTTGGATTTAAATCACAATAACACACCAAGAAGATGAATGACAGTGCTATTGGATATGGCTAAAATTGGATCCTTCAGCACAGGTGAATGATGAGACAGCGCTTCTCTTCTTGATATATTTTCTTCTTCTATTAGTTTCCTTCCATAGCTGGGATTTCAGTTTGAATTTTAATGTATGCGGTTGCTGCTAATCTTAGTGTCTTATTTTTTTCCAGCACCCTCTTATTGTATAGACAATTCATTCTCCAAAGCAGTAATACACTGGGGCTTGTGACTGCCCAAGAGATAAAGCAATTCAGAATAAAGTTAGAGCTAGCTCTGAAGTATGGCGAATACAACAGGTCAGTATCTTCAGAAACAATGCCTTGCCATACAAAAAATGCACACATTTAGATCAACTCGCATTCATTTACTCAGATGGTTTCCATTTCAGACAATATTGTCTCTATTAAGTCACCAGGGAAACATGATGGGTATATCCAAATTCATAGTTTCAGATTTTATTGAAAGGGCAAATTGCAGAGTATTTCCTGGTTTACAGAATCTGCCACAGATGCACACAATCCAAATTGCAATCAATGCGAGTACTTAAGTGTAAGCACTCAGATAATGCCCCCCAAAGCTAGTTGCTCCTGTGAAACCTTTCAGAAAAAGAAATTGGTTAACTATTTTTCTGGGAAGCAATTTTTCTGATGCGATTTCCACAGTGTTCTTGTTTCGTATTTCTATCTAAAAGCCAGATGAGCTTGCCTAACTTCTACTCCTGTTTAATTCTGGAAAAGCGAAGACATAGACTTTATTAAAAAAAGGTTAGTTATATACTTGCATGATCTAAGGTTGGGTGTAAAAGTTGGGGTAAAGGTTTGAGAGGACTTTTCATCAAAATGAAGCCACTTAGCCTTTGTGAACTAATCTGTAAAATACCTATACAGTACATGAGCTGAACCCTACTCTCCATTCCTAGTGGGCATAAGGGAACAAGGGGATCTGAAAGGGCAACAGGCAGCTTTGTTCTACGTGAAATAACTATTTCAACTACTTGGCACGTGAAGAGTGCATCTGGTGGAGTTTCTTAAATACTCACTTTCTCACTGAGAAGTATAAGTCCGAGCAGCGGTCTTGACACAGACCATTGGTTTCTGCAGTCTTCAAAAATGATGGTGTTCATTAGGATTGACATCATCTGAAAGAAAATTCAAACGGTTTACATGTATATAGATGCTGGTGTTATACTGTGTGATGTGGTGAGAAGGAAAAATTAGCGAAACCTTTACTAACCATGCTGAAATCACCAATATTTCATATATGAGCATGGTATTACAAAAGTCATTCTTCCAAACAAGTATTTCCATAACGAAAACTACCACATGAAGAAAGCTAAAGAAAACGAATGCCAAAGCTGGGCTCCAAAGAAAAAGTTGAATTTAAACCAAGTATGAATTGAGATTTAGAGTTGTGTTAATTTAAGGTACAGGCTTTGATTTTACTACAGGGATTTGCCCCGTTGTCACACTACTTCTAGGAGAGCAATACATGTGCGACCAGAAATCTGTATTAATTTCAGATTAATCCCTAGGTGCTCTTCAAGATTCTGATTTTCTCACATCTACCTTTCTTCATGTATGACACTGCAAGGCATCTGAAGGGAACACTCCCTATTTCAATGAAGGCAATCCTGATTACAGCGAGAAGTCTATAAATCTACACCATTTTCATCCCGGTTACAAATCCAGCCTCTGATTTTAGACATTTTACTTTACTTCTGTGACTTACTTTATGGAGCTCTACAGCAGAGATAAAGCCGCTTCATCAACTTTATAAAGCACTGAGATCTATCAACTCATACAATTAAGTTCTACCGGCACCCAAAGTGGAGGTACATAATTCACTTTGCTCGTTGGGACGTAACCAGAGCCTTCAGCTCTGCCACATGGAGTCTTCTCCCTCTGAGGCCTCTTCTGGTCTTGCTGTGCTTCTATACCTCTGTGTGTGTAGCTAGGAAGGGTAGGACTTATTTTAGGGATTGGCACAATTTTTGTAAAAAGAAATTACAAAATCGCTATAGAATCCATTTAAAGATAAAATGCTCTAAGATATCCTTGAGATACGTTAGTCCAAAATGCCAAAGGCCACAACATACACGAACCTAAAAACATTACTCAGAGATTAAACAGAGTGAAAATTTGTAAAATGTCACCAGTAAATAGTTTGACTCACATTTATAAAATATCTACACCCTAAAACCAAACATAGAGGAAGTAGAAAATCATTAAATCCTTTCTTCTAGGCCAATGAGTAGCTACGAGCAGGGTCTCCACAGAACTGCCACACTGCAAACTAGCTTGTAATAACTGACCAAGGCGAAGTCAAACAGCATGTTTCGCCAAATGAAAAAGATGAATCTTAGCACTACAAATCACCTGGAACACAGATATCCACAAATCATTTGAGCTTTCAGGTTAGGAACATACAGTCTGGCATGGGAAAGGCCAGTTCCTTCACCTGACTTCACAGTTTATATATCAGGCAAACTACTTTCCATTACCCAGGACAAAACCAGTTCTATAGTGTTTTGGAACTAATGCAAACAATTCAAAACCTCTGCGCGAGCACTAATAGGAGCTTGTTTTCCAAACATGAAGAATAATTACAATTTCTTATAATTCATTCATCACCCGGTTTTCATCTCCATAGCTTGTAACAAAGCCAGCTGTTAGGACAGAAGCATTTTTTAAAGTAATCAAACTCACTCAAGCTGTGATTTAGTCAGAGCACCATGACTGACATACCCACATTTCTTAGAAAAAGTGCTATGCATGTAGAAAGGCTTTCAATGTGATGCTTAATCTAAAAAGGGCATGCTCAGAGACAAGTTCACAACTGAACCAGAGGGAAAGTGTCACCTCTTCAACTCCAGCTTTATCAAGCAACTCATGAGGATGTCTTTAAGGTCTCTAGCCCAGAATTGCTACTAAACTGAACTGCAAAGCAAATATTTTAGGAAAGTTTTTGGCCTAAATATGGAAGAACACCAAAATGTCCAAAACTCACCTGGGAAACACTTATTTGTCTCTGTGCATAAGTAGTACAGACAGTACTGAAATAGGCAAGGAATGTGATGAATGTTACAATTCATAAAAACAAAGCCAATATAAAGAAATCTACGTAACAGTAACTATTAATTGTGTGCTTTGATTGGCCAACCAGGTCAGGAAACAGTGAAAGCCTCCCTCCCACTTCCAAGCTTTTCCTCTTGGAAAAAGATCCTACCATCAAAAATTTTAATTCCACTTCTGACTCTAAGGATTAATGAAAGAGAACCCTTTTAGAAATCATTAGCCACGCAGGGAACAACACTGCATTCAGAAGTTAGCTAGGTCTCGGACCTAGACATGCGTACGTCCGTTTTCTTCATGGGTCAACCCATTCCTTTCAGTTAAACCAGACAGTCACACCACCACCAAGTGCTAACACTTTCAGACAAAGTTGACTCTGTTTAAAGGAACTGCTGGGACTAGCGGTACCACTGCACTAATATGAACAAGGTTGTAACATCTGCCTGTGAGCTCTCTGGAGCAGTGATTAATGCCTCTCATGAACTTATGTAAGTTTATTACTTGCAGAGGTGGACAATTTGGAATCCTATCGTGTTGTCGTTGCAGATGTCTTAGACATCCCACTTCTTCCAAAGATTAAAAAAAAAAAATCAAGGTGTATGGCTCAGCATTAAGAGTTGTATGCGTAAAATTGGGGCAAACCTATCTATCATATCAAGACCTCTGTCGGAGGTTGCCAGGAGTGCATTACGGCATAGGCAGAAGACAATCAGCAATTACTGAGCCTAATTCCACCAAGATGAAGGGCACCAAAATCCACGATAACAGCCTTAAACTTCCTTTTCCTGTTTTCCATGTTTCTCTGTCACAGTTATTGCTGCTGCTTTGTTTTACTCGGTAGCTTTGGTTTCCTGTGCTACTTCTGCGTGAGCCTACAGCAAGCTGTTTGCATTCCAGATCCTTCTTTGTTTTACAGTGCTGCTGACAGACTCCAAGAGAGATTGCACCCGCAAACAAGCGTTAGGAGACCACCCCTGCTGGAAAGAACTTCTGTCTAAGGGAGGCAGCCTGCACAGATTCATCTGCAAGGCAATAGAGCTCCTCTAGACGAGCCTCATGCTACTTTATAATGAAGCTTTGCCTCAGCAAACAGCACATTTACTGGTGATGTACCAGACTTTAACTCTTTCTTGGGCAGAGGTATCAGGCTTTCATTTAATTTCACTAATTCTCCCTCTCCCGTCTCTCTATTATTTTCATGTAATATAGAACAGCTTCTTCCTACATTGACAAGTGACATCCTCAGCTTCCTCCTTCAGACCTCACGTGATCAGTGATTTGACTGTTGTAATCAGGAGAAACAGGTCGACCCATGCAGGAAAGAATTTCTAGATACTTGACACACAGCTCCATACATATGTCCATTTTTGTTGCTCTCCTGAGTTGTTCAGGTCATGAAGGAACCGAAACTCTTTAAGCTTCTGAAGGAGGCTCTGAAATAATGTGCCTTCTTCATATTTAATTTGCTGACACGCATTTACATATATTTGTATTTATGATGGCAACATGTACAGAAATGATAACCGCAATTTTCTGAAGATGAGATCTTGCCCAGTAACCGTCTACAAATGAGGAGATGAATGTAGTTACCCGGCCAGCACCGCTGCCCCAGAGCGGCCCTGCCCGCTCCCAGGCCATCAGCTGGACCCAGGTACATGAGCAAGCGTTCAGCTGCCAACAGCAGCAGCGCTGTCTGCATTTCTATTTCACTTCTTTTGAGAACTGCAGAGCATTTTCCAGATGTTAGTTAGCTTCAAAATATGCCACTGAGATACATCAGCATTACCATCACATTTTACAGAGGGGCTGACTGAGGAACAAAGTCTGTGTGCAAAGCCACAGTGATACAGACTGAGCCTGGGGCACCCCCTCAACTTCCTCAGCTCCTTCCAGCCATCACCCAACCTTGGTCATGCTGTTGCTAGAGACCTGCATTCCCTCTTACCGGGCAGCAGCAGAAGTTGGTGGGGTTCAGGTGGATTTGCATGTATTTAGCATGCAGGTGTCAGAGGGAAACCTATGCTATGGTACACCCTCCTTGCTCCACCTTTGCCAAAAGCCTCATCATCTAATTGGAGATCACAAAGCAACTCAACGGCAAAACAAAGCACAGAGCACAGAAGCAGAACTGATCAAACATATGGACTTTTTGTTTTCTAGGTGGAAAATACCCTATTGGTAGAAACTAAAACGTTTTGTTTGAGGAAAATGACGTCTCAGATCCTGCCACAGACCCACTGCAGTGCAGCGGCACTCCAGCAGTCGGGGCAGCTGCCCGAGGCATGGGGCAGACTCAAGTCCTCACACTGACTCAGGCAGAAAACAAGGTCTCAAGGTGGGGAAAGAGACATTAAAAAGGCAGGGGGTGGGGGAGCAGATAATCTATTTTCTACTTAGTTCAAAACAGCAACCTTGCCTCTGTTCTCTTATCTTAAACATAGGGCATCACTTCATCTGGTTCAATAACGTTTCTCCTGACACATTTGTTCTTTACAAAAGGAACTATTGACAGAACAGGCAAGAATAAAGAACTGTTCTTCCAATAAATTAATTCTTCAGACCCCCTCTTCCTTCAGAGCCTCTTTCTTTCTTGGGTGGAGGAAGAAAATGCTGGTCAAGATAACCCTCATTACGAAAACTTTTTCTAAAGGAAGCTGGAAAAGAAGCTGCCTTTCCATTAAAAAGGCTTTTTTGCTGCTCCACGTTATCAATAGAGAGCACTTGCATCATAGCAGGTCCCGTAACTCATTTCTTTCTCCCATATGTTGGGATGAATATTTTATTTTGCTGCAACTAATCACATTTTACCATAAAGAACATTATGTTAACACCACCAGAGACAGCAGTATGTATTCCTTTACAAAAGATTTCGAATGGTCTAAGAACATATACAGCTTTTAACCAAACACTTGGCTGGTCACAACACTCGTTTTTTCCATTCAGATCTGAAAAAGGTTCAGATTTTCACTGTTCAGCATACGAAACTTGGTAGGTTTTTATAGCTCTAGCTTCAGACAGTTCGCTCTTAATTTAGGAGCTGTGATTACTAATTTAAACGTCCTTTGGAGTTCTCAGTTCTTTCATCATCAATTCTTCCTATATCAATAAATGGATCATCATTTACTAGTATTAGGAAGACTTAAATGCTCCAAGATTATTAAATACCTTAAATTTTAATCTGTTGTTTTAAAATATTTATTTTACTAGAAAGCCTAACTTTCAGATTGATATTTTCCATGTTCAAAGCTAAAATTTCCAGATGAAGTAAGAAAACTAAAGCCTTTATTTATTATGAAAGTGAGAACCAGCCCATTACTCCTGAACTAAAAAAAAATAAATTTAACTGCCAGAAACAGCAAATCAGTTGAGATTTACAATATACAAGAGTTTAAGAATCACGTGTCTCATCCCCCTGCACTATGAAATTACATTAGACCAACAAAGAGCTTTGAACAAGTTGTTCCGGAGCAGCAGAAGCATGGAAGGCTGGTGCTGCGGCCGAGGTGGGCAGCCTCAACCTCTAGCACTGAATAATGGGCCAAGTCACATTACAGCAGCTTTCCTTCTGGACACCCTCTCAACTCTCTCTCGTCCCGTTGCTAATTGTCATTACATGTGTAGGAAGAGGGGAGGAGTTGTGGAAGGAGGGAGGGCGAGAGAGAGAGAAGAGGACATCAGACAGAAAACACAGGCAGTCCATGAAACCGGGCTAATGCAACCACAGAGCTCTTTTCAACAGCCTTTCTGCTCTGAGCCTTCTAAGCTACCCTCAGACCAAGCTTTTCTTTCAGCCTACATAGGCTAGATTGCTCTAGATTTCTGTTCACAGAGTATAGCATTTCACCCTATTTATATGTACTTCCAATATATATATGTAAATAAACATTAATAACTAAAATTTCATGATTCAACAGCTGAAGCTTAAAGAAGCTGCAGGAATTATCAAGACTTAATAAAACTGTGAGGGACCTAATCTTGTACGTCAGTTTGGAATAGTTCAATTGGGTCTGGCCTTTTTTGTTTCCTTTTATGAAAAAATTAAGGTATAAACGGCTGAAAAAAACCAATCCTGATGTCAGGACAAGGCATCTGAGTGACACACTGCATACCATGAACTTGTATATGCCTGCAGCTGATGGACTGAAATATGATTTAAGTGTATCTTTCACAGGGTTTTCCTATCAGTTATGTGTTATGTCCTGCTGGCAGAGTCTTTTCTCCCAATGTTCAGAAGGGATGGAAAAGGGATGGCTATAGATGTGAAAAGGAACAGTTACAGAGAGTGTGGAGCTTGGCATTTTCCTGGATATGTCTTTAGAACTGGCCAAAGGGCTGAGTACGGGAGATTCACTTGAAGAAGGTCCAAATCATGAGCCAGTAGAAATAATCATAAAGTAAGACTTATGTCTATGTACTAACTTACGTCAAACCTGACTTTGTATCTGAAAGAGAAACATGAGCACATACTCAAAAGGACACATTTAGGATGATAGCTTAATGCTAAGGACAAGCACCTGCAATGTGCCCATTAAATTTACTACACCAGATCCACTGCAGTTTTCTATTTTTTTACTGTTAAAATAAACTGTTGTATGTAGCACAATAACAGAGACCAGTAGTGCAAAGAGGACTTTTCAAAGCTAAGGTTTACTTTCATCATTTCCTACCTGTAGCCAGTACTGAACTGCCTTTCAAGCAGCCGACAGGATCACAAAGCAGATGTTGGCGCTACGCTAGGGAGCAACTGCAACACAGCTGGAACATGGGCAGCAGCTACATCCTGCACACGAGCTGTTCACAGCAAAAGATTTTGCCCTATAGTAGCATGTTTTCAAACAGTAATTTTAGTATCTTCCCTCTAATTTGAGGGCATATTCTAAGATGACAGAGCACATTCTTTTCAAATTATAGTTGCATCTGAATTTTTTACATGAAGGACTATGATACTCGATCCAGTCCTGCCTATCAGAACTGGGTCCATCTATCCTACGGGAGACGGTGCTCCCGGGTGAGCTGGCATCCATCAGGGATGGAGAAGAGATGCCAGCTGGCTGCTATAGACTCACCTATAGCAAAGTGGTAAGTCTCACAGGATGGAGCAGTTTTGCCTAGTCTAAGCGTTGGCTACATTAAATACTGGAAGCAGAACAGTTAACTGCAGCAACACTGAAGACGCCTGATGAATGAAATACCTCCCTCTTTCTGCAGGGAGGAGGGGATACATTTCATTAATTATTACCTTCCAGGGTGTGCTGACTTGCTTCTGTCTGTGCTGAATTTCATGTAAACCCTCTGTTGAATGTCACATACTCATATGCTGCCTGAAGTGCTAGATTTTGTATTTGGATATCTGGTGTAGCTGACAGATGTTTACAAACTCTTGTATCTGCACAGCTTCTTTTTGCCTATCCATCTGTGCTCCCTGACAGACAGCAAATTATTCCACCTCAGGCTGGAATAATTTAAGATTGTGACATCAACCCTTAAATCTGCATTTTTTAGCTGGTAGCATTCAGAGATTTTCAGTTACAGATACTAGAGTATCATTTTAAATTAACCTAAGCTGTTTATTTAAGATTCAGCCATTTCTAAACAAGTGGCTGTGACTATACAGTGTTACAGCTGTTTTTAAAGATGACGGAACTGTGATTAACTGGGACTTTTGGAACGTACAACTTGTCATAATTTGTAACACAAATGTCAGGTTGCTTTGGCGTAGGAGAAGGCTGAGCTCTTTAAAAACCTTATAAAAAATTAATACACATTCCCCTCTGCTTTTAGCAGTATGTGAAGAGGCAGCTAGGTTCAGGTCTTTGTAAACCCAGTTAGTCTCATCTCAGAAGAAGATCCTTAAGCTTTTTTTCCAGTCTGCGTGGTGAGAGCCTCTCCCTTTCTTGCACAGCCAGCACTCTTACCTGAGAGGTGACACAGGATGAAGTCGGTGTCTACTACCAGCATCTCTGACCAAAAGACTAGTTACAGATTATTTAATCCTCTTGCGAGGAGAGAACAGCAGTTTCACCTACACCAATGCCTTCCAGCAAGTCCACCTTCAGGAATGTAAATGGTCCTATGTCTAAATCTTTCAGTCTTCTCCTTAACTGACACTAGGACTTACAGTGTGCATCATCTTTAAATTCCTCAAACGTGAGCCGTCACTCTTCTCTTCTCCAGCTCCTGAGAAATTCACCAGTGCCTTCCCTTGCATCAAGTGCTGGGAGTTGACGCACAAAAGCAGCTGGGGATTTTCAATGTTGCACCGGGACTTCAGCATAGGAATTGGGATCTTCACCCGCTGGATCATTAGTTTTCTGAAATCTCTATTACAGGAAGGTCTTCCAAAATGCCAGTCACATGGGGAGGGAAGACAAGGTCAGAAAATGCTATTACTGGAAAAATAAAATCATTTAGTCTAAAACCAATTTGAGGCTAATCTCAAACTTAATCTACAGAAATGTTCAAAAAAATGTAAAAAGCTGCATATGGAGGGAAAGGCTGAGCACGAGATCAGCTCTAAATCCTTTGTCTGTGGAACTTCAAAGTATCTCAAACTGAGCGTGCGTTTATCCCTGAGTCTGAACTAGACTCATGCTGATGCTGAGTGGAAGTGTGCTCAGTGCAACCCTCAGGGACGCAAACCCCACACGCCAAGGAGCAAGTCCTTAAGCTGCACTCACCTGCAAGTCCAGTCCAGCGTGGCATCTATCACATAATCCACCTGGCCTTGCAGCAACACTAAGAGATTTGTAGATCTCTTTTACAAGAGCCCTGATCTTGCTTGCCACAAGGCAGCTGGGATTTGCAGGCAGCTTGAGCGTAGGCTCAAACTGTGTGGATGTCTGCCAGCAGCAGACCCAGAGGCATCCCCCACACAGCAACAGTAACCAGTAGTACAGAGAAAATTAGAACCAGGGTAATTATTTTACCCACATTTACCTTAGTTTAGCACTGATACAGAGATAAGCAGCAGGGGCAGGGAGGCAGGCTGGGCTTTTAAGACACACCTTGAAGGAAATCAGAGTGTAAGAAACCCAGAAGCTTGGCTCTAACCACTGTTCAAGGATCGTCTGTAAAGCAAAGCGACCTACTCTGCTCTACTGGAGCAGAGCAGCATACTAGCGTAGAACTTAAAAAGATTAATCCAGGTATTAATTACCGATGGCCTAACAGATTTCAAACCTCTTCTGTTTTCAAACTGTTCATAAAATTACTCTAATTTGTTCTGTAGAACAATTAAAAGTATTTTTGTTATCCTGATGAACTGAACTGTAACCAAAGCTATTGCAAATAAACATAAAAGACAGATGATAAAGATGGTAATAAGCATATTGCTACTGTGTCCTGAATAGTCACCAACACTTCTTAGTGAATATCATCTTTCACAACAACAACAAAGGATAAGAGCACAGCCTATTTCATGCAGTCATCAAAACAAAATGCACTGAATATTATATTTCATACTAAATACATTACCCTGGCAGTTTGACACTCAACATTTCAATAGATATTGCGTCTCTCTAACATTCTCCCTGAATTTCTGCAGATGGACTTTTAAGTATCAATGGAAGATTACTTTACTTGTCATGCTAAAAAGATTTTAAAGAATGGTTGCACACACTTCATTTTTAATTTTTTTTATTTCCTTTTTTTTTTTTTAAAGGGAAACGAATCATGCATTCAGAAACACGGTTATACTGAAAGGTCAAATCCCATGTTGTGTAGTAGTCCTTTGTGTGTAGTGCTCTTTCAATAGCAAAACTGTCTCGTCTCTGATGTGCCCAGCAAAGCACTGGGAGCATTTGCTTAAGTTAAACTAAGCTAACCTAAACTAAGCTAACCTAAACTAAGCTAACCTGACATAAACTAAGTTTTCCCAAATCTCATCAATCTGTTGTGATATTGGGATTTTTAAAAAATGTATTTTATTTTTACACTGTGCAGGTTCCTGCAGACATGTAAATACACAAGAATCTCAATTTTCAATAAAAAAAGCCAATCACCAAACAAGTAAACACCAGGGAAAAAAACCCAACAAACTAAGTTTCTGGATCTCATGATTTCAGAAGACACCCTGAGCACACAAATATCTCTCAGGATCACAAACGAAAAAAAATGACAGCAATTCATTAGCCTAGGAAAAACATGGATTTTGAGGTTCAATTTCAGAGTCCTGAAAATCAGGAATCTGCCAAGGTTAAGTGGAACACGTATTTAGTGTATGCCAGTCATTGGGAAGTTTTCGGCAACGAAACAGCCCTTTTCACGTGACGCATACCTTTCCATTTGCTCAAAATGAACACTGACTAGGTCAGAACGCCGCAGCAACTGCCTCATCAAGCACCGGATCTCTATACAAGCATCATCTCATCCGCTGTAAGCTTCGATGAGCCACTGCTATCATATCCAACAGCAATTAAGCATCCTTGTAAGCTGCTGCTGTTCTAGAATTTTAAATTTGATTTTTTTTTTTTTTTAAATGGGGGAAGGGGAGGGTGTTTGTTCACTGAGAGCAAGTTTCATTACTCACATGGCAAATCTGCCAGTAGCAGATCATGGAATGGATTGTTACCTTTCCCTATCCATTTTGTAAAGATATTGCTTTCTTTCCGGACTGCAAGCATCACTTCTAACTGGATTTTGAATTATAATGTGAACTTTACAAAATTATTGGTGCTATTCATATCGCTAGTTAGATTCTACAGAATGGCAATATTTTTTGCCCTTCCCCAAACCAGCACCTCTTAGTGTTTTATATAAAACAACCATGGCCAGCAGAAATCAAACGTTTCCAAGTAGTGTAAAGTATTACATTGCACTGAGTAAACAAGGAATAAAACATTTTTATACTTCTCCTTAAACTTATTTGCTTTTTGAAAATATTTATGCAGCATAGAAGACACGAGGTTATTGAGAAATACAGCCAGTTCCTCTTCTTTAATTGAAACATTTATGCTTTTTGTTCTGCTAGCAAAAAGCAATGAAGAGTAATAATGCAAGATAAATATACAAGAAACTTATAGATATGATTGTGAAACAACATCATCCTAATGTTTTCATTTAATTACCCTGAAATGTATTATATTTAATATTCATTACTCAAAAGCCAATTTAAAAGAGAAAGAGGTGAAGGGACTTATTCAGAAAGACGGACTGTCATTCACTGCAATAGTTATCTAATATACAGAAGTTAATAAAGCAGATTAATCTACAAGTCCCTTTAAGCCATCACTGAGTTTAGAACAACTGCCTCTTTGACCTCTAACCCTCCCGCTGTGCACCAGTAGCAGGTGCCAGCTGCACTAAAATTATGGCTGACGCGTTTTAAGGCAAAGTCTTTTCTTACTTTGCTTCTGACCAGCAGCTGACCCTGTAGGAACGATTGTTTCATGTGCTGGCCTAAAGGCTACATAAACCAGTAACTGATAAACAAAAGCATACATACACCAGCTGCCTAGCCCGAGGGTGCACATCCAACACTGACACCTCTAGCAGTTTGTGCTGCAAGCCGAATCGCCGCTTTTTGTTTCCATACATGAATTCTGTACAATACTTGTTACTTCGCGGAACTAAACTTCTCTCCATCCCCAAAACTGTTTGTGCAAACTACAGCACAGCTTGGATGATTAAGAGGAGATTCCCAATTTGATTTAGCACCATTATTAAGAGCGTGAAATCTTCAGATACATCACTAATGATGATGTATTTTAACATTAAAAGTCTTAAAATTAAATTACTCGATTCACATGACAACGAATCACAACAAGGCTTTAAACAAAGCAGAATTAGAGAAGACACTAAGCTCATTAATATTTTTTGATTTCTTAATTGACAGCACTCATGCAGTGATCGCTATACGTTTAGCAATATACTCGAGACTGAGGCTACTGCTGCCTTGATGCATGTGCAGTGAGAAGTACATATAAAAGAGAAGTAACGGTATTTTTCATTAAGATAAGGTGGCTTTGACATAGTTATTTTGCTGATACAAATTACACAACCACAAAAACAATCAGAGTAATGATTAAATGCAGTTATGTACATGGGAGACTACTAGTGCAAATGTTAACATATTTAAATGGGTTCCCTTCATTAAAAAAATTATATATGATATTAAACCATCAATCAAATCGAAACACTAGAGTCTAAACGTATTGTCACTGGTTAAAATAAATGACTTCGAGACTGAATTTTGGCTCACTCAATATGGTGCCTTTCTGTTGCTTAGCCACCCAAGTCTCTGCTGGCTTGGGCTACAGCTGGTATATCTCCATCCCTTTCAATTAATAAAGAAAGTTATGATAGTATTGGATAACATTTTTAAATTGTGCTAAGAGGCTGAAAACAGATGTCCCAATGAAAATCCCTCTCACTGCTGTATCAAATCTTTCAAGGCTCAAGCCAGCCAAAGCTGAGCGCTTTGGTCCTGAGTCAGCTGAGCCTTTAAACACATTTAATTTTAAGCATAGGAACAATTGCACCTGTGGGTTTGATCTGCTCTTAAAACCAAGCATATGCTCACGTATGTGGCTCAAGGCGCTCAGGTACTCAACATCTTGCACAACTGACCTATGTCAGTACAATTCAGATTTCTTTTTGTGATGTGCTTATATGCAAGTGCTTCTGCACGGGCCATGAAGCATGCATTATAAACACACCTCCTCTCTGTGTTTTTATTTCAATTACAGTGCGTAACTCCACACTAGCTGTATATGGCACTGAGGTTTATGTGAAAAACAAAAACATCACTGATTTTACTACATAAAAGGGAAAAAAGGAAAGTAGCGATTTATAATATGTTTTTATTTTAGTAATGCCACTTGATTTTTCATTGCAATTGGCATCTTTACTTTGTTTTACATTTGCTACACAGTGCTGCTGTGCTGGTTCATTCAGCGCATCTTTGTCACTCGGTGAAGTTCTAAGTCACAAGCGCTCAGTTCCGGTGAGCAGCCTGGTGAGGTTTTACCTATCACCGTCAAGCCACACATCCTCCTATTACCACAGTAGTGCCCACCCTGTCCTTGCTCCCTTTTTCAGCACTACCACACTCACCATTACCCATGCCCTCAAAGTTCTTTGTTCACCCACGTATCTTCCCATCCACCTACTGCAACACTCCTTTCCTAGAGATGCCTCTCCAGCCCACGTACTCCACCACATTCCCCTACGGCAATAAACGCCAGGTCTTCCCACATCCCCGCTGATTTTCCCCTACTGCAGCACTCCTCACCCACTGTCCCCAGAAACACTGAACCCTCAGAAGGGCTCAGCGCAGGCACAGACTCGTTCTACAGCCACTCAACCCTAAAACAACTGTTCACCAGAACTGTTCCCTGCTGTGGGCCCACCTGGGCTGAGAAGTGGAGCGTACCTGCCAGCAGCCAGCCAGCCCGACTGCTGGCCAGGAGGCATGTGCCTTCTGGTTCCCGGCTGGCCGTGCCGCAGAGGCATGCAGTGCCGCTCCACCTCTGGGCAGGCCAAACAGCACTCACCACCGCTCCTACACCAGCGAGTCGGAGATTGCTTTGGCTGCCCGCTGTGTCTTGGCGCAGGCGCTGTGCAGATCTAATCCAAACATTGGTACAACATTCAACCTTACCAAAACCCCCTCCTTATTCTTATCCACACGATCCTCCTGAAAACAATGCACAGAATGTAATCACCATGCAATACCCTCCCTCATTCGTTGCCCCCACACCTAACGCACCGCTCCAAGAAAAGCCCAGGAAAGGAAGCGAACACTGCAATGTCACTGAAACCCTGTTTCTATTCAACCAACCAACCATTTATTCCCTTCCACATCCAGCACAGAATTATTTCAATGATGACTACGCAAACAGAGTTCTTCACCTATCGTGCATGGCTCTTAGGAACATTTGTCAGAACTAGGGGTGAAAGATGCTACAAACCCGATTGATTTTTGGAAAGAACTAACATGAATAGTACTTTACCATGCCAAAATTGAACTAACAGCTAATGTGTACAATTTAGCAAGATAGGCATTAACAGAAGATAAAGGTAGCATCTTAAAACCAAAAAATACACTTTCACTTATAAAGTGGAACAAACACTGGCTTCACCTGACAATCCCAGAATAACAGCATAGAAAAGTAGGAGCCTTTTAAAATTATTTATTAAAGTGCTTATAACACAACATAATGTAACAGCAATAGTTGAATGTAACAAACTTAATACCGCTTTCTATCCACGTATCTCAAATTACTTTACACACATTAGTTCAGTTTAGTTGTAAAACACCATCATGAAGCAGTTGTTTGCAGATTAAGCTCAGACCAAGTAGCTTGCCCGGGGGGAACAAAGCCTGTGGCACAGCAAAAAGGAGGGCCAAAGCCAACAGCCACTGTTACACTTTAAAAGGATGCTGTAACTTGCTCCCAAACATTAAGAAGTTGTTTCACTTCCATGTTTTCTATTGCTCCTGTCTTTGCACAGTCACATCTACCTATTAAAAAAACAGAACTGCTATGGGACACATGTAAGCAAACAAAGTAAGAATTAATAGGCTTTAATTATACACCTCTGCTACTCTAGAGGCTAAAGAAGGTGAAAGCCCCAGTCACGGATACACACCTATTTACTGAACTGCATTCAGATGCTGAATCGCCTCATTTAACAGCGAACGAGTGCTCCGCTGTGAGCTCACCAGCGGAAAAGCAATGGAGTAATTGTGTTGCTGTTTCAGGTACTGTTGAGAAATAACAACGCGCCTCGCGTGCGGGCGCACAGATCACCAGGACATCCCCGCAAACTCTCCCGGACGGACGGACGGACGGACGGGCGGGCGAGCGAGCGAGGAGGGAGGCGGCGGTTCGGCGCCGGGCAGCGCTGCGGGCAGCCTCGGCAGGAGGCACCCGGGCCGCTCCGCCGGGCGCTCGGCTGCGTCTCCCGCCTGTCACCCCGCGGGACGCGGCAGGGCTGCCCCCCCCTGCCCCCGGAGACCGCCCCGCCCCGCCGCGCCCCGGCCCCGCCGCCGTCCCGCCGGCAGGGGGCGGCGGCCCCGCCCCGGCCCGCCCCTCTCTCCCCCCGGGCTGGCCGCCGCCCGCCGCTGCCCGCGGGGCTCTCCCCGCCGAGGCGCGGCGACGCCGGCACCTACCGCCCCGCCGCGCTCCGACGGCGCTTTCTCCGCAGGCGCGACGGCCGCTCGGCACCGGCCTCCCCCTGCCGTGCCGCTGCGCGGGCGGAGCCGCCCGGCTGCCGCGGAGGCGGCTGTCCCCGCCCCGGGCCCGGGAGGGCGGGAAGCGGCGGGCGCCGGAGCAGCGGCTCCCGCGGCACCGGCGCTGCCAGCGCGGCACGGCGCCCGGCGCTCGCCCGACTCCGCGTCCCCCACCTGGCAGAAGAGCCCGGAGAGATTTCCGCGTCTTTAGAGGAAAGGGAGAACGGCAAGCCGAGCCGTTGCGTAGCTCCACAGCCAACGGTACGACCTGAGGCGGGCTATTCCTCAAGTGCTGCTGGAAATTTTAATTATCCAACTACTTCCAGAGATCCAACTTGGAAGAAATGTTCTAACTAGTAAATAATTGCAGTTATCATTGCATCAGTTTAGTTTAAAGAGCTGACAACCCTCTCTAAACTCAAAGCACAATTAGTCATTAGGGTCTAGTTTTTCAGCACTGTTAAGCAATTTGTAACCCATTCCTTTTAATAGGGTTACGCATTACTTAACCGACACAGATGTCTTGAAAACTGAAACCGCTGGTTATGAAGCAGCAACCTTGTTCATTAGCTTCCATGATAGTCAAATCATCTATAAAGCCAGTGTTTAATGGCCAGCCGATGAATAATCAATGTCTCACTTTTCATCCGAGTGTGAAAGTGAGAATAATCTAATACACCGTCCCCCTGGTAAAATGCGAGGCCTTGGGTTCCGTTTCTATTCAGGGCTGATTTATAACCCAATGGAAACCTGATGTAAACATATGATCAATGAGTCCCATCATTGCTGATAATAACCCCCAACCGGCCCACTCCCTCATCTCAAAAGCCATCCCTTTAGGCTATTAGTTTCGTCCAGCTAATCCTCTCTACTATTTCTGCCTGCTGCTTTTACCTTGGCCATCCGTTCAGTCCAGCAGACTCAGAAGTAATTTTATACGCAGCAGAGAGCGGGTGGAATTGATTTTTCACTCAGTGCTCAGTTCCCATCTGAATAATTATCAATTTTACTGCCTCATAAAGGGAAGAGTCAAAATTTCAAATCAATTCAAAAGAGCTTCTGAGACTACAGAAACTGTGCATGAGAATAAAGGTCAAAGTTGTCAGTGACCTCGGGAGATGATGTCAGATATTAGTACGCTGAGTAGTTGACATCAGAGGCACTCAATATGATATGACTAGTGCTAATGCAAATCATATTTATGCTGACTACTGGAGACCAGCCATTAATATTTAAAAGAGTATGTGAAAGCCTGCATTCAAAATAAATATAACGTATTCTGCAGAATCTGAAGTTAATAAAGACAGATCACCGCCTAGTCAAATGCCGTGAAGTGAAAGGTTACTGCATATTAACAGCCAAAGTATTACATCAAGATTGCCACAAATGCAGGAAAGTCCAGAGCCCAGGTTGCTTTTCTGTCCTTCGCGTTCGAATCATTGCACGCACGGTACAATACGGAGCAATCTGACATACCCGAATGCTGACTTCATTGCTAGTTTCCATGAAACCCCTGTTAGGCACATAAAACATAAGAACCTGTAATATGACAAGGGAATCATCATATTCTGATACTGATGTCAATAATAAACATCATTAATATTCTCACAATATGCTATGTACTGCCAGGAATGTATGAGCTACCATTAGTTACTTTTCACCTTCAATTAGAGCAGTAAACAAATGACAACAATAACTGTGGTGACTGGTATGCCAGGCTTTTTCCAAATGACAGCGGTACCTATTAGGGAAACACACAGATGACCACGCTAGTCATTGGCCTTTTGTGAGTAACTTCCGTTTTCGTTAAAAGCCTCCAGACCTGTGAAACATGTCTCCTGAAACGGCATCTTTGCAACTGCGTTAGGAATCCAGAGATTCTTGGAAATATGCATTTTCAAATAGTTTAATGAGATTTTAAGGGAACGTGGCACAGAGCAAATGTGGAGATACGTAGCTGTGAAGAACATCCTGATCTCCCCGTAATGTACCTGGGCTGCGATAAACCTGACGGAGCTGGGAAGGGGAAATCTCTCCTAAGCAGCAGAGCGTCCACTTCCTTTTCAGAAGCATGAGATTTAGTTTCTATTGTATTTACCTTTAACAGAAAAAATCCCACTGAATCACCTACTGCAAAATAAAATATTCAAACTCGATAGCATACAGCCATTCAATTTACAAATTTCATTACCAAAATGTGTGCTTCAATGCCAGAATTTGTTCAGCTTGCTCCTAAAATACTTTAGAGAGCTTTCCTTCCCATTTGTCTATAGAAATGTATTGATGATCTCACACAGCTCTTTGTATGAGCAAAAATGAAACACCAAGTTTTAAGATACTGTATAGCCAAGTATAGTATCTATGCTTTTCAGTATGACAAAAAAAATATCTTCAATCTTTGGTTGTCATGAGAACACGGCTGAAGCTACTCAGGGTTGCATACCAGCGTAGGGAGGTTTGTTCCGCTACTAAATAGCCAACGCTGCCCTGGTGTTCAGTACCACAAAAAAATCAGGAAAATTCAGAAATGTAATAATACCCCATAAAAAGCCTGCTAATTCACCTGCTGTAGAATTTCCGGGTTCTGCTGCATGAAATGAAGCAATCTCTGTCCATCCTGTGAAATCTCTCTACCTCTTAGAGTCTTCTTGCCTTCTTTAGCGAGGTGCTTGAAGAGGTAGGTGACAATGTAGTCTAAACTAGCGCAACAGCTGGAGGAGACAATTGTATCTGTGTGAAAAATGAAACAGTTTTGAAATTGTTTCCATAAAAGAATAATTAATAATGACATTTTCTAGTACTTGGAGAGCTCAACTTTAATAATCTCTTTGACATTAGGCTAATCGATACATTGACAAGTCTATTTTTGATACATGAGTTGACTAGCTTTGAAGACTGCTTTTATCAACGCACAACGGTATTAAACCTTTGCTTTTGAGTAACTGGATAGCTCCATGTTCTGGAGATCCTATGAACTCCAGTGAACTTCATTCACAACTGTATGAATGCAGCTGCCCCTCTGCATACTGGAAAGTGCAGGATGAGGGTTGACATTTTACTGGTATTCAGTTTCACATTCAGAAGGCTCCAGATTCCTGGAAACTAAAATTCTGTTTTGATCTGCTTACTGAAAAGGCAAGGTTAAACCAGTAGAGCTGTTGTCCAGGTTTTTCTCAAGTAGTATTATACAATGTTTCTCTGCCCCAAATAGCTTACAATCAATGTCAGGTGGCAAACAATGAGCAAGGGCCACTAAAGTAGTAAAAGGGTGATCACAGAACAGCCAGTTAGTCATTTTGCTTAACAACTGATAATTCAAGTAGGTTAAAGCACATTAAATACGGCTGGCAACAACACAACAGCAGTCACTACCAAATACTTCAGAAATGTCCCCAAAACTGAAAGTCATGACAGCAAAGGAGGATACTGTTGAAAAGCAGAAGCAAAAGCCACTACATATCTTTACTTACTGTTTCTATAAGTAAGGGAGATTAAAAGCTTAAGCCTCTTTGCAGAGTAAATATGTCTGTCTGATTTATGTAAGTTATTTTGTTGCTAGGTGTTGCCTGCTGTGCCACTGCTGTGAAAGAAGATTCTGCTCGCTTCCACGCATCAGCACGATGACAACAGCGTACCTTGGTTCTCATGCATGCTCCTCGTCTTCCTCTTGAAAACAGTGGTGCACCCTTCCCCCTGGCCAGCTGCTGTCTCCTTCTGGCCTGACACCTGAGATTCTCCTTGGCCCCAAGACCAGTGGCTGCGACTCAGACATTTACAACCGTGCTGCCTCCCAGCTCCGGTTCTGTAATCCTGGCCAGAGCCACATGTTTAAACAAACGCCGGCTCCTCACGATACCAACACCAACTAAAGCTCCTTATATACATGCAGGGGTTTAACCTGCTGGGTGCAAGGTTTAGTCCTACCTGATACTCTCTGCAATTTCAAAGGTCAGATCCAAATGAGTGGAGCATTTAGGACTCCATCCTGTTGCCACTGACTTCAGCTAGAACTTGTCTAGGCCTTTCATAGTTCACAGTATTTATTTTAGATCGGCCACTGGAGTAAGGGATGTGTGGGGGTTGCAAAAGGAATTAAACTGTTAAAATGCTCATTCTGAGGGAAAAGGGATTGAAGGATCCAATTAAGTGTACCTTGAATTCTTTAAACTATGCTAATTTGGAGGCCTGCCAACCTTGCAGTGTTCATTTAAACACATCCCTCTAGACACTGAAGTATTTTGATCTGTGTCTGTTTAACTCCTTAAGCTCTGTGCTGATGCTATTAACCCTTCGCCATCTAAAAACTAATTGTATTTTGCTAAGTGTTTTGAAGTAAACACTGAAGAAACATTTACAGGCAAAGAAGATACAAGTGGTCTCCTAAGACTTGATCTTCCAAAGCAACCAGCTGACTTAGCAGCAGGAATTGAGAGCGATCTAACAGCTCACAGAAATGAGCTGGAGCACCTCAACTCTGTCTCCACTGGACCAGTGAGCTTCCTAGGACAGAATTCAACAGGGCAGGATCTTAAGACGCACTGCCAGAACAAAGCTGAGTTCAAAGTTATGAGTCTTGCCAAAGTAAAGACCGCAGAATCTGGCACTCACCGTGTTCTCAACCAAAACAGCCCTGCATATAAACTAGAAATGCAATTCATGGTGGAACTGAATAATCATCAATAACAAGTGAGAGATTTGAAAATACGTATTTCATAGGAGGCCTCTGCTGTATTTCTAAACCAGTGCTTAACTCTATTTCTTTTTAAATTGAATAATACAAAGTAAATCACTATCATCAGTTTACAAAACAGCAGTAGTTCTAAACATGCTGATACTGTACAAGTAGATATTTTACATTCGACAGTAAGTGATTTTAGCAGGACAGCAGACAGGTCTATGCTATCATTTGCTCATGAGAATCTGATATGAGTGTTAAGAGCTACTTAAATTTGCCCATAACTATATATCAAATATGCTTCCCTATGCTCATTTTTCCTTTTGATTGCAAGGATATAACAGACAGGGAGCGTCAAGCAAACTCCCTTGAATGACTCTTCTGGGCATGTGGAACCTTGTGCTGGAGCAGAATAGCGTTCTCACTAAATCTTAGTGAGACAAGCCAGCCGGCCAAATAAATAGAACAAACAAGAGCAACAAGGAGCTACCAATTCTGGGCTACGGACAGAAGAAATGGGTGGAGACGACAGAATAAAGACAGAACTGTAAAAGAAACTGAGATAAAAGCTTGGGATAATCAGGAAAAATGCAGTCAAACCACATTTCTGACTTCTGGTCAACTCAGCTCTATCACCTGCAAACTGATCATTTGGATCACGAAGCAAGCAGGCCATGGTTACAGAAAACGCCAAAACCATCTCCACGTGTGCCAGCACGGATCCAGTAAGTTTTGGCAAATAAAACTGAGCTCTCTGGACTTACTTGATGGCAAGGTAGGTGCCGGTGGTGGGCAGGGGACAACGATGGCAACTCCGGCACCAGTCACCATCGCATTCAACCAGCTCTTTTGGTTTCTTCTTCGCCAGCATGCATTCAGTTCATGTTTTGGGGGCTAACTTTACATGCACTTCTTTACTGTCTGTGTGTTTTTGCCTTATGTAGGCAATTCCAATCAGCCATTAGCTCAAGTAACTGGAAGTTGAGCATGTATGTTAATGGGTTATATTATTTTAAAAAAGCCAACAAATCCCCCCAAACAACTTGAGGATGCCTTTCGGTCTCAACAATACGACAACAGCATGCTGAAGGGGAATTATTTTTCAACAGTTTAATGACACTGCTGAATCTCTGCAAATTAAAAGATTTTGTTCTTCACATAAAGGCAAGGAAAGGGAGTTAAGTGGTATTTTCACTGTCCATCAATTGCTTACAGTTCAATACTGGCATTATTTGCCTTCGAGACTAAACCTGGAAAGTAAATGGATTTAGCAATTTAACATCTAAATTAGGCAGCAAGACAGAAAAAATGTTTTACCTTTTCCTCAATGAATAGCATACTATACTATTAATCATATGAGAATTAGAAAAGCTTTGCAGAGATTAGTGACAACATGCCAGGCAGACTACATTAAAAGGCTCTGATCCACTGAGTCAGCTGAGAAAAAGCCAGGTAAACACTTTAGAAGAGAACTATTGGAGTGTTTATCCTTGCAATAAAAGCTTAGATGAGGACTTCCATTATAGCTGATTTACAGCTAGTGCTTCAGAAGGAATACATATTCTTTCACAGTGTTTATAAAGCGTGGAATCAAGCAAGGTATTTACTCAGCAACAGAATGAGCACTCCTCAGAAATAAGGATTTGGGGAATGTTTATCCTACAGCTGACAACAATGAGAGTCCCAAAGGTTTCACATACGTAAAGAGAATAGAGAAAAAAGTCAGATACTTTTTTCCCCGTGAAAGAGAAGTGATCTCCTGGTATTTAATTTTTAAAATAAAAAAGACAGCTATTTCATTTTTATAAACATTTCTGAAAATGACTTGTATGTTCTAATCAGTTTAAAACACAATTCCCCCTCAGATGGCTTATAGCCCTGAGCCCTACTATTCTGAGATGTTTTTGTGGCACTGATATCATTCAGTGAAAAAGGCAACGCTTGGATCTACTTACCCATTTTCCAAGGGCAGAAGGATGTATGTGACCAAGTAACACGTAAGAAATAAATTTGTATTTCACTGTCTGACAATTGGTAATGTCCCAAATACCAAAATTTTAAAAGGGATAAAACATTTAGAAGAATGACTCTTAAGAAAACGCAGTGACAGGTAACTAACTCTTGAGATGATTAAAAATAAATAAGTAAATAGCTATAAACTGACCAAAGAGTAGTTAATCTGGACATGTCGTTATAAGAGTATGGAAAATTATTCAGCTCACTACAAAAATGAAACATCTTGAACACAAATGAGGAACTTAATGGCTGACATCAATATGCAGTACTAAGATACTGATACATGCAGTATTGAGAAACATGATATTAAGGAAAAATAATCACTTTATCACTTCAACATGAAAGGTAAAAAAGAAGCATTTTTCAGCTGACTAATCATGGAAAGTAAGTATTACTCTTAATGTGCAAGAGATTCACAAAGACTAGGGGCTGCACAGGCATTTGGACAGAATCAAAAATTGTTTTGGAAAGCTAGAGAATGCAAGTGGAAAACGTAGGGAAAATACCAGTAGGATCCTAAAGGTGGTGGCAGAAACCAAATGGGACCATCCTCCAGTCCAACCTCCTGCCCAAAACAGGATCAACATCAGACAGGTTCCTCAGGACTGTGTCCAGCACCTGGGAATATCTCCAAGGATGGCGATTCCACATCCTCTCTGGGCAGTATGGAAACAGCCAGGTCTTGCTGACAGACAGATAGATTTGGCAAGTCTCGGAGACTGAAAAACTACTTGAGTTTGGAGGAATCAGAGCAAACAAAGAAAAAAATGAACATGAAAGCGAGCATAACAGCTTTTGATGGACTGCATCAAGCCTTCAGTGAAGTCAGGTGAAGTTAAAAATTCTGACACACTTTGTTTTAGTCTCGTATGTTTGTATTGATCTTAGGTACTTTAAGGACATTAAGATGAACTGAAGGAGAGCATTGGCTAAGAAAGTCTATGGTTTATGAAATGTGAAAAAAAGTGAGCTGTTAAAATTTTTCTTGATACTTTTCTCAGCAGAGTATCAGGAATTCCACCAAATACAAGTTTTCTAGCAAAAACACCTACATTCCTAAAAATTAATAATTCTTCACGACTAAACTCCCAGATACCTAAACCACAAAAGTTTAAAGCTAAAATTGGAAATAAATACTTTTTTTTACTCTTCCTCCCTGCCTTGAGTGAGAGATCAACACTTTGTGAGAGGGGAAAATAAACATACCACATGAAAGATGAAGCTTACACAGCTTTTACATTTTCTTCTCTCTCTTTTACATGAATTCAAATTGGGTTTCAAAGAGATGGTTAAAGCAAATTTGGTATGCTAGTGAGTTATCAAAATGAATATATCCAGTATCTCAGATGGAAAAGATGTAATGTGGAGTGATAACAGAGACCAGGAACAGGGCTTGCTAAATTGGTAGCTGTCAGTCAAGCTAACATTCAGTACAATAGATCCATTTGCAAACGATCAACAGGCAGACTCCCGGCAGAACCAGCCTAGTACCATCATTACAGGTGACAAAGCACTCAAAGTATCTGGGAGAAGATGGATTTCAGCATTATAATAAAATGACCTGAATACTTCTTTACTACTGTTGCTTAGCTATTCACTACCCATTTTCTAAGAGTGGCTTCCCTGTTGCAGCAAAAACTGCTGAATGTGTTTAACATAGCAAATGCTTTGTGAGTCTCGGTCCATTCATGCATTCCTATGGGGCTTGACTGACACTTGGCGGTAATGAGAAACACCAGCTATTATAGAGTAACATCTATACACACTAACATTATACGTTCCTATTTTTTTTTCCTTAATAACCACCCTAATCAATAAATACTACTGTAAGGTTTTGAACAGCTTCTCAGTCAAAAACTATATAAATGCATGGCATTCCTAGGTGATCAGAATGTAACTGCAGGATTTATTTTTTCTTCCTCCAAATCCTCAGTCTCCTTCTCCATATTCCAAATTACTTTAGGCTACCAGCGCTCCCCACCCCCAGCCCCCAAATGTTTGGACAGTCACCTGGTTAAAAAGCATAAATTAAACCGTGCAAGAGAATGAAATGGACTGCAATCAAACTGCTGTATTTTTATCGTTACTCCAAGTATGCTTCTGTTACACTGATTCTCCTCTAAAGTATATTCAGGAAGTACTGAATAACTAGTTTCTTTTTTCCATGGATAAAGATACCTTTAAATCTCTCAAATCATATCACAGCTGTGCAGAACAAGCATTATTTATACAACAGCTATGTTGATCAAATAAAAACAAAACCCCACAGATTCCTGTACACATATTAATAGATTTTACTTCTGAATAACATACGCATGAATTTTCAGTACAATGCTAGTGGAGGCACATTAATAATTTTAACAATTCTGGCTTGTAAGAAAAGACAATTTAAAAATACTATCTGTAAAAACCTACAGGTTAGATGTTTAAAAGAACTTAGCTCCATTAACCGAAATAGTCACATTCTTAAAATGTTCAAAAACCAGCGTCTTCCATAGTCACTTGATATTAATTTTTTAAGATACAAACTAATGTGCTTCTTTGGAAATCCTAGATACCTAAATACTTGAATTCTTTCTTTAGCTGAGTGTAAGTAATTCTTACCTACTGCAGTAAGTCCTTCAGATATTGAGGTAAGAATATAGATTAGGACGTGAGGTTCTAAACTGGTAATGAAACTCATATGATCTTGGGTCAAACACTCCAAAAGTGGGTAATAAGACTGGCTTAGTTTTCGATATTGCTGAAAAAAAGAGTACACATTCATAGTAAATATAGATATTACCATCGACTAATATTAACAACATTAACAGATGACAGAAGAACGATCTTACAGTTTTTGTGATGTGATAAATTCTAATTTAGCCGTTAAATCAAAATACTTATAGAGACAAAATACTTTCTTGTCTTCGGTAGATTTCAACTTTTCAAATTTACCATAGGATATAAACTCACTATTAATTTAAAATAAGCTCAGGATAATACAATAACACTATCATGCTTTGACATTCTACACAGCTATCAGTCTAGTAAAAGCAGTATAGCGTTCTGCCCAGGGTGTCAGTTTGACAGGATTATGGCCTGTATCTTACCTTCTGCAGGAAATCTTACTGAGATTTATCACAGATTTCCCCAAATCATCTCAGACATGGCCTTTTTTTGTGCTTAAGTGAGGTCCTGTAACAGGCTCCGTGCAGGCAAAGGCACTTGCTTGAACCCATTGGCCCAATCAGCATCTTATTCTTAAGGACTCTTATTTAGGGCATTTATTGTTGGATGGCTAGGAATGTGCCACATATGCACACTTTACTATACAGCCAGTACACCGATTTTAATTGAAGGCAACTTTTCAGTTTCAAGGACTTTCTTTATGCGGCAAGCATAAATCTGGGCATTAACCATCTTTAACTATCCCAAATTTGTCCCTTCCTGCAAGAAAATGACAGTTCTGAACTAAAGCGTCATGAAGAAAACGTCACAGTTCAAATTTTGCGCGAGATCTGTTGTCTTCCCACAGAGAAGTGGGAACATGGTGTACTTTAAAATTGAAGTTTTAAATTTTATGGGGAATACACAGTGACAATTTACAGATTGAAACTAATTGCAGAGTGGCTGAATATGTGAGGATGTTTTACGGGGCATGCGGGCAACCTAAATGGGTTTGCAAGTACAGAAAGGAACAAAATTTTGCAGTTTTCTCTTTCACGACAAGCCTAGTAAAAATTCTGGAAGAGCTGCTGTTTCACGTGGCAGGTCCATCCATATCTGTATTTTAGATGTTACTATATAAATAAATTCAAGTAATTGAACTGAAAAATACATTTGAGCTGTTCTAGATCCCCCTGTCTCATTATAACAATACAAAGCCTGTGGTGGTGTTATTTCATATTTCACGTAAAGACTCCCAAGATGAGTAATTGCTTACTAGCAAGTCACTGTGGGATACTGAAAGCAGCATTTTGACAAAGGCCTGAAGTACATTGTCAAAGTGGTTGTCCCCGTACAACTTGAAGACGCCAAAGCTGACATAATTTCCACATAGGGCAGATTTGAGTGCAGAGTAACAGATGGAAATGCCCTTGAGTTTCAACGGATAAACCTGATCTTTTGACAAAGTCCCAAGAGAGAGGATCTGATTACCTGTTTTCATAAAAAGAAAGAAAGAAAGAAAGAAACTTATATAAGCAGCTGCAAATCTAAAATATTTTGATGGCACTATCTAAACTTATTTTTTGTCTTTATTTTCATTACTGTTTGGAAGAAAAATTGTTTCTGCATTTGATGTAAAAGATCTGTTAAGTAAGCATGACTAGAGCTTAAAAGCCACCAAGGAATTAGTATGTAAAATTTAAAATATAAGCTATGGAATTCCCGTCATTGATGTACAGCCAGACCATGACCGGGTCTATCAGCATGAATTCCTTAATCTGAACAGAGTTGCAACACATGGTTTTATAGTTTCTCATGCTGCAGCAAAGCCTGGTTTTGATCCATTACCATGACAGTCTCTTGGGATGGTTCCTGATGTATACACACACTAAATATATCCCTCAGAAAACAAATATGTCCATTACAAAAGCCTCTATTTTACCAGTCACAGATGGGAATGACTTTTTAATTAAAATCCATGTTTATAATGTAAAAATAACAGCTAACTGTAAATATTTGCTGTTGCTATTAACAGGCAATAGTGACTTTTGGATCCACTGTGCAGCAGTGCAGTAGATCCCGCTGCAATCCTCTGTACAAATCTAATTATTCACAAGGCCTCATTACTAAGTTTTCTAAGTATCTTGTAATAATTTAATGCTTATCTTCACAGTACCCCAGCGTTAGTTTGTCTTCATGACAATTTTTTTTTTAACCTGAAGTAATTAATGAAAGTGAGCTAAAACAGCAGAATGAACACAGCAAAGATTAAGTACTTCAGTTCTACCATGAAGTAGCCTTACTAGGTTGACCCCACCTGATGTTGACCTTGACAAGCTTCACCTGCACAAAACCCAAGTGCCAGGTCTTCACTTTGTTACTGCTCATCATTCTTGGTAATTTTAACTAGAGGAAAATAACACAAACCTGTACATTTTTAGAAGTATTCCCACAAATAAAAGCACAATAGTCTACAGATCAGATGCTCGAGTTGTCATGGCTATGACGACAACTTGGATCAAGGAGCAACGAGTGAACTGGACATTAGCTATTCACAATTCCAAACATCGCCAGTTGAGAGAGGTCGTTATGACAACTCAGTTTTGCTTTTATAATAGGCAAATAAAAAATGCCCCTAAAAACTTGCCTGAGATGACACAGATCTCAGATTGCATAGTATTGTTTAATACATATTGAGGCCTAATATTAAACTGGGTCTGTCTCTACACAGCCCTGCTTTCTACCCATGCAAATTTCCACCTGCAAATCATACACCTGCCTTATTTTAATTCTTTCTCTTAATGCTATTGATTACTGACAACGAGGAGTTTACATCATATAATTAGAAAAATGAGGGGGAAAACCTTGTTTCTAAACACCCAACGCATCAAAGTATCACCCATTTGGTATCATTTGATGCAAAGAGGAAAGGCATAAGTTACTGTTTAAAACATTAACGTGGTTCACCACTTCTAGCAAGTACAAGGCAATTTATCCATCAGGTTGTAAAGGAAAAGTGGATTTACAAAAAAAGACTGGGAGTATGATCAGGGATTGCTTAGAAGAAGAAACTGGGGTCTGTAAGAAGCTGGAATGGCGTCACTAGAATTATGGAAGGGAGGAGAAGAATCAAATACTTAGCTAGGAAAGATGGTCACTTACAATCAAAATCAAGCCCTCAATTAAAAAAATAATAAAATTTATGAATGAAAAATACAGAATGGTTTTGATACTGTAAATGGTCATATGAGCACCTCTACTACCCCAAATGCTGTAGTCAGTAACACAGTGTAACTGGGGAAGAGGGTACAATTCCAGTGACTGCTACTGCATAGAAATTAATTCCAAATGGTGTTAAATCTCTGTTATACTAAAAATGACCGGCATGCAAAAGATCCTCTTTGAAAAGTAAAACATAGCAGAAAAAGAAGAATGTCTTCTAGTATACCTGGATATTCATTTATTGTAATACTTTACATTACTGAGAAATTACATTTACATAAAATTAAACTCCATTTAGCTTCCTACAGTGCCCCATTTAAGATACCCCAGCCAGGTCATCTTAATTAGCATTGATCTTTTTGAGAAGACCTAGCCTAGTTACTGAGAATATCAGTGAATTTCAAGTTCTGTGAAAAAAATAAAATGAAATACAAAATTCTGTCTGTGAGATAAAGTGGTAAGGCACACACTGTTTTTGAAAGCCACTATGCAAACAGTGTACAATTCTTAGGGCAAAAACAAGACAGAAAGGTAAGTGTGCTGTAAGCTATTAAATTCTCTGTAGAAAAATCTCTACTTTAATAACACAAATATATATCTGGCTTCAGAAATAAGCAAAGACAAAGTTCTGGATCCAAGAAAGTAACAGCCTTGAGTTTATAGCTGAGCTCTCCAAGCACGACATGGTGCAATCGTAGGTCCTTGAAGTACTCAGTGTAATATGCAACAACAGATGGAAAGAGCTTAGTAGTTGTCAACAAGGCAATTATGTATTTAATATGGAAATTTATTGGAAGTCGATGGAAAAACCGGATGATGAGGAAATAAGTTGGAAAAACCCTAGGAATCCCTTAGCCTGGGAACATGAATTCTAGGAGGTATCCACTAGTGCTGATCTTCTACCATTTTTATTACTTCACAAAAAAATCACCCCATAATTAAAACTTTCAATCCAGTGATCAACATCAAGCATTCGATATAGGAAGGCACAACCCCTGTTCCCTCACACCGCCTCACCCCGGGCAGGCATGGGAGAAGAGGAATTTGGTGCCTAGCCCTTCTAATGAAAACACTGAGAAGAATTTGGGTCTAGTGCAAGATTAAAAACCGCTTTTTGCAACTGGACAGAGTCCACAGAGAACTATTCTCTGTTCATGGACTCATTTTAAAAGGGCCTAAGAGTGGGAACAGCTGATTTCAAATTAGCAGCAGAGGTGAAAGACCACGCGGTGCCTGTTACCAATGCCCCAAGCCATCAGCCTATGATTCAAGGGATGCAGTGCTAGAACAAAGACTAGTGTTTTAGCATTAGTTATTGAAAAAAAATATGAAGTACGGTGCTATGCCTGACTACATAAAAAAAGAATGATCTACTTGTAACATTTAGCAGGAGCTTCAGGGGAATATTTTTACACACCATGGATACTACTGAACATAAACTAATTTACTAGGTACTTGGAATCAGGTCAAGAACAACTCCTCAGCTACTGAAGACATGCTTACATTTATAATCCCTGTAGTGGAGGACTAAAATACAATTTTATAAACTCCTATTGTTAAAAGAAACAATTTAAAGAAATTAAATCAACATAAAAGTGACCTCTGACATGCTGAATTTAAAAATTGTGTTTGAAATTCATAGCTCCTGTCAAAATGAAAACTCTGTAGAGACTAATCAGTGAAGTTTCCGTGTTACTACTGAGTTAGAAATCAAATGAAAAAATCCAACTTGCACTGATTTCTTCTTAACGTAGGAGAAATTGTATCACACAATCTTAAAATATATTGACTTTCAAAAGTCTCAATAATTTCCTTTAATACAACTTTTTGCCCTGCATTTGACAGCAACGTCACTTACAAAAATTATAAACTCTCTGAGCCTCAGAGGTGATACAAAATTCTGACAGAAATAAGAAAAGGATTTTTAAAGATATTGGGCGAAACTGCTACATAGGAAATAAGGGCTTGAATTTGGCTGACAATTTAAGCATTTCATTACTGAAAGACTACTTAGTACATAAACAAAGGAGCTGGAGGAAGAAAGTATGTGTATGCAGAGGGGGAACACAAAGCCAGCAAAAAACCAAACTGGGATGCTCTGACCGAAGATAACATCACCGTGCCTCAGAATCCCACAGGCAATATGCACCAGAGCTCTTTGCACAGCTCATTCCCTCACTCCTTCCTAGATGCGGGAGCATGTCAGGACAGGCAGCTTCCCTTTCAGTTCTCCTCCTTAATTGCTTTTACAGTAGAAGCTATAATACAAAAATGATTTCCTTATGGCTGAGTTTCATTTAAGCAGGGCTTGTTCTAGATTTCAGTCCAATAAGCTCTATGTATAATAATACAACTAAATCATGTTTTAACATGTGTGAATTAGATGAAGATAAAAAAAGACAGACTTTGGTGAGATGGAACAAAGGTGGTGAAAATCTATCACATTTATAGAGAAAAAGTGTTTTTTGCCTTTTCCCCTTTCCTATTTTTATTATTCACCGCTGCCCCATAAAGATGGTTTTGAATGCATGCTTTCCAGGCATTCAGAATGCGAGGGCAGTATAAAGAAGTGGCCGTATATAGAAGACAAAAGGAAAACATGAATCATAAAGATGAGAGTGAGCTTCAAAAACTAAGTTTTTTAAAGCTTCCGCAACAACAAAACATGCATAAAACCTCTCAAATCAGCACAACAAGCATGCATAGTGCCAAGATAAATTTGCCAAAAGAAACCGACTATGAAATCTGAGTCAGTAATGAAGAACAATATATTCTGAAACCACTATGACAAAAGAGAGGAGAGCAGACCAACGGCAACCGAGACCAGTGAGCACTCCACTTTTAAGCTAAGATGCTGATTAAAAATACCTGTTCTACAGCAAGAACCACTTTAACCAAAATTTTGAAGAAGAACTGTTATCTTATGAAGTTGCTGGCACTGAATGGATTACCACACTAAGTTTTGAAATACATGTTCTAGAAGCAATTTAAAGCTCATTAGAAATAATTGTGTCTGGCTACTGGAAAATGTGGTAAAATTTAATCCACATCCAAATGCTACCTGGGCTGTGAGAACAGGAAATTGTTTTGTGCTACTGTGGCTAACCTCATCGGTGACCTTGAGCAGTAACTGCTACAACAGCTGAAAGCTGAAGCAAAATTAAAAACTTACATCAAAGTATATCATGACAGAATGTAGATAAATAAAAACAGCATATTGAAAATATTATTTTTATGTCAGTCTCCTATAATGAAAGGGAAGAGGTTTACTAAAATGTAAAGAAACCACAAAACAAAAATAGATGGTCCCGAGATGCACTGAAACATTATTCCTATACAACTGGGAGTTCAAAAACACATAGTAAGGAGACTTGTACATACAGAATTAAAAGTGAAATATATTGGGGATGAAGAATGGCGGACTATACTATTCCAACTCCTTTCAATTTTCTCCTCTCAGTTGTTTATTTTAAATCACTCTATCACTCACTCAGACTGGCTCTAGCCATAATGGACACAACACCCCTTTGCCAAGCAGCTGCAGAGTCCTAACAAGGATAATTGACTATCTAAGTGCTTTTTGCATCCTACGCCAGGCTTTACATCTTTTGAACATATAGCATTTGTAAAGACATCTTAGAGTTGTCTTCAGCACTGTATCAGTATCAGTGATAAATGAGCAGAAGGACAGGACACGCTAGTACTACCCTAATCGCAAAGCTGGATCTGTTAAGCAGAATTAAGCACTTGCTGAGGTGCTAATTTTAAAAAATAAAAATAATTCGTATTTTAAATTTTGTTCAGTGACAACTGAAGATGCTTAGCGTATCTTAAAAACAGGCATTTTGGATTTTTTTCTGCTTTGCATTCAAACATACGAAATCACTATATGCCAGTCTAGAGGAGAAAAGAGTATATGCTTTAGTCTAGAATTAAAGACATTTCAGCATCCATACTCAGTGTCCACATACATTCACACCCCAGAAACACAGTTCTACCTTTTTCTTCCCCTTTTTATTTTTAGCCCAAGCACAGATCCTACAGAACATATAGATAGTAAATGGAGGTACCATTCGGACATAAATGGACATCACAAACTTTGGCAGAATTTAAGATGGAAAGAAAGCGACATGCTAGGTTACCAAATGTTTATTTCAAAGTTATTCCCATGTAAACAACAGTACAGGGTTTACACAAAACAAATCCACATATAAATTCTAGATGATTTTCATCACCTGAAGAAGGCCATATTTGCAAAGTATCTGTGTGTTATCCAAAACTGCTTTGATCAGTGTAGTCCAGACTTAGGAAAAATCAACATGATGTCAATAATCACCAGTGCACTGTGCTCTGATGTTGGTGAGAAGAATCACCTGATGCCACCTCGCTTCAGTTACTAATTCCTTGTCTAAGCGTTGACAGGACAGAGACGTATTTCAGATCACATTTTTATGTACCTATAGGTTTATACAGCAAGAAGACTCCCAGTGGACCTAAGCCATAACTGGAAATTTTCGTGTTTAATTTGGTGCAGATGAAATTTCTGAAAATAATACTTTTACTAGCATTTTCTGTATATCATTACATGTGAGGGAGAAGAAGGAAAAATCCTGTTCTAAAACAAATTTAAATTTCACTTACCAATGGAAGTGTAATACAATTAAGCCATATTTTCATTTATTGTTTGTATGTTATATTCTTCTAAGAAAGAGGAGCAACCAGGCTAGGCTACACTGTCTGCAGGAGAGGGACCAAGTCTTTCCCTGGAGAGCTGCTGAGCTATAGGAAGGAAACTCTCACTGTCCAGGCCGTGGCGAGGAGGGGAGGTGGAAGTAACAAGCAGAGTTGGAAGCCTGGTGTTCAGACAGGGATTGCCAAGAGGAGCAACCACAGCCAGGTCTCGAGGTGATGGAATAGAAGAACTTCTCAAGGATGAGAGGAGGTTGGGCAGAGTTTATGGCAACCCACTTGGTCAACGGATTAACTGAAACCGAAAGGAAGGATCTTCCCACAAGGAGAGTATGATGAAAGAAAGAGGTGTTTGCGTCTATTTTTCCCCCCCTCTGTCTCATGTCATCACTTTGTGTTTCTCTTAGTTTAAAAAGGCAATTATTATAGTATAGATTTCAATCAAATCTATCTTGAGTTTCAAGTGTCTTTTTGATCAACTCTGAGGAGCTTACTATGAGCTGCAGGCATATACAAGAGGTTTGGCTGACTCGGAAAGATAAATGAGTGTATACTGTCTGTTGTCATCTCTTGACATTTACTGTGTGTCTTCCATATTTTTCTCTAATGGTTCAGCCATAAAATCATGCTGAATGTGAGAAACTCAACTATTTTCAGAACTTAAGTTACTTGCAGTAATGGTACAGCAGAAAACTTGAAAATTGAACCCAAGGATTAGAAGGCATGTTACGTATTCATTCTTTTAACTGAATCACACAACTTTTCAGAATGTGAGGCTGGAAACATTGCTCAAGAACACCAAAGTAAATTTTATGATCATCACTTGGTTTACTTGTTTGTTTTTCCCCAGATGTCTGCCAAGATTACATATGCTTAAAAGACAAATACACTTAAAAAAAGTCATAGAGTATTAAGGATTAAAGTTTTCCTTAAAAGCATAATTTAGGTATTAAGATTTTCAGGAAGGCATTTGTAATTAATGCAAAATCCCTTAATATCAATATTTTTAGAGGAATTTGTATGTTCAAAAGATCATATATAACTAAAGCAATGAATCCTTACAACACATTTCCAGAAGAGTTATATCTTTCTGTACACTGGAATGGAAATCTCATAAACTAGTAATTGGCGATAAAAGCTAAAAATGTTAACAGCAATTATTCAAAGCTGATTAATTGTAGTATCTTGAAATACTTATAGTGGGCAGCAAAGCCTTCCCAGACTGTAAACCAGTGACCGCTTCAGAAATAGCTGTAGCAGTTTGAAATAGCACTAATCTAGGATGTTTATTACAGTGCCCACAGCTGAGCCACAGTGATGGTCAGGCCAGTGCTGCCCATCTGTGCCAGCACCGAGCCAGCTGGATTATTTGAGATCTCTGCTCTAAGTGGCCCATTCGTCCGGCTGCAGTGGGAGGTCTTTCATGTTGACTTTGCAGTGAGTCCAGTCCCGGAATAAATATTGACAACCACTCACAGAAAAGAAAACCTGAACAATTCCTATAAATGTCACACCTAAGTAGTGGAAAGATCACTGATGGGACCCTTTCAGATACTCATGAGAATATGAATGTGTTTTAAGAGCAAAATAAAAAACCCCTCAAAAACCATACATATATTGATGGAGGCTTTCTCCCACATCTACGTCTTTCCCCTGCTTTTAGTTGATAGGTGATTTTAAATTTTTCTTTCGGAGGACATTAAAACAGTTCTCCTCTTAAACCTGTGTTGAGTAAAATGTCATCCTTCCGTAGGAAAACAGTTATGAAAGACACTAAAGAGAAGTGTGAGAGAAAGCTCTTATGGTCATTTCACTTCTTCCTATGGCACACACCTCCAGAGAAGAAGCCCCACATCCCCAAGTATCTTTCACATAATTTAACAGAGGGCAACAGGTGTTTGGACACAGGCTTCAACAGGCTCTACGGCTCCACTGCTTAGTTTTAAATCTTAAATCTGCATTGTCCTGAAATTTCCTTTTACACTGCATAATTAAATTCTAGCATGAGCCAGAAAATGTTGTCTAGTCCTTATGTGCAAGAGCTACCCATGCTTTAGGGCTGAGAATTTTATGAACTTCACATACACACCATAAAAGCTGCAATTGAAAGAAAAAGGTTTCTTTACAAAGTGTTTTTTAGGCATGAATTAGGAATGAAGCACATTGAAACCAACTAATGTGGTTTACTCAGCAAGGTTTAGAATCTTGATGCCAGCAACTGAGATGAGTGGATGCCCAACAATACAGTATGTTTTTCGTAAGTGCAGAAAGGATGGTAAAGGCTGATTGAAATAAAAAAAAATTAAAAAGGAAAATATAACTGCAGTGGGATCAGGTACCATAAGACAAGTAGGAATGAAGCATCATCATGACTACACTTGATTTTTTTTTAAATCATCAAAAGAAAGCTTACAGCAATTAAGTACAAAGGCTAACAGAAATTGAGTAGTAAAATCTAAAACCTTATTTTTATTTTGCTTAATCATTCTAACAAATCTACTTAAGAACATAGCTGAAAAAATGTGCTAGCTTACTACATGGTATATTTGAAAAAGAAACAGAAAGATGATTTTTGCAAGGAATGAGAGTTACTTGGGTGTAATTTTTTCTGTCATAAGTAAATGCTTTATGCATTGTGCATATACTGTTTCCATGCCCTACAGATCAAATGCAAAATTACATTTGAATTTTTTTTATACAGTCATGTTAACACACAGTTTCCAGACCCAAAAAGCAACTTGAATGCAGTAAAAGCAAATTTGATGCACTGATTTTCTTTCTTAAAAGTAACAGGACATTTATGGCTCTTCCTCTTTACACAAACTACAAATGAGGTTGCTCTACAAAAACTTGGTAATGTTCCTTTCATAGTATTTAGAAAGCAAAACTGCAAGCTACAAAGTTAGTTGCAGTGTAATATAAACTGCTGGTGTCAAAGACCTGTTGCAGTTGCATGCATGAGTGGGAGTAGTAAAATGGAGCAACTTATTATAAACACTTTTAACAGCGCTCTAGGGTAAAGCTGTTATGGTCCTATTATGTTTTGGAACTGCTGGAATATAATTTGAATACATAAAATCAACCCACACCTATCAATCAGTAGCCTAGATCAAACACCTCATGAGTATTTGTATCTTTGCTGAAATACATTTACAGTTGCTAGAAGACAGGCATTCAAGTTAAAAAAGCGATACAAGCAACAATGCTACATGAATGAACCCTGATCTATGAAAGTAAATGAGCTCCAAAGGTCTGCCACGTCAGCTCTGCACTTTACAAAGGGATGATACTGGCTGTAGCACATTACAGTCCTGCTACGTATTCCACAAATCCATCAGTGCTCAGGAATATGAACTAACAGGATTTTTATATCACAAGACAGGCAAAGAATTACACTGTAGAGGAAACATTAATGAATACCTACCATACGTACAAATCATTTTACTAGCTTCTCTGAAGAGAAGAATTCCATTTGGAGATGATACATCAAAATTTAAACGTTGCGATCTAAAAAATAACAGCAAAAATATTCAGATGGTCATCGAAGCAGAAAACTGCAATGGATTCATTCCTAAAACAAAAAAAACATTTGCTGATTACAAAGTACAATTATTTGGTAAACTAATTCTAGCTTTCAGTCCAATGACATGCACTCTAGTTATCTCCATATGTTGCCAAAAAAACAATCCTATGACAAAAGGCAAAACAGTTTTAACCAGAAAAGGTGACCAGACAATACATACACAGCTTTCAGTGACCAGTGAACATCTTGTACCCATATACAGTGCAGAAGAATGGTACAAAGGTTCCATAATCTAAGTGGTTAGGCTAACTTTTACCCTGCTTCTGCATCTGTATAGCTTTTAAAAATAAACTAATCCCCACTGGTTATTCTGATACATAAAATCTATGGTAATCACAAGCCGGTTCTCCGTGTGTAAATTGTAACACGTGCTTTTTATGAGCATTCAGACCTGAAGAAGATTGCACCATGTTGTCTTCCCTGATGCACAGATATTACCAAAGCCAACAAGAACCACTTTGTTCCCAATCTGGAAACGCAACAGAGACCTTGCCAAAGTCCCTGTGGCATCTTTCCAATTTGCCTTTGTGATAAAGAAGCCTAACTCCTAGTTCAGGCCCGAAAGTTAACTTCGAATATAGGTCTTAAGCTTCTAAGTAACTTTAGCAAAACTTACCCTTAGTGTTTATTTGGACTGAAAGGGAAAGGAGTCATCCCTGAGTGATGTAAACCAGAGTATCCCCTGGCTGACCTATTTGGTAGTCATCCACTTGTGATCAAACGTGGAGTCCTTGTATTCACCCCTATCACAGAGACAGCAGTAGGTATCTTTCTTTGCTGCAAGTCCAATTTTTTGTTGTCTGAGTCCCTGTTTGCAGGGTCCTTTGCTGCAAACTCTGGAGTAAATCTGGGTGTTTATAAATGAATAAAACGTGCCTTGTATAAAACATTTGTGTATTCCATATGCACAAAATGATAATGGCTGGCAGAGGCAAAAAAACCAAAATCAGCACATCATCTCAATATCAGAGTGGCATAATGCACAATCTGATACTCTGTAACATATTTTAACCATGTCAAAGTATATTGTATAATGCATTCTAACCTGTAAAAGCTAATGCAGTACACAACTCATGAAAAAACACCATCCCAGATGATGTTTTCTAAAGGGAACAAGGCAGATTTTCTGAATAGCAATACGTAGAACAACATGAATATGGAAAGTAGCTTGAAGAGCTGTCATCTGCATAAGATTTATTGTTCCAGTTCCTCTTTGCTTTTGTTTACCGTTATTAGAGTTCTGTGGTTTTGCTTTAACAATCTCCTTGAAATAAGTTGCAGCACTATTAGAGTATACTGCTCGTGCATTGCATCATGAATAAAAATAGGTTAAACTTTTCCAGCAATTTATTATACTACTACCAGGATAAAAGACATAATTAGCCTACACAAACCAAAGAGGGAGTCACAGCAAGCAAGTCAAAACAAACAAGAAACAGGGAACTCTGCTTTAAGGTTTGTGTAGCTATTCAGGGATTAAGTGCACATCATACACACTAGCGTTTGACTGGGAGGCAGGTCTGAACTTTAAGGCACCAATTTCCTGTCACTAGATTAAACTGAATATTTTTTTCAAATTTCAAATATTTCAACTTTTTTCCTTGTAAGTTTGATTTGCAAGGCAAAATGAAAAATGATGAGAACACATACTTCTTTGCTGAAAACTCTTAATTAATTTGGTCACGAAGATACCCAACACAGAGACTTTAACTATCAATTTTTCATTTAAAAATCTTTTTTTCCTTTGGGCAGTACACTAAGTATTTCCAAGTCTAATGATAATTTCCCAGAATAAATTGTTCTGTTACTTGTGGTAAAACAGGAATTTCATTGTAACTACTGCAATGTCAAGTATTGAAATAACTTCCCAGAATCATTCTAAAGCCTTTCTGATTAGCCCACAGAGAAGATTTTAGATATGGGAGGAGTTACCTACATGCCGACTATAAATATTGCTGTATTAGATACCATTCCTTCCTATTTTGGCTGGAAGAGTTGAGTTGCAAAAGAAACCGTAAAGGGAGTTGTGGTTTTACAGGCACATATGTATGCCGCTTGGCTTAAGGCAAAAACTCAGCCTGCAGCAAATCTTGACAGCAGACAATTTTCCGATATTTAATTATGGAGTCAGTATTTATCCCTGGTTAAAGCATACACTTCCACTAACATTGAATATCAAATCACAGTAGTCTCTCATATATATTCCTGTAATTAATCCTTACCAGCTGATTTTGTAACAGCTACCATTTTGGTAAAACAATACAATGACACTGAAAGCTGAGTCGTGCTTGCAAATTTTGTTCCAAAATTCCAGTCAAAGTCAGACATCATGAGGATAAGCAAAGCATAGAAAGATGGAACAGAGAATGCACACCATTACAGTATTCATCACTTATCTAATTTGCACATGTTTCTTACCTGTTTTGCATGAATTCTGCCATCAGCTTCAAGATAGGGGTTGTACACGCAGGTTCACGGTACCACAGTTCAATAGCTCTTTGCAGAACAGAAATGTATGCAGGGTATCTTCACCAAACTGAGTTAAAGAGTATACTGATAAAATAACATCTTGCAAAACGGCTTCCCCTAAAACTGTACTACACCATTAGATGGGTGGGCCAGATATAGACCTTGGCAGCTCATTCTGACAGAGGGACTGCCAGAACCTATAAATTTAAGCAAGTCTCTGCTTAGAAGACTAAATGCTTTGGAAACATTAATGGTTAAATGGGAAATAGTTAACATACCAGAGCTGTAATGAAGGAAGAGGAAAGCAGTTAGTATATGTGAAGCTAACCTATAAGTACATTTCTAAAATGAGCTTGGGTTTTTAATGAATGGCATAAGTCACAAATGGCAATTTAATTTAAAAACACCAGAAATTTACATATTAGCAAATCCTGGCCCCCAAATTTCAGTGCCACCTCATACATATTATATTTGCTATATAAACGGTTGGGAACAATTTGATTGTATGAAGTTGTTTCCAGAGCATTCAAGAAGAGGATTCAGCCAAACTGCGTGGGGGAGACCAGCAAAGTTAGATTTCTAAGAACTCTTTCAGGAGAGCTGTTTGCTCATCAGCACCCAGGAGGTATCTGTTCTTTTAAAGCAGGATTTAAAAGAATGCAATAGAGAAAAAAATAAGTTTAGCAGACTCTGCAATGTAAATTAAAAAAACCCCCAAACTTATGAGTTACTGACTGTATCAAAATATTTCATGCAACTATTTGATACAAAGCTGACCCCTGGTTTTCCCAACATGCTGAAAAAAAGAGTTTATTTGGATAAGAATGCAGACTGGTAAATGGAAATGAGGTAGCACAACCTGACTGGCAAAGAATTAAACCGTTTTTTTTTATATTGAACAGAGAGTTTTTAACTATACAATTTACTATTAAAACATCATCTAGCTAATCTAGTCAATGGCTTTGTCTAATAATAAACTTATTTTTCATGTTTAACTTTGTTTTATGTCATATAATTCTGCTTTATTTAACCACACGGGAAATAGTGACTATTCTTAGGAAAACGCTATTGCCTATTCAGACAATAAAGGCAACTATTGTGAATCTTACAAAGTAGAATACAGGCCAAGCACTTAACATGAGGTGTGAAATAGAAGTCTGAAATATATAAAGGTTTACACGCTTCTAGGATACGTAGACACAGTGATGTCTCAGTTCGCTATAGCTCTTCTGGTGGAGGCTAAAGCCGTCAGACATAGCACTACTAATGAATGACAGCGCTGTGTAGACAGATGGAAGGCATTCTGGCTACTGCTGTCTGTCTGAGGCATCTAAAGACTTGTGCACTTTTGCTGCCAGCTGCTTGAGGCACTGCAGACATAAACTATATATAGCGGAAGAGGCTGACGTGTGAAATATACTTTTAGACCTTGTTTCTCTCTCCTTTATGGGGTTCTTTACATTTTAAATCAAACTTAGAGTTAAACATACCATAGAGAGTTACCAGTAATGAATTGGGATTTAAATTCAAATCCTACTTGCCTAGAATATCCTCAAAAGGCATAGATGATCCATGCCATCTCATACCTTTAGAAATTCACTTCTGCCAGTTCCATTTTTTCTGAGGTGGACTTCCAATCCAGCTCACACTCAGCAGAGGATGGACAAGATACTTAAAATGCAGCAGATGACATGTAAGGTACAGAACAGAACTGTGCTGTTAATTCTCCTAAGTCACGCCTCTTCCTTAGCCTTCCTAGTAGCCTCATGTACACAAAAGGGAGATGGTGCAATGCTGCAAAGCCCCACTGTGGAATTTTGTGGGGTAGAAAGCAATCGCCTTTTCAGGTTTCATGGCAAAGAGAGTAACTTGACAGCCAAACGCTACAACTAAAATGTAAGTCAGCAGTATATCCAATGTGATTAGCTATCTTAATTCAAAAATTTAAGCATCGAGTCCATGTTCATTGACAAGGAAAAACTGGAGACACTATAGTCAAATTTTATAAAAGCTAGGGTCAACAGAAAGGCTTCGGTAATTTATTATTTTTTTAATAAATCCAATAAAGTGGAATAAATCAGTTTTAAACAGAATATTATTTTTAAGTGTTTTTAACCACAAACTTCAAGGAATCTGGCTAATTAATGAACGTAACCTGACCAGTCAGTTCAAGCTCAAAGGAATTCAAACTGCAAAAAACAATACTGAGGTTTGAATCAATGCAACTGGCAATAACAACTATTACAAACAGATTACCGATCAGGTAGCCTTGTTTCATAAGAAAATGCGTTGTCGTCTTCTCTTGTGATGAGGAAACTTCAATCCCTACAGCTGTTTGTTGGGCTCTTTCAAGTTTGTACCTAATCCTGAATCCTTAAAACATATAAACTTAAAAATTTAATTCTTCAAAAATAGACTCATTTTTGAATAAGCCATCTTATTGCTGCACATGGTTTTATTTTGTTAAGAAATATGATACAAATTTGGATAAAAAGGTATGGTAGTTTGGTGAAAAGACTGTTTTGCTTGTTCTAGTGATCCACATCTGAAGCAGCATACGATCAGACATCTGAATATCTAGGTCAGCCGGAACTTTTAAATGACCACTAGATAAAACATCTCAATGGCAGATCAGATTTCATGCACTCATGCATATACATCGTGTGCTATCTAGCTGACTGCAACTCTGAGTCAACCTAATAATTTAATTCTTGCAACCCATTTTCTTATTGCAACCTTTTTCTTTTACAGACAACAAAAATCATTAAATACTGAGAATCAACTGGGAGGAACACAGGAAAAATTGCCTATGGGTTACCACCTAACTGTAAGAAACACTAAATGAAAGTAACAAAAAAGTGGATATTACCCTGAACTCACAATTGAATCTCCATGGACGTATCTGACTGCGAGACCAAGGACCTTAGACTACAGACCGATATTAGTATGGAAGAAAACAGATTAAACATTCAACATCTTATCCAGGCAGTCTTGAAGTAAATAGCAGAATGAAATACACAAGGAGAATCATCACTGTTAAGAAAAACAGGTTTTGGTTCTACTCAAATTGCTATACAGGCTTTTTCAGGCCACACCTGCATGTTCAGGACTGACCTACAAATTACAGAGACCACATGTTATGAATACCAAAGGCAAATAAACTTTCCAAAGCTGTGGTGCTGGAATCGTCATTGACAGCTTGACATATCAATATTTCAGGAAGAATAAATGACTTTCATATCCAGGGTTTTGGGTTTTTTGTTTTGTTTGTTTGTTTGTGTGACCTTTTTCTTCCTCTTTCATTACCGGATACTTTGGGAAGACGCTATACTTAACACCTGAAGCTGCTTAAAATATTTGGAAATATTTTAATGAAGTCTTTTGAGAGATCACCTAATACAACTTTAAAATAAATTTTACTATTATTATAAGTATTTTCTCTTCAGCCCTTGCCAGAGGAACACTATAAATCTTGTCTCAGCTGAATGAACACCATTTATCATATTCATTTTCTTGTCAATACAATTATGAAAAGCCTTTGGCCTTTTTCCAAGGAGCCTGATTTGCTAGAGAAACTCAATTAGTATAAGCAAGCCTGCTACAAAACAGCCCTATTTGGCAATCTAGCACAGCTTCAGCATACCTGACGATTCACCTCTAAACCATGATCCTAATAACTCAATCATAATGGTAAAATACAAGATACAACGGTGTCCCCTGTGCCTCCCCCCGCTCCCCTCCCCAGACCAAAAGGACTTAAAAGAAATTATTTCTGCTCATTTTTGCCATCTACTGGACAAAACTTGAAACCTAAACATTACGATCAGAAAAAAAGAGAAGAATCTCTCAGGTGAGAGATTACCAAGTGTAATTTGTTTTGTTACGGACAGGGCTTAGACCCAAAATATTCCCTGCAATCTCTTGAAAAGTTTATCAATACATTCTTCTACGATTTACAAGTGACTATTTCTGATAGTCTTCAATACAGAATAAACATAATCTCATGATATATTAAAAGCTTAGCCTTTTATCCTTTGCCTCTTTGTATTGTTTATTTATTGAACAAATGCAAGTAAATCAGATTTATTTTGGCTAGTATTCTGTATTTGCCTTTTTCAATATTGAAATACTAGGGCTTCAAACATAACAGAATAAAATCTGTTTGAAAAACAGCTTTTCCTTGCTATTAAAACCATTTTCTGATGATATATTTGAAGCTACAAAAGAAATATGTTAATCAAAGGATATTTAAACTTTATATGATAAAATTGGCATCTGACCCTCCCTTCTCCTCCCATTTACCTTTCTGTCTTTATATAGAGTAAATAAGAGTTGCGATAATAGCAGCTTATTCTGCTATAACACTTTGGATCAATACCTGGATGAAGCTGGACTCAGCCAAATGAGGTGAAATCCACTGAACAGAAGCATGCACTTATTCTTTACAGCCAAAGGTGATGAGGACAAAAAAATTTTGAACCGCTGCAAGGGAAAAGAAACTGAGAAGGCCTGAGCTTTGAATTCCACACAAAGCTACATTTCAATCTATTTTTATTGTTAATACAGAATAATGAAATCCAAAAGTTGGAGGCTGTTTTTATTTATTTGAAATAAACTTAATTCATATACTGGAAGGAATACCTTAATTAAAAAAAAAAAATTCAGGAAAGGGTCCTGAGGATTACATATCCTGGATCCTTGTATAAAAAAAAAACAAACCAACCACCTCCATGGATGAATCCATTTCTTTCAAATGGAGAGGAGGTAAGTCTGTGTTATCCCTCCTCCTACAACTGGAGATTTGCAGTTCTGCACAGAAAAGCATGATACTCATGCTGTACTAGGAAAAACAAAGTAAAAAGAATTTGAAATGGAAGCAGCACTGATCTGCTTTTACACATCTTCCTGATTTTATTATTAAGTTTTAGGGTAACACAAGCACAAACAGTACTAACGAAGTTAAATGTACCCAACGGTGCCCACCAGAAAATGACATGCTAATTCACAGTCTGGCTTCAGTAGTTTTGTTTTTGTTTTGTGTTTTTTTTTCCCTCCAGTCCTCTAAAACTGAAATTAAGGGATGCTTTCCACTGATTTTAAGAGAAATAAAGATTACACTGCTTTATGTTTTGGACTCACTTTCTGCAAGCTGAGCCTGCACATAGACAGAATCACTGCAGGCTTGCGAAGGTCTTAAATAGGGCTTATCTGAATGGTCATCAGGATCCTACTACCCACCACACAAGGACGTCTATCAGATCATACCACGCTCTGCTGTCCAGCCTTTTAGTCCTTAAAGGCTCATTTCCTAGTTGCAATTCTATATTGATGCATTCCTCTTTCTTAACCTGGAATATTATTAGTGAGCAGTAGGTTTTCATTATTTACTTAAAAATATTTTTAAAAGCTTGATTTCTACTAAAGCATGTAACTGTACTTGAATGTTGTTTATTCTGTCCATAACATAAACAAATACCTAATTAACTTTCATAGCTTTGTGAGATCTAAATTATAAAACAAATATTTTCATAGTTACTTCACTATGTATTTCAGCAGTTTGTTACTAATATGACTGTGTGCCTGAAGAGAGAATTACAGCTACTGTATTTATAAAAATACAAAACATTTCTCTATAGTATTAAGAAAATGCCCATGAGTATTATTGTATTTGTTGGCATAAAAATGTATACAATATTTAAAGCAAATAGAGTTCCATTATTGTTACTTATTGAAGAAAACTACAGTCTAAAGATTTTGATTTTGTTTTCAGATGTCCATTTTCTTTTGGATCAAGAAGACTGCAGGTGTTGCGATATTAATAGAGTTGACATAAATAGAAAGTAACTGACTAAATTAAAGACATGATTCATACCAGAGAGAGAAATCTCCCCAGATAGCACTTGTATAGTATTTTTTAAGCACTTTTGATGTTAAGCCAAATGTAGGTACATTGTGTTTGAGTTAAAGACACAGGTTTTTTTTTTTATGAAAACATTATGGATTTATAAAGGGAAGAAAACCACTTGGATATGCTTTCTAGATTGGTAGTGTGACACAACAAAAAAGTGACCTCTCTGTGGTCCTTCCCAGTTAACTGCATGGTTGCCATTGTGCTGTAATTTTAGCTGATTACACATTAGTTCATTTAGCTTTGTTTCCTCTTCCCCACTGTGCCATACTATTAAACTAATGCAAGGGGCCTGGTATCCCTCTGTGCACAGAGCTGGTATTGTCATAGTGTAATAAGGATACATCCAGTCAAACAGCATGGTGTAGCTGGTCTTTGTGTTTAGTGCAAAGGCAATCCCTCGAAGATCCCTTGCCAGCCCGATCAACATACGCTGTCAGTGGGAAAGAGACACAGTAATTGATTTTCACGTTAGCACAGAGCAGATGGAGTAATAATCAGCCAATAATGACCACATATCTGATTTTGATTCATTAGTTTAAATGTCTCGCTCAAATCTTTTTTTACAAAAAACACAAAGATTCTTTTAACAAACAAGATTTCCACAAGTTTTATAGTGATAACACTAGCAAAATGCTTAGGAAATGCTTTTGATTATTCAATATGCTATCCTAATGAATAATGCAAATTAAAACGTAATATATGAATACTGTGTATTAAAGTTTAAAAGTGCTTCCTGTATTAATATATTTAAAGTAACAATAACAATAAAACGTTAATTTAAGCTTGTAATATTTTGAATGAGGTGTAAGACTAACTGATAATCATAACAAGCTACAATTAAGGTTGCACTGAGATTCTCATTGTACTGTTATTCTAACATATCTTTTCATTTTCTTTATAAAAAGCAATTTTTCAAGTTAGGTTTCTTCAAAAAGCGACTTTTTTGTTTACAGAAGACCATGCAAATCTCTATCTGTATTAACATTAGTACTAACATGAATTTTTTTTTCCCTTTAATGACTGAAGTGTGGCTTCAGAATCCTTCCAGCACAAATGCAGACAAGATTTTACGCACAGATAATTAGCCCCTACTAAAGGGATGTTTTCAGGATAATTAATAGACATCAATAAGAAGCAGTAGTGAATGAAAAATATTTTAACAATATAAACAAACTTTTCAATTTACTTAGACATAAATATTCTTTTTTGATAATTAAGTAGTTTTAATAAATTTTATCCACATGTGGAGGTGGGGTTTGTACTTTTTGTTTTTTCATAATAAAAGACCAGAGTACTGCAGAGTCTGGTAAAAAAAAAAAAAAAAGATCATAGAAGCATGGCAAAAAAACCCAGTAGGGAGTTCTCTCTTTAAAACCAGAGTTTTCAATAATGTACTGCTTGGTGCTAACACTGTAATATTTATAGTGGTGAGAAATACAAAAGGTAAGATTCACATATTAATTTTAATTGATCACATGAAGAGCAAATTATGGCTGATGCCTTGTTAAACTGCTAAATGTAATCTTACACAAGGGCTAATTTCTACTTTTCATATACAGACCCAATAGTCCAACTGACTTGGATGGCATGCACATAGATTTATCCAAAGATAAATTGAGTTCTCTACAAAACACTGGTGAGGTTGCTAGGAGTATTTGAATATTTGCATTTCCTTTCTGTTGTGCATTGAAATGGCCTGAACTTGCAAGATGCTGAGAGGTCTCAACTCTCATTAACTTTAATGGGACTCTGAAATCACTAGAGAGGAAGTGTTCAATACTGAGAACATGCAATATAAAATTGTAACTTTATATTCATCTGTATTTTCATACTTTGCATGCTGTTTTGTCCACACAGAAAGTAACTGTTCAGCAGACACGGTGGCCCAAATGTAAAGAAATAAAAGAACTCAGCAGCAACACTTTATACTTCTTTCTGAAGGGATACAGAGATGCAACATTATATACATGGAAGTGGAAATCTTCCAGATTGATTTTGCTTCCTTTGCCCATTCTAGCCACAAAAAAAGGAGACAAGCAAGACTGCACAAAGGAAAGGCTGGAGCAGGGAAGAAGGGGAGCTACAGCCCCTGGCAAGACACGAACTTGCCTTTGTTTGAGGATGCGCTCGGAGAGAAAGAGCTCACCATCCTACTGTGGTCTCTAGAACACGGATTAGAAAACGACAACCGGCCAAACCCATATTCCTCTAACATGCTTATTCTGTCTTTATAAAAACAACCGCTTGTAAGAAAACACTCTTTTGCAACTATATTTAAGAAATAGTTTAGTTGTGAGACTTTAAAAACTATTAATAAAAGTAGAAGTCCAACTTTCTTTAAACTGTGGTCCCAGATTTCTGGGAACCTACACAAACACCAGGCAATTTCAGACACCATTTGACCTTCTAAAGAAAGGAGAACAACTACTACATAAACTACATTTCTTGGTTTTCTATTCTTTAAATTCAGGTATTGTTACTAAAAAGCCCATACCATTAACCACACTATTCTTAATAAATGACCTCAATCTACAAGGCACCATAATATTCTTGTCCTGTAAAATCCCAGCAAACTCAGTGGTTTACATATTATCCATCGGAACTCAACTTTATAAAATAACACTGCCTACAGTTGGCAATGTCCGAACAGCCTATATAATAGCCTACATAATCCTGAGATAAATCCTGATCCATTTAAATCACTGGTAAAAATATCTTTAAACTCTAATAGGAGCAAAAATCACCCTAGATTCCATGCTTGCTTAAGTCACATTTAGTAAGACATGCCTCCCCCCCCCCCCAAATACCATGACAGTCTAGTTTTAGTTCATTATGAATTTTCAAATAGCACTTATACGCACAACATTTATTAATGACAAATAACGTTATACACTTATACATCTGCTTTTTGTCTGTCATCCTGTGGGATTCGAAGTGCCTTGCAAACTTAACAGAGTAACCTGAAGACTACATGAAGCTACTGCTTCGTTCACAACTGAACACCAGCCATTTCTGGGGCAAAGTGACAGTTAATAACACCACCAGCAACTGCAAATGAGTAAGATGAGAAGCGAAGAACAGTAAATACAAGAAACGTGGCAAGAGGAGCTTGTCAGTAGTATGTGGGTTTATACATCGCTTTTATTGCTAATGAAATAATTTTGTTCAAATTTCGGTTTCGAAATATTCTTCCCTGAATGTCAGCGATAGGTTTACTTAAGATTTAATTAAAACAAGGCAATTTTAAAAATAAATTCAAGTATTTTGTTTCAAAGTCCCGAAGAAGATTTTTCAATGGATTTTTCAAAGGAAAAGAGCTGAAGATTTAAATATTCACAGAAAACACCCTATGACTTGCCAACATGTGCCAAGTGTCTGACTAATGCAATTTAAAACAGACGAGACTACTCACACCACCCACCCCCAAAACGGGGCTTGTAATGGAAAGTCTGACAGACCCTTAACTATAGTGGCACTACTGGGTGCAGCTATAATATTACCCTCATAATTCTACTATATAATAACAACAAAGGAAAAAAAAGGTGAAGGGTCATTGCGCTTTGTCTTTAGAATTAAGATGGCTGTCTTCATCCTTACAGCATACTCTTAATTCTGGAGACACGTCTTAATAACCTCTAAATAGTTCCAACAAAAGAGCCGTGTCAGAGGAATGAGCAGGCCCCAAGGTGTTTCAACTGGAGTGTTTTCATCTGCCTTTATTGCTCTATCCCTCTCCAGAATTAAGGCAATAACCTGTGATAAATTATTCAGGAACTGCTACAGGGATCAAAGCAAAATCATTCTGTTAAAGTGCTGTTTGCAACATTTGGCACTTAGTGTGAAAACTTTTAATGTGTGCAAGCTGAAAATCAAGGATTTTAAATAATTTAACAGCATGGAGTTTCTACAAACCAGCTAAAGATAGCATGTTGCTATTTAACTGCTTTCTCCTCAGATCCTTTTTTTCATGCGTTTCTAGCAAATCTGATGATGTCACAACTATAAACAAAGTGCTACTGAGATTCCAGCTACCCAGTCGATATATTACTTAACTGGATTGTCAAGAGAAACCTTGAAATTTTTAGGAGAAAATTAGCCACTGTTTTAATGCTGGACATTTTTCCTATTAATATAAAAATGTGAAGAAGGAAGTAGCCAAAAAAGAAAAAAAAAAAGGGAAAGCAAAGCAATAATTACTTAAGCCATCTTACTTGATCTCCCTGGAAAAGAAACCTAAACATGTGTTTTGTATGCAGATTTAATGATTACAAATGTATTTTAAAAAGAAAGAGCTCCCTTGTTTGTTGTGACTGTTTTTCAATAGTGTATTTCAGAAATACTAAAAAAACCTAAAAAAACCCTAGCCAGTTAGAAAGTCCTAGTAAAAACCACAAATTAAATGAATTTGGCAGTCCTGGACCATTTTCATAGTGATATTTTAACAGTGTCATCTCCCCGTGGATCAGAATACTAAGCATTTTATTGAAGAACTGAACTGTTTTTGTTTTCAGTACTTGCAAAATGAAGTACCTGAAAGCACTTTTGCATGTATTATTTATTCATCATGATAGAAAAATAGCTTTAACCTAATAAATTACTTTTAAGAGAATTTAGAGCAAAAGTTTTGTTTACGATAAAGCAACAGATTTAGTTCTTTATCAGTAGCTTAAAGCACCAAGTTTTCTTTATACAAATTAGACAGATGGTGCTTACAGTAGAATTTACTAAAGGTCTGTCACAACAAATGCAGCCAAGCTGCATATTTAATCACTGCAGAACCTTGTCTACCTGCAGCTGCCAACTGCTAATCCAATTTCCCTGATAAATGTGGCAAGAGACACGATCAGCAATAAAGAGCATCTAACTCCATTTTCCTGCAGGGCGTCTTTTGATGAACATTTAGGACGGAAGCACGGAGTGCACTGTGTGGCCCTGGCTTGTGGCAGCTGCATGCATTTTGAAGACACAGTTCTCAGGTTACTCACTTAATTCTGCCACTATCATTATGTTGCTATTGATCTCAGTAGCTCTTGTCTACACAGCATTACTCTAGATGAAGCTGAATCAGGCAGTTATCATGCATCAAACTTGCTCAAAAGCCTGGAGATTTCCCCTTAATTACTTGTGATTTTATTTGCAAATACCGTTAAAGTGTAATCAAGCAGTCACTTTCCAGGGTCGTTAAGAACTTGCTAGTTTAGGAATATATCACTGGCACTCCATTAAAATTTCTCTACTAAGATGGTTTCAAGCAAACCAGACAGGACAATGGCAAAATAATTTTAATAAACTGAATCCTCACATGAGATAAATAGTTTCCTACAGAAAGGGTAATGCTATCAAACGACCTCTTTGTTCTAATTTTTAGGATTTATAACTTGAAAATATAAGAGATGAATCCAAGATAGATGAACTGCGTCTATTTAATAAATGAAAAGTTATTAAAATCAAATACATAAAGGAGCAACAAATGAGGAAACTAGAATTAAGTAATTGTTGAAATAACCTTAAGTACTATTTTTAAAAAAAATACTAACTTAATTCAAGTGATTATTGAGAGCTGTGCATCTTCTGGTAATGTCAGAGATGCACTGCAGACAAACTACTTACTAAATATTTCTAGCATATTTGTTTATTTTCTTATGAAAGGAAGTGGATAAATACGATGATGCAGTATTGAAGTTTCCATCATATTTTAAAATAGCAAATTAAAAATTACTGTTAGGGTTTCTTCAGAATTACCCTTTGTAGCTGAAACGAGCACTCCAGTGTGTGTTGTTAACTATTTATGCAGTGACGGTAGAAGGGGATCTCTTTAATGCAATAGTGCTCTAATATATTATCATTCCTGATGATGCAGCTTGTATCTAGCAAGTCTTTTTCTTCCCTAAAATATACTGTTGTTTTGACACAAACAGCTTGCTACACTTACGGATTTTACTAATAAAACATAATGTTGTGTTAGATATTATGACTGTTGCCACAGCTGAACTGACTTGTCAAATCAATCCTAATATGGCTCCCACAGGCACATAAAAACCTTATTTAGCTATCAGTTATCCTAATCACTTTGTTCAGTTTAAGGGTGCAATACTTCAAGACCAGTTCCTATTTATACATATATGCCCAGCCATTTAATAAAGTCTTGATTTATATAATAAATTCTTGTTTGAAAAAATACTTTAAAGCAGCAATGTTTTATCAAGTGTGTTACAACATGTCTCCTCATACCCCCAAATAAATATGTTAATATACACAAACAGGATACTTGCATGGCAAAGGGGAATATTACATATGAAACAGATAAGCTACCACTGAAGACAAATTCGCCCCTTTGATGGGGATGAATGGGGATCAAATGGGGTCACTTGATCTGCAAAGCACTGAAAAATCCCAAGACCTTTATAAAACCTTTGTACAAAGTTTATTTAGGATAGTAATTTGTAGCCTTCGTATTTCTACTGTCTATATTTCTAATTATGTATATGTATTCAGGTATAAATATACATATAAGTATACAGGTATATACATGCCAAGAGAGACAGACAGAAGAGATGACAAGCTTGTTGCTAAATGCTTGCCCCACTATTAGTTTTTCCCATCAATAATTTCTTTCCCTATAATTGAAACAAACCTACCTTTGCTTCTTCTTGTTCAAAACTACTGTTGAATATCTGAGTCACACTTTCAAACGAAACTGTGAGGGGGAGCATGAAATTCTCAAACTCATCCTCGTCTTCACCTACAGGAAAAGAAACCAAAACAAAACAGCAAAAGCATCACATCATACTCACGCTGTTGTTTGGAAGGGTCAGCCTCTTAGGCCTTTATAGAAAAATCTCACTGACATCATGGGAACTTTCATATGACCTATGAAAAACCTGAGGTTTGGTGTATTTTTACTGAGCTATAAACAAGGAAGACAAATTGTTGATCGCAAACAACTTGTATCTGAGACTGGCATGTCTCTGCATTTCACATCTTTCTCTTTTTCATATTTCTGTTTTCTCTGTTAATCTGACAGCATTTGTTTAGTACCCTGGAAGAATATTCACACAAGAAAGTCAAGACTCAACAGTTAGAAAATGTTAAATTTAAAACTGCAACAATAAATTAGATCCTTTCACATGTGTACTTTGTAGTATGATGTTTAAATCACAACCTTTTATGATCGTATGCTGTTTTCTCTACCTCCTACCTATTTAGCATACAGAATGAAGCTGTCGTGGAAATAAATCTGGACTGTGTTGGGGTTATTAGTGTGACACCACTGCCTCATTTGTTTCAGAAGGTGTGAATTTAGAGTAAACGAAACAACATGTTGTGGGTAGGGAAAAAAAGAGATTGTCTTGGTTAGGCAGTTGAAAGAGAATGTGGAAGTCTGGATTGTTTTTGTTTTGTCATGACACTGAACAAGTAACTATAAACAACTTTTTAGAAATGGCAATTTGCATGAGGATTGGTACTCATGCTACTTATCTTTAGGCCCTTAAAGAGGGTAGCTTGCCTCTCACATGCAGATTCCCCTCGAGAGTAATTTACAGTAGGAATTTAATTTATATTCTTTAAAGAGTTCTTTGCTATAGGGCTTCTCGGTCTTCTCTCTTCATTGGCAAAGTCTGGCAAACTAAGTTGCAACTGAAGTTAGGAGGAGTCTTTTGTGTGTCAAATTGGTTGTGCAAAGTTAGTGTAAGCTTTACAGTTTAGTTTCTACACTTCATATACTCATCTCTAAAACGGGCCTAATTCCAGCCTCTTATCTCTAGGGACACTGTGAAGACCAAATCACTCACCCCAGTACAACAGTAAGAATGACAGAAAAGGCCAAGAAGAAAAAAGGACAGGAAGAAAAAATGGTCACAACAGAAAGCAAAGTATGGACTAACACATAAATCCAGATGACAACACAGGAAAAAAACCCAAAAATACTCAGTAGCTTCTCATTAAGCCAGGATGACACATCTTCTGAACTGAAAGAGGCAAATATCCTCCGAGAGAAATAATTGTGATCCTGCAATTAAAACTGCCTCATAACATTGTAAATATTTACAACAGAGAGGAGAGAAAAGGAAAGTTGCAGAGGCAGTCCCAATTACGGTATTTCCTCAGTTCTGAATACTTGGCTTTGTGACCTGAACTGCTTCCCTTTAGTACAGGGCTTTTGTGCCCAGTTTTCCAGATTTTTTTTTTAAAAGCAAAGGAAATACTTTCAATAACTTACTGCTACTGCACTGGTCAGTCACAGTTACGGCGCCTTCAAATGGCAATCTATGCTCAAGAACTCTCTTAAACTAGTGAAGTAACTGACCAAATCTGTGACTTGCATCCTGCACCTGCAGCAGAACTGAAGAGGGTGAGACGCTTTGTGCTAGATTTCAAAGCTACTGCTGGCGGCAATAGAATCTGGGGGACTTTGGGAAAATCCAATCCTGTCCATCTTTGCCTGTCTCCTCTGCTATCTTCTCTCTGCTCCTTTCAACCAGAGTCAGTCTTTTTATTTGTCATTTCTGGACCCTTGTGTCCTCTTCCGATTACTCACAGTAGCCCCAGACTATTCATCCAGCTTTTTGTGTCTATCTCCTTCCTTTGCCAACTCCAGCTCCTCAGGCAGTTCCAATACAGTATTAGTTTCTGTGTTCCCAACCTCTTAGCTCGACCAGCATCAGCTTCCTCTTACCCTCCTAGAAGCTAAACTATTTCTATATGCATTGCATATCTTGACGCTTTTCTCCTTTTAATTGCTTATCAGATTTTCCTCAGAGCAAAAAAATTAATAAAGACCAATCACTCAGAAAGACTCCCATGCTGGTATTGTCCCATGCCAGTGTACAGACCAAGAGAAGTCATTTGGATACCGCTCTATGCAGGATCAGGGCTCAGTTGCCACTTACAGAGTTCTCAGGAGAAACCTGAATTACCACAACATAGCAAAAGTAATACTCCCTCTCATCTGGAATGCTGCATATCATTAGAAGACAATCTCCATGAAGATACTATGTACACATCCAAATTCAAGACGAACCCTTCCTGAAGGTAGAATCTCAAGCATACTTTGTTAAAAAGTTGAGGAGACCAAAGAACTACCAGAATGTCCAATGTTGACTGGGACCAACACTTTAATGACAAACCGGCTAGTTCTGGAAATGGGGTAAGAGGAAATCTTATGTGCTATTTCTGTTTTAAATTTCAGTGTAGGCAGTCAAGAAAGAATATACCATTAGGATCCTACATAGTATTGCCCTATTAATCAAATAATTTGTAACTTTTAGAAAAGCAACACAAATTACTACCTGTACATTTCTTTTGCATTCCTGTACAAGCCACATTCACATCCCATGAACAGTACAATATTAATAAGGAAAGGAATAAACTATCCTAAACAAACCTACCATGGTAAATTGTTCATTTTCTATAATTCAAACTACACATACACACCCTTATTATGTCCTTTGAAAGAAAAGAGATGCCTCACTTGTAAGTTCTAGTAGATCTGTGTGTGACTTACAGCAATAGTGTTTTAAACCTGCTTCACTTGGAGAGGTTTGGCACTGAGCATGACTGCATATACCTGTAAGTACAGGACACTGACAAATCATGCTGAATAGCTCCTGAAGGTATTTTCTACAGCTTAGAACTACTCCTTTTGGTAGTGCAGAAGAAAAAGTGATTAAAAGTTATCAATCCTAATAAAACTTTTATTTAAATGTAACTTTTACTGGTGTTCTTGTATTAGTTTTGGTTACTATATACTTCACGCAAATATTCAGTTTACTTTAGAAAACTTGGGCTAAGAATCTTGGACAAAATGATGCAATTCTAAATGCCAAAAAAATTATTAAAAACACAACCTGGGGCACATAAGGAATTCAAAGTCTAATTATATTCATATGACATTAAAGTAATTCAACAGAAACCAAAGTACATTTTGAAGCAAATGCCAATTAATATATTACTGTTCTTTCCTACAATTAAATTTTGCCAGTCACTCCAAGAGTATTGTTTAAAATGTAAATATTCTGAATTTACTGTATTCAACTAATTTCCAAAAATATTTCTACATCAATTACCTAAAACAACCCCCACCAATAAAAATTCATCTTAATTTTGTTTCCACGTAAATTGTTTATCATTCATATAAAAGGATTTTATATAAAGCTCTTCATTTAATTCAGAAAAAAACTCAGAGAAGACAATTGGTACGATGCTTTTTTGTCTAAAAATGCCAGTTTACACAGTTTGAAAATACCTTTTGATTCACAAGGTGAGAATACTGCCATTTAATGCTTGCAGAAACACATAGAAAGGACAGTTTGTGTACACCTTACTTTCAAAATTTGGATCCTAAAACGGAACTTATACCTGTTTGTGTCTCTAGATGTGCTTTTCTATCAGTGCAAACCCAAACAAATTTATTCCAGCAGGAACACAAAGGACAATAGCTAAAGACTGATGTATGCTTTTTCCAGATATTCCTAATCATTTCAGATCTTGTAGAGCTGTTAATCCAGAGGAATCACAATGACCTCTGTCAGCTATGTAGCCAGCCGTTGTCATGTGCCTGCATTTTGTCTGACACATATTTACACAAGCTCTACTTTGAGATGTAATTTTTAACACCTGTGATCTTGTTTTTACCAAATCTCCCCCACCCACCCACCCCCCCCCGTAGGAAAAGTTACTGAAACTGCATGTGTAACCCATTTTGTATTAGAAAATGTACCTATTGCTTATGTTATACGACTCTGAGCCAGTACCGAAAGCAGTTTAACTGCAAGTAAATGCAGGTCCAGCTCACAGTTGCCATTCTTTAAGAAAAAGTTGATGAATATGGTTCGGTCTTGCCTCGAAGTTAACTGCTTTCAGCACTGTTCAGCAGTAGACAGTACAGGCACCCATTACCAACAAGGGGAGTAATGACTACTGTTGGCTTATGACTGACTGTGTCAATCTCTTTTGCACACGTTGCCTAGTTAAGTCCTTGTATGAGGGTTGGAAACGAGCACACAAAAGACTTGCCTTCTTATTTTTTGAATGCCCTCATCAGCGGCCCCCCTCGGAACACCTATAGGCATCCATTCTACCGAAAGCAGTCTGTAAGGCTGATCCTCAGCAGACATAAGCCCACAACTCTGAACAGGGCCTCTGATCAGAACAGAGGCAATTTGAGACGTGCTGCATTCTTCACCATCAGCTTCTTTAACATACGATTTGCTTCAGTGTTCATTTTGACAAGCCCAGCCTTCCCTGTTTCGACAATGGAGAGCTAATCACGCAGAGTTCTGCATTTTACTCCGGTGGCCAAGGGCAGTGCCTGGATTCAAAGTGACCAAGTTCTTTATCACATCTAGCTATTAAAGTGTGCACTGGGTTTTACACGTGTCTAACCTCCCTAATTTCTAAAGGACAACTCAAAAGGTAACCCCAAGTGCATGTTTAAGTATTTCTGGCTGAACTGCAGAACTCTTGTCAATGTTTTTATTAAAACTTGGACGGTCTTGTATATTGAGAACTTGCATGAAAGTGTGAAATAAAAACCTTCTACTAGAAGCTGGAAGGTTCTGGCATAATTGGTATGTCACCTGAAAACTCAAGAGTACTTACCCAAGCACTTAATGTTGTAAGTCCTCATACTTAATACAGAAAGTGCTTCTGTGCAAAAAATAACTCATTTTGCTTATTTCTCCAACAGAACCAACAAACAAATACAGTGTTATTGCTTAATGCCATAAATCTCAAAAGTTGATAGGCAGTGGTTTAAATACCAACTATAACAGATCTACTGTACAATTAAACTGCTGTTTAATTGGTTTAATAACCTTAAAAGTTCATAGTATTACACAAGACAGCAAGGTGTCTCAGGGACATGGGAGGAGGACCTTACCTAAATCTACCATGAGAAGACGAGTGAGAGCAGTGTAGAACACTGTCCGGCACCTAAGGTCACTGAGGCTGTTATTATCGCTGATGCCCAAGAAAGGGAAGTGCTTGCTCTGTTGAAACATAAGCGCATGAAAAGTTAAGTGTTCCACAAAATTTACCACACACGATGTTTTTCAATGTAGTAAGGAAAACTTACTGTGTGATTCTGAAGCATGAATTTCACAGCCTCTATTTTCACAAGCTTTTTCAGGAGACTGTAAGTAGCAGGTGTTAAGGAAAAATCAGCCTCGCAGCATTATGATTACATTATCAGGTTGTACAAACTTTCAGGAATATTTAGCGAGAAAAAAATCCTAACTGAAACAACAACAAATGTACGTTAAAAAAAATACCTGAACTTCATCTAGAAATATATGTCATGGAGACATTCTTTAGAACATTAAAGACCATAATCTATTATTAATTAAAGCAATTACTTTTCATGGCATATATTCTAGTCACAAAAGAGATGAATGAACTAAATGACTTTTATAATTAAACGGAGAGTTTCTGATAATAAATAGTGCTGTTTTTCCCCCAGACAGACCCTTGTTATCAGCATATAAAAAAAAAAAGTGGTTTTGCCACTGCCTGTGTTGAAGACGACTGGCACTTGGCAATGGGACTGGCAGCAGCCCTAAGCAGCTCTGAAGTAATGGCCTCAAAATCACAGAGGTGATCTTCCAGACCTGTCAAAAATCACATTTAATTTGTTCCAGTTACAACAGATAAAAATGCATCTCATACATACTGAGCTATGTTAAACACTTAACCAAAGTATTTTCAGATGTATAAGAACCGAATGGAAATTTCTTAAGAACATACAAAGTCTCAGAGCTGGAGCAAAGTCCATAACAAGGTGATACAGGTGGGAATTTTGGATGTATCTATGGATACTTCCACAGGAATCCCAGTTTCTTCAACTTTATGAAACAAAAAGCCAATCTAACTGACTACTGCTAAGCATGAACTGAAATCTCCCGCTCCACAAAGTGGCTGAATTCAAGCCAGTGACAGTCCAGATGGCAGGTAACTACAGTAGCCCAGCGTTGGCCCCAGCCACCACGCTCTGCTCTCAATGCAGGCCCCTCAGGAAGGTCTACTGGTCTGGTCTACACATTGCACTAGCAAAGCCCTGCGACTCCTGGGCTGAAGCTCCTGGCCCTGGTTGAGCAGGACAAGCTTGAGTCTGTTGCACCTGCTTGTATACAAAGGCTCCCAGGGAGATGCACACTAAATGACACAGAAACAACGTATTTCCTGGACTGCATATATTCCACAGATCACATATGCTAGCATGACTTACTAGGCAGTTACACCTGGTGAAATGTAGTATTTTTCTTAAGGTTTCTTTTCAAAAGCACAAGAAATCATATTAAATCAAAAGTTGAGCTTGCAAAAACTATGTTATAGAAGTCCTTAAAGTTCAGATGGTTAAGACTTGTTTCACAACTCGAATCCTTTCCTAGCTGTGTGAATTATGAACATCTTTAATAGCATGAGGACACACTAACTCCCTGTCTCAGATGATTCAAACATTTGGGGTTGGGCAAAGGAGATAATACTGCGTATTCCAGTGAAAGCCATGCTGACATCTTTGTGAGCTTTTGCACAGAGGTAACCGCTGCTGTGAGGGATGTTTGCAAACAAGGAGCGAGAGAATGGCCAAAGCAATGGCCTGGATTTTCTGACTTCTGCTTCTCCTTCATTTGACATAAAATTGCTGTATGACTCTCAGCAAGTCAGTTAAATGCCACTGTCTCAGTTCTGCATCTGTAAAATGGGGATATAAAAGGCTTTGTGATAGCCAAGTATAATAATACACTTTTTCAGGAATGCCACAGAAAAATTCAAAACCCAGAAACATTCATAAGCATTGAAGGCATCAAATGAATGAAGTGACTTACGGGCTTGTACTTTCTACAATGAACATTATAAAAACAGGACTCATTAGTTTACTGAACACTGTTGATCTCTGGCATTGATGAAGTTCTTTAAGAAATAATCAGTATGACTGCATAATTTACACTGTACAGTAGTGCCTACAGTCATGTACAAACACAGAAGATTTTACAAACAAATACCCATAACACTTATTGTTACTATTTTCTTTTTTTTTTTTTGTCTGAGTGCTTGCTTCACTCTGCCATTCCTGCACATAATTGACTGAAGAGTTTGATTACTTTTATGGGAATAAACAACTTCCCTTTTCATTTTAAATGGATTAAATTATTTTTAAACAGTTAAAAGTGTAAGAATAGGTTTTATAGCTGCTATTGGAAAATCTCCTAATCTAGTTTTAAGATGACGCTCCTTTGTCAGTTGATAACATTTGACACAGCATTACCTGGTTTTATATTGCAAAGCTACGTAGTTGGGTTTTTTTTGCCCCCCGCCCCCGTTACAAGGGAGAGCCTTTCATAACATTGTAAGGCTAACAAAGCTATTGATAAAGAATTTTTGAGAGACTATAAATATTTTACCCCAAGTTATTGTACAAAATAACAATGAAACTGTAGTTATTTTGCTACAAAAATATACAGTGGAAAAGTTAATTATTAGAAAGAACTAAACATGCATGAGGGAGCACTATGGCTTCAAAGACATAAAGGAATGACTAACATATTCCATTATGTAAATGAATTCAAAGATATTTCACAACTGATCAGCTAGGAGGGACATAATGATTTATAATTCAAATAACTGAGCTTTGAAATCAAATTGGGCTAATATATTTCGAAATATGCAAACCTGGAATAATTGTGAAAGTAATGTAAACCATGACACCAGCTCCAATCATTTGTTGCCTTTGTTGCTAATACTGTCTTATGTTTTTTCTTCTTTTTTTCCCTGTTACACAGTACAGTTGCTGCAATTACGGTTTGCTTTTAATTCTGGATTATCCTTCAGAAAAAGGCTATTATACACATAAAAAAAGAAAAATACCAATTTCTAAGACTGTGTAGAAGCTGACTGACGTACAAGCAAGTACTGAAATTAAATAAATTATTATTTTAACCTCTCAGGCTAGCCACAATTTAATCTATATCAAATACTGAAAATTGATCCACTGGATCCAGCATCTTAACAATACACTCTTTCAAAGCAATATATACTTAATGCCTTTTAAAAAAACCCTAATATAATGTGAAAAGGCCAAAGTTTGCAATGCCAGGAAGTAGTTATAAACTACTTCATATGTTTGAAATAAAAAGTACTTCAGTATTATTATTAAAAAAAACCCTATTGGTAGAGTTTTTTATAGGAAAAAAATACATATCTTTAAAAGCCAAAATGACCAGTGAAATTGGGTTGTACATCATTTTCTGGGAAAAAGGAAAAACAGCCTCGACAGGTGTAATTTATCATTTTTCTGATTTAATACCAAAGAAATATATTAAAATAATAAAAAGAATCCTGAAATCCTCAAAATTTGTAGTGATAAATAGCCCTCCCTGTCTTTATTGCATTATGCCTACTAACAGAAATATTGCATGGTGGATTTTGCCAGACAAGGACGATTATTTTCCAATAAAAAGTTGCATATTAAATTCCAGCACAAAAGTGGGTGTCTAATACTTTTGAAATCTTTTATGGTTTGCCAGGGAACACAATTTTAAACTTAACTAATACAACATCACGGTGAAGTGAACCAGCATCAAAGCCGTCTTTGTACAACCCCACCCATCTAAGCAGAAAAGCTACTGTTCTCAGAATTTTTGTTTGAAGTATTTCCATTGAAAAGTAATTGAATAAATTTTTGGTACTTATGTTTTTAGTTAATCTCTCTTTTTACTAGTCTTTAAAAATTTCACATTGATGTTTAAGATGTATCTTTATGAAGGCAGTGCTGCTTTACATCCTGATTATGCACAGGGGTCTGAAACTGCTCTTGCAACAGTTAGCAAGTTTCTGCAAAGAAAAAACCCCACAATTTCATCACACTTCTGCTCTTCAGGAGAACTTAGGTTATTAAATATCTACTTTTCCATCCTTTCTAGGTCCTGATATTATTAGATCTATTTCATGAGCAGAAACTCATTTATTGCAAATATAATTTGAGTAATTCGAAAACTAAAACTATCCAGACATTTCAGCCTTGGAAAAGTATTATTTGCACCAATAGTTTATACTGACCCTCATTTTTGAGAGCTACCATGTGAATACATGCCTTTGAAAGCCTCCAGAAGACAATATGAAATGCTAGATGCTTGTTGGCTTTAGCGGTAATATGAGGCTGATTATTTCAGCAAGTATACATACATACATAAACAAGCAAGCACTTTAAGTCAGGTGCACCATGTTAAATTTCTTGGTTATTTTGAAACCTACTGAAGCAATAAGTATATCGTATAAAAGTGGAGAGTGCTCATTAGTCTCGTCATAAATCTTATTAATGAAATAAATGTCTCCCCTTCTGTTTTTGTCAAATTCCTTAGTAATGTTTCACTTTCAAGTCCTTTCCAGTCCTATTTCTGTGATGCCATGAGAACATAAACACCTGCATATTTAAAATATCGAGTTAGCTGCCTAATGTATTTCAAGTAAACATATAGAAGTACACATTGTATGATTTTCATTAAACAAAATTCACTTATGGAATGTGGAAACCGACACTCATCTTTCAACCCAAGGAAATATATTAAAATTCTTCTTACACGATTAGAGTTCTATGGAGAAATAAAATTATGCCAATTGTCATAGTCCAGGTGCCTTCCCCTCTGCTTGTCTAACAATCTCCTCTAGAAAATTACTGAAAAGTTGTTTTTATTTTAAAATAGCGAAGGATTTCAATGTTGAATGTTTTCATGAGCTCTGGTGGTTGATTATCTGTCGTATGCCTTTAAAGACTGTGTCACATCAAAAACAGCTACTACTTTTTTTTAAACTCTTCCTGATCAATTGACTGCAAATTCAAAGAGCAGACATTCTTCTCCAACTTACGATAAGTAACTGAATATTAGAACAAGATACAATAGGTTTGCAACAGATAGCAAGTTAGCATCCATGATTTGGGTAAGAATTTCACAAAAATACTTGAACGCAGACAAAAATCCACATGTAAAGTCATGGCTCTTTTATCAGTAGTAATGATGACACTGACACAGTGAGGAACTTAGAATCAGGCAATGATAAAACATGAAGAGGCTTGTGTTTAAAAATCTAACTCATGCTTCATATCTTAGTTAACTCATCCTCAGAGTAGAACCAATCCTGTTCTCAACTGCTAGCAGAATCAATCCTGTTCTCAATATTGTTGAACTCATCAATGGTATTGACTTCAAGATTAGGAATGGGACAGATGACCATAAGCAACTAGTTGTATGATTTCTCTTTTGTTGATAAGAAGTAGGTGGAAATGAGCGCACCTTTTAAAAACTATACATAGAAAAAGATAAACCAAGATGAATAAATATTAATACCCTTATTGGTTTAAAAATGTGGCATACTAAACAACAAAAGTCTCATTAATTTTTACCTAATTATTTTCAAATAATATGTTATGGCATATACAGTAAAAAGGATATCCAACAGAAAGGTCATTTAGAAACTGAAGAGTTCTTGAAATCACGGGCTCACATCTTCCCCGGTATTTAAGATTTGTAACACTAGAATAAACAAAACAAAACAAGAGGGTGAGATTTTATAACACATTTTCCTCTTTTTGAGAAGTGCAGTACAAAAGCTCAGAGTAGTAGTGCATTATACTACGAACATCTTTCTGTGATACGTCTTAGGATTTTCCATTTATGAGACAGAAAATGCTATAAGAACATGCCATGTCTTTTTCTTGAACAAGGGATTCAAACATTTTTGTAATATTGTAACAAATACATTCATTTTAAAAAAATCCATCATCTGTCATAATGAAATAAATTATTTGAAGCTCACCCCTACTTATATCTATCTTACTCACTTTTCAACACAATATCTGGCCACTTAACTTCTGTAGTATTTATCTGCCCAATTCTTCACAAGATAAAAACAAATCGCTATAAATTCTCTATGAAAATTTCCATAGGAGAAATGGGGCACAGAAAAACTAAGGGCCAATTCACAGAGCTACCAATATACCCAACTCCCACTGAAACTCTACCTTGCAGTTCTTATACTAATCCCTATTTTTCCTCTTCCCTACGCCAAACACTTAACTAAAGTCAAGATACATAGGGGATACTGCATTTCCCTAATTGCAACCCCTCTCAGACATAGGCATTTAGGAAGCATACTCTGATTAATGAACCAATGCATAAATTATGATATAGGATAACACTAAACCTATTATCAGTCCTTGGGGAACACCACATAAAACAATTTACCATTTTTGACAGCAAACTCTTATAGTTAGCCTTTCAGTGAAATCATGCAGCTAACACCAGGCGATGATGACTTGCTCTACTACCTTCCAATAGGATAAGCAAGAGTCATGGAGCACAGAGCCAGGACCCTCTACAGCTTCTGTACTGTGTGCAGGTCAGTGCAAAGACCCCTAAGTGACTTGGGATGGAATCTGTTGTGTTCACCTACTAGATTTATTAGGAGGTGAAGAGGTGGCATTAACCTTCAGGTGAAAGGGCTAAATTGAAGCCAGTAAAGTGGAGGAACATAATTTTTTTCAAACGAGGAGTGGTTACAACAATAAGTTAAGAGTCACTGATCTTGTAGTCTGTTATTTCCTAGCTTTCTTATGGGAATGTCACGTAGGCCAGTGTCAACAATCTCACTGAAGTCCGAAAGTCTGATACTTACTGTTTCTGTTATAAACTCCAGCCAGTGAGTCCAAGAAGAAGTTACTCCCCCCTCCTCCAAGTAGCCCAAATGCAATCACTTAATTATACACTGACTACTAGTAACTCTTTCTAGTACTCCTTTGAGAATCCAAGTTGGGCTGATCAGCCTATAACAAGTTGCTTCCTCTTAGTTCCCTTTTTTGAAGGCAAGTACTGTGTGCCCTACTCTTCGGGGACATCCACCATCACCCTCAATTGCTCAAAAACCCAAAAGAAAGTCGAATGCCCCCTTCCTCCAGACAGGGAGATAATGCTGCATGAAAGATTCACAGCGGAGTTTCTGGTATTGGATTCATCTGGAGAAATAAAAACAGGCAATCACAGCCTTTTGAAACATAGCCCATTCAAATAAAAAGGCAGCACGCTTTCTTGGCTCAGAAGCCCTGCACCTACTCCTGATCGTGGTATCAAATTCCTAGGGTGTATCTCAAACTGCCAGGTGATCAAGAACAAGTAATTTCAGATTTGTATGCCTCAGTTTCCTTGTCTGTAGAATATGCATAAAGATTCTGACTTTAAGCTGCCAGATCTATTGATGAAAGACTACGACGTAAGAGGTATAATCAGTACCAGCTATTTATACCGTGAGGCAATAGGATTTCAATTTTGGGAATATAGAATTTGAAGAAGAGAAGTTAAATGCCTTAAAATCAGCACTGATTATTGCTTTTACATATTCACAGGCTAAGGAATGTACTACACCACATAAACTAAATCTTTTACAGGAAGTTATAAACTCAAGAATGCAGTTTAAAGCATCTAACTGTTTAGTATTATTTGCTCAGGAAAAGGCAAATAACAATGCAATTACCAAAGCAGTATTCCTCAATTTAGATTTACAAACAAACATTGATTTACTTTATAAAAACTCTATGAAGAGCTACAGAGGTTCAGATTGCCTTAAAGAAATAGCCCATTCTAGCAAGTCCATAATTCACAGTTTATCCCCACTATGGGGAGTTCTGGAGATGTTTATAGTTGCACTAAATCCTTAACAAGTATATACCATACAAAGCAATAAAAATGAATTTGGACTATCCAGATTTGACATCAATATCAAAATCATAAAAAGGCTATTTTGCAAAAGAGCAAAATCTTTGTCCTTCAGTAGCCAGATGTAAGACATTTAAAGAAAACCAAGAAGTCACAGTGACAGCTTGAAGAGAAAATTAAAACTGTATAAGGAAGGCTCTTCATCCAGCGTTCAGGGTACTTTTGTATACATCTATTCTTTGAGTTCATGGTTGTATTTGGATGCTGAAAGATGGAGTAATAATATAAAAGCTAGAAAGTACTCGTGAGTGAACAGAGGCTGAAAAATTTCAATTATAGTTGCAGCAATTCCCATTTCTGTTTCTGCCTTATCAATATCAGGCAAGATGAAAGACACATGAAACGTAGTATTTTAAGAAACATCTACAAAACATTGTAAGTATCTGAGAAAATTTGTAAAGATCTAGAGAGGAATCTCATAATATAAAAAGCAGTTTTCCACTATGTAAGGAACAGAAGCTGAGGAATGAAAGAGGAGAAAAATTTACAGCTCTCAGAGAAATCACGGCAAGACAGCACTTAAATCCAAGTGCTGGTGTCCTTGCTGCTTTCTCTCTCAAGTGGCTTATTGATTTAAAATATGAACTAAATGAAACAGAGTCAAAGGAACCAATCAAAGTTTCAGATGAGTCACAGAAAATAAGAGCTTCATCAAAAGCTACGCCAATGCCAAATTCACCAAAACATCTATGGTAGATGAGCACTGAACACATTTTAAAGACAAGTACCAAAAAATGGAAATAAAAAACGGTAGAGTATTTCCAGTTTTGGTAACAATACTATTATCAAAATACTGAACTACACACACACACAAAACCAAGAGAGCAACAGTAACACTGATCCATGCTGAAAAGCTATGAGAATTCAAAAAATTTAAATGAAACAGCATTAAGAATCCAGTACACTTTCAAATATTTGCTTTTAGTTTGCCTTTAGTAAGAAGACAAGAATAATACCTTAGCTTCTAAAAGCTGCACCAAAGAAGCTTCCCAACTTTCCATCCTCCGAACCCTCCAGCTTGCTATGAGACTTTGTCACCACAACTGCTTACTAATGCAGTTCCATCAGCACACCAAACATCTCTTCCCTTAATACAGTGAGACTTAAAAGTATTCTTTTCAGAGGCTTTGTATTTTTAACCTAAAATCTAGAAGGGGAAGGTAAATAATGACTGTATACGCCGATTTCCAATTCTCTGGGAAAAGGGTTACCATATCATCCACAGAAGAATCAAAATCTTTGCATGTATCAAGTCATTATGATATTTGGGCAGGGAAAGAATTAAGGCAAGGATAGCCTCTTCCAGGCTCTTAAATCCATTTCATGACTTTTTTTTTTTCCCCAAAAAAACCATTCTACTGTCCTTAATTTCCTGTCCTCAGGTTAAGATTTGGAGAAGGACCTTTTCAGACACATGGACTGTATCACTGCTCTTAAAAGTTGCGTCTGGTGCACAGCAAAGGACAACCCTTCATACAAGATGTAGCAGTTCTTATGGCAGTAGCGGATGGGAGATGATACTGCTGGAGCATAGGGGTGGAATGCCCAGCTTACAAGAGAGCTGGAAAACATGTGGTGCAATTTAAAACCAAAAATATTAGAGGAGACAGAATCAGGGATGCAAGGTAGAAAAGCAAAAGCAAAGCGTAGTCAGCACAGAAAAGGGAGTGCTGAAGTGTGAGTATATACTGTACAAAGAGAGAAAATCCATTTGGTCACATGGATGGTGGGTACCTTCTCCATTTACCATTGCATGCCAAGGTGCTCAAATATTGCTTACAGGCCATTTGTAAGTGCCCAAAGAATTCATCCATCCTCTTTCCAGGAGGCCTTGAACCCCTTCTCTGAAATGTAACGGGCAGGTATGTTATCACAGTAAAGCTGAGGAATCCCAGGAATGCTATACTACCTGCACACACATAGGTTACTGTACCTCACATGCACAGGAGATTTGGTAATATGACAAAGAAGCAGTTGCAAAAGGTAAGTAGCTACCAGCCAGAAGAGATGACAACTGCTGCAAATCAGCAAGTTTGGGTACCATGTAAATTTAGGAATAGTCTTGGTCTGAAGTTAAGGATATTACAAATATACTTCCATTATAAAAAATCATAAAGGTAAAAAAAACCCCCATACATTTTAAACAAAACTTTCAAAGTTGCTTAAGGTGTCTGCTATCCAATTTCCATTAAAGTGCAAGAAAAACAGGCATGCAAATCCTCTAAAAAGACTTTGAAAATCTCTTCCTTATATGGTACTTAAGTTTCAGTAATAACGAAGATAGCAATTTGTTGGCAAGAAAGCGCTGTACAGTCATGTTTTAATTATTTCTTGTAGATTATCATCATTTACAATGAAAGCTCTCTATGGCTCAATGACAGTGATTGGATATGTACTTTTCATTAGAGCTGGACAAAGGTGAATAGTTACAAAAATGCACATTCTGTCGTGAACAAAAGTGCCAAGTTTTAGTTTGCTATGATTCATGGAGTCATACCAGTATGAGTGTTCAGAAAAATATTCAGAGATCCAGACTTTTTATACTTATGTATTACTTAAACATTGTCACATGGAAAATCTCTCCATTTATATGTATGTGTATGTGCATCCACCATAGTGAAAATCATTACAGCAGAAAAAAAAAAAAAGGCAAAAAACATCCAACAGCAATGTTTGGATATGCATCTTTCATTCATGTTTCAGCTATTTTATCATGACCAAAAATACTACATATTTGGACAAATATTTTATAAATCTACCTCATGATAAATTACTTCTGCATGAATTTGATAATAATTGAAAGGAACCAGAAAAGGCTCACAAAGAATAAGTGAAGAAAAGAAAAGGTGTTTGCAGCAAAAATAAATACAAGACACTTTTGGCCAAATGCCCAGGACAGGCTCAAGGAGCAGATGGAACTAGAACTACTCCAGTCTAAATACTTCCTTGCCTCTTACCTATACAGGGAAGGATCAGGGCAGGTAGGTAGCTACTGCTCAAAGGGATGACCAGTGGAAGGAGAGGACTACTATTGGTTTTGGGTACAGTGCCTCATTCCTTGCCTTAAGAGTCCTGGCCTTGATCCACTTTCCAGTAGGCCAAGAGGCATAAGAACATGTGACAGGGCTATTTTGGGAGGCAGTAGGAGCAACAAGGATAGAGAATTCCATACAGACGGAGGAATAGCCTGTGTCTTTGACAAACAGTACCTCAGGGCAACAGGCTAAGAAGAAGAAGGAAGTCTAAGGAGACAGCCTGGACCTTAAGTCATAGTCCTTCTCTAGAATCCTGTTATCCACTGCAACCCTAGTAGCTCCTTCAAAATCCCATTGCTCCTTCTTGCCTGTCTTCACACTCTCATAACTCCTCCCAGCTTATCCCTCCTTGAACCTACTCTACTGTTGCTACAATGCTGAACACAGCTGAGAAGACTTAAGATGCCGTGCATATTAGAAAAATTTCATTTGAGATTAGGTATTTTTTCAGTTGGCCTTTCCCCTTTCACACATACACCCTATAAGGTGATGGTCAAAGCAAGCAAAGACAGTGCATGCTAAAAGAACTATCCTATAAAATTTCTGGTAAGATTGTGATGAAAATACAGCCATTAATGGATATTCTGACTACGTAAAACTCCATCCCTTCAGAAATGGTTTAACAGGAATTCCGTAAAAGGCACATTCATTAACTTCCAATGAAAAGGTGATAAAAGGTCTAGGACCTGATGTGACAGTAGTACTTCAAACTACAGTCAGAAGGTCTAAAGGACACCTATTACATTGACAAATCTCAAAATATTTCTGTACTTTGAAGAATATCTATTTCATACAGCCTTTAATCCATAAACTGAACAGTGGCTACTGCAGCTACTAGTAGCTATGACATACGTATTTCAAATTGTTTTCTGTTAATGAAAGAACTCACTGAGTTTGATCACCAATCCTTCACTGCAAAGCTGCTACTAATGAATTCAAAAGAACAGATTAAAGCTACATACACAAAAGTGAACTACTGAAAACAGAGAGATCGGGAAAAAAACAGCTCAATACAAAATGTGTTCAAAATCTCAAGAAATCAAAGAAAAACACCATTTATCCATCTAAACATTACTGAGCTCAGATCGGACTTCAGGAAACTACAAACTCCATGTGTCAACCAGTAAGTTATCACAAAAAGAGGTTAAGTCTCTAACAGCGGAACAAAAAAGAAAAATTAGTATGTCCTGGTAGACTACAACTTGTTTGACTACCATAAATTCAATTGCTATGTTTACTTTTCACACCAAGTATAAAATGCTTCCTGCATGCATCCTTCATTGGATTCTTTAATGGCAAAGTGGAAGGAAAAAACCTGACATTGTCTTTGGATCATCCCACAGCGCTAATGGCAGATTACAATAAGGTACTTCCTCCAACACTTTCTGATTTGAAAGACTGGTTGCCATTAGCCAGGCAACAACATTCTTTCAAGCATAACTCCTCTATTTCACATAATGCTCAGCATTAACAAAACAAACTATACAGTCTCAAACACTGTTGTACAGTTACTATATGAGAATACCACCGCTTTAACAAGAATTCAAATTCTTTAACAAGAATTCTTTAACAAGAATAATTCTTTAAGAAGAATTATTCGATTGTATAGAGCTCAACGACTGTGATGATGATACGGTTGAGTGTTTATGGCTAAGGATGAGGGGGAAGGCCAACGAGGCAGATATCCTGCTGGGAGTCTGTTATAGACCTCCCAACCAGGATGAGGGGGCAGATGAAGCGTTCTACAAGCGGCTGGCAGAAGTCTCTCAATCGCTAGGCCTTGTTCTCGTGGGGGACTTCAACTTCCCGGATGTCTGCTGGAAATACAACACGGCAGAGAGGAAGCAGTCTAGGAGGTTCCTGGAGTGTGTGGAAGACCACTTCCTGACACAGCTGGTAAGTGAGCCTACCAGGGGAGGTGCCTCGCTCGACCTGCTGTTTACAAACAGAGAAGGACTGGTGGGAGATGTGGTGGTCGGAGGCCGTCTTGGGCTTAGCGACCATGAAATGGTAGAATTCTCCATTCTTGGTGAAGTAAGGAGAGGGACCAGCAAAACCGCAACCATGGACTTCCGGAGGGCGGACTTTGGCCTGTTCAGGACGCTGGTGGAGAGAGTCCCATGGGAGACGGTCCTGAAGGGCAAAGGGGTCCAGGAAGGCTGGATGATCTTCAAGAAGGAAGTCTTAAAGGCGCAGGAGCAGGCTGTCCCTGTACACCATAAGAATAACGGGCGGGGAAGACGACCAGCCTGGCTGAACGGGGAGCTCTTGCTGGGACTCAGGAAAAAAAGGAGAGTTTACCGCTTGTGGAAGAAGGGGCAGGCGACTCAAGAAGAGTACAGGGATCTCATTAGGTCGTGCAGAGAGGAAATGAGAAAGGCAAAAGCCCGGCTAGAACGCAATCTGGCCGCTGTCGTTAGAGACAACAAAAAATGTTTCTACAAATATATTAATGACAAGAAGAGAGCCAAGGAGAATCTCCATCCCTTATTGGATGCGGGGGGGGAACATTGTCACCGAGGATGAGGAAAAGGCTGAGGTACTCAATGCCTTCTTTGCCTCAGTCTTTAACAGGCAGACCAGTTATCCTCAGGGTACTCGGCCCCCCGAGCTGGAAGACAGGGACGGTGAGCAGGATGAACCCCCCCCATAATCCAAGAGGAAGCAGTCAACGACCTGCTACGCCACCTGGATGCTCACAAGTCTATGGGGCTGGATGGGATCCACCCAAGGGTGCTGAGAGAGCTGGCGGAGGAGCTCGCCAAGCTGCTCTCCATCATTTATCAGCAGTCCTGGTTAACGGGGGAGGTCCCGGACGACTGGAGGCTTGCCAATGTGACGCCCATCTACAAGAAGGGCCGGAAGGAGGATCCGGGGAACTACAGGCCTGTCAGCCTGACCTCGGTGCCGGGGAAGATTATGGAGCGGTTCATCTTGAGGGCGCTCACAAGGCATGAGCGGGACAACCAGGGGATCCGGCCCAGCCAGCATGGATTCATGAGAGGCAGGTCCTGCTTGACCAACCTGATCTCCTTCTATGACCAGGTGACCCGCCTAGTGGATGAGGGAAAGGCTGTGGATGTGGTCTACCTAGACTTCAGTAAGGCCTTTGACACTGCCTCCCACAGTATTCTCCTGGAGAAGCTGGCGGCTCACGGCTTAGACAGGTGGACTCTGCGCTGGGTCAAAAACTGGCTGGACGGCTGGGCCCAGAGAGTTGTGGTGAATAGAGTTCAATCCAGTTGGTGGCCGGTCATGAGTGGTGTTCCCCAGGGCTCAGTTTTGGGGCCGGTCTTGTTCAATATCTTTATCAATGATCTGGATGAGGGGATCAAGTGCACCCTCAGTAAGTTTGCAGACGACACCAAGTTGGGCGGGAGTGTTGATCTGCTCGAGGGTAGGAAGGCTCTGCAGAGGGACCTGGACAGGCTGGATCAATGGGCCCAGGCCAACTGTATGAGGTTCAACAAGGCCAAGTGCCGGGTCCTGCACTTCGGCCACAACAACCCCATGCAGTGCTACAGGCTTGGGGAAGAGTGGCTGGAAAGCTGCCTGGCAGAAAAGGACCTGGGGGTGCTGGTTGACAGCCGGCTGAACATGAGCCGGCAGTGTGCCCAGGCGGCCAAGAAGGCCAATGGCATCCTGGCCTGTATCAGAAAGAGTGTGGCCAGCAGGAGCAGGGAAGTGATCGTGCCCCTGTACTCGGCACTGGTGAGGCCGCACCTCGAATACTGTGTTCAGTTTTGGGCCCCTCACTACAAGAAGGACGTCGAGGTGCTGGAGCGTGTCCAGAGAAGGGCAACGAGGCTGGTGAAGGGTCTGGAGAACAAGTCTTCTGAGGAGCGGCTGAGGGAACTGGGGTTGTTTAGCCTGGAGAAAAGGAGGCTGAGGGGAGACCTCATCGCTCTCTACAACTCCCTGAAAGGAGGTTGTAGCGAGGTTGGGGTCGGTCTCTTCTCCCAAGTAACAAGCGATAGGACGAGAGGAAACAGCCTCAAGTTGCGCTAGGGGAGGTTTAGATTGGACGTGAGGAAAAATGTCTTTACTGAACGAGTGGTTAAACATTGGAACAGGCTGCCCAGGGAAGTGGTTGAGTCCCCATCCCTGGAGGTATTTAAAAGATGAGTAGATGAGGCGCTGAGGGACATGTGGGCATGGTGGTGTTGGGTCGATGGTTGGACTCGATGATCTTAGAGGTCTCTTCCAACCTTAATGATTCTATGATTCTAAGAAAGTGCACACTAAAAATTCCCTAGCGTTTCCTTTTAACCTAATGTTAAGGAGTAATATATGACAAATTTCACCTACTTAAAGAAAAAAATGGATCTGTAGGGTAAGGCAGAACAGTAGACTAGTGGCTTTCTAAAATAACAGTGTGGTTAAAAATACTGACTACATCCACAAGAGAAAAAGGTGAATGGTCTCACAGTCATGTATCCTGCCCACTGCTGTTACAAATGTGCTACAATTATTCTCAGTAACAGAGCATCAGAAATGCTGCCAGACTGGATTGCCCCATCAGACCCTAGTTTTTGGATTATATATCAGTATGTTATGGTTTCACACCCAGATTTTCCAATTGGCATGCTATCACTGGGGAGAAGCTCGTTTATTTTAATTGACATAAACATGAATGTGTTTACACAGCGGTTTCAGAGCTAACTCTTATAAAGCTACTGACTGAATTGTCCATTTCAAGCTGTAATATCCATTCTGTAAAATGAAATTGATCTTCAATCTAAACAATGAACAATTCATGTTTTTAGGAAAATACAGTAAGCCATGAGGAAAGAGAAAATATAGAGCGTGTAACCTAAAAAGCAGCACTGATTTTTGCTTTTTACGTACCTAGTTTTCTTTTAAAAATCTTCCATGTAACATTAAAACCCTATGTTTTTTTCTTAATTTACAATACTTGTGCAAATACAGCCCTATCCAACCTAAACACATGTAGTACTTATCATACAACTTGTTACAATGATATACTGTTATTTCCTCAATTGGCAAAGGCAGCAGAGATTTCATCTCAATGGCAGCAACAAGTAGAAAAAGAGAAGCAAACTGATGCATCTGGTCTCCAAACAACAGTCCTCTTTCCCCCCTTTTTCCTCAGTGGTTCAAGTTTCACTGTAGTTTGAAACAACAACATGAAGCCTAGCTGTCTAGTACCATGACATGGACTGCTTCCAGAAACTGTACAATAAGTATCCATCAATATTTTTCCATTCATCACCCTCCATTTTCCTGTCTTCAAAGCATACTCCAGATATATATCAAGGTTTGATGGCTACTACTGTTATCCTAAGGCAAGATATAACACTCGGCTTCTGGTTTCGTGGAAGCAAAGCGTTTATGCCTTGTTTTTCACAGAAAAGTTAAGTCATATTAGAAAATGACCTTGTCTTAATTGCTACTATTTCTCAAGGTTGGTAGTCATGGTAACAAAAGACAAGCCATGTTTAATACTGTCCGAACAGGTCACGGCTAACCTCGCAACATCAGTAGAGATGTTTCTCTAGTAGGTCAAAGTCTACTGAAAGTATTTACAGGTCTTACAAGTCAGATTTAGAGGACACAAAGTAAATGACAGGATGCAGAATCTTCCTCACCGCAGAATAAAGAGAGAAGGTACTTGTTTCTCTTTCTCCAGGCACACACAGAACTCATTGTCTCCTGGGGACTCCCAGATTTTTTTAGTGGATATTCACAATTTTTCAGAGGGACCATTTTGTTTTGCTTTAAGAGCAAAACTGATTTTAGATGAAACTCTTTTTCAGTCAGGAGAAACTATCAAATTTCATGAAGGACATAAGTAATAAAAGACAAAATCCTGGCAGTTTTGCTGGCACCCAAGGAAAGCGGCTGCAGCAGAGGCATGAGAAAAAGGTAGCTTCTCCAGAGTAATTTTCTAGGATTATTCTTAAGAGAAAGTATTGCAACGCTTATCTGCCAGAATAACACACCATCTTAATTCTGCCAAATGCCAGAGATGAGGAGACAGCAGATAATAATTCCCCTTGTCTCTGTCAGTATGAGGCCTTAAAATCCTCCACTGTGAATCTGTATTTTTAAGAGCGAATTTTTGCCAGATCTTGCCAAAAAGCAATCCAAAAGAGCCTCCCCAAAACAAAGAAAGATTAGTTTAACTTGGTCAGTTCTGCACTGAACTTCATTACCATGAAGCTTTACAGGCAATTCCACTGACATCTGAGGGTGCCAGGAATGGGAAGTGGGGAAGAGTGGGAACTGCTTATGCCAGGCTGTCACTGAACAAGAGTCTATGAAATCTCAGCTCTATTCTCCCATAAGCCATTTTCAGGGGCAATGCAGGCACTGTGGAGGACATACCTACCTGCAAGTGTTTGTTTAGGGGCCTGCAGTACCTTCAGAAAGTAAGATACGTGTGCTTCTGAAAATGGTTATCCTTTACTTCTTTTCTAGCTAAGAGCAAACTTAACGACAAAATAAAACTCGGATTTTATTAAAGACAAAACAAAATACATACAGAATAGAACCCAAGCACAAACTCACATTTTTGTCATAAACGTTTCCAGAACATGGTTGTCGTCTGTTATTCCTAAGACTTCTGACATTCGGGCATACACCTGGAAATAAACATTTCAACAGTAACACGTTACAGACATTTACAAGTACCAACATTTTCATTTATTCTAAAACCTTCTCTATTTTGACTTTGCGTGAGAAAAGTACAGGCACAAATGCCTGTCCATCAACCTAGCCGAGGCATTTATAAGAAATGTCTTATACACTCTCCGATAGTGTTTTGTGAATTTGGGACTGATAGGCTTGCATACATTTCTTCCCACAAAGGAGATGTAAATTTTCCACATTAAACTCACTTTGTTGTTCACAGAACAATACAGTCTCTATTCAAAAAACCTGTTTTATCATAAAAAATTGCAAAGGGATGGAGAAAACATTCTTCTGAGGACAGCGGGATGTGATTCAACGCTGTCCTTTAGCTTGCATTTGCAAGTTCTTGCACTGCCAGTCATAACATCTGGTAAATTAGGTACTCTTCAGACATTCATTTTTGTGTTCTCGAAGGGGGAACAAAGGCTTTGGCAATCAAGTAACTTGTAGTTGTATACTTTTCCCCTTTATTTCAGATCCAAGACATACACTACCAGTCAAGTTTTCCCGGCACCCTATCTATCAGATCAAACTGCTGTTATGATGCAGTAACAAACAGACAGGACACATCAAGTATGTCTTTTCCCTACTGTGTAATCTTCATAAAATTTTCTGGTAGTTTTAGTAGCCTACCATTTAGTTTGGATAAAAACGTTTAGTTGGGTTAAAGCAACTTCAGACGGGAGACATGTACTGCAAAATTTCTTTACAATCCTCTGCCAACTCACTTTACCCTGAGCTCAAGTAACTCTGCTATTTGCTTACGACTGGGCTAAACGCAGATCTACCAGTCAGTACATTTCATTTCAGTCATTTTAACCTTTAGTGACACTAAACCAAGTATTATGGGTTATATGTAATTCTTCCATATGATGTGATCAAGTCAAGTGTCACTAAGGTCTGAAATGAGAGCTCCAAGCACAGCACAGCACATGCAGCCCCGGTTACCCAGCGGTGAAAGCCTGGTGCCATCTAGCTGTCAATTTTGTTCGCTGACATTACGTATTCCACACAAATACCAATGGACTTTAGCGAACTCAATACTTCTGCTACTGTACCTAAACTTGCCCGTACCAGCTTCCTTTCTGCTAGTGATGTAATCCCACGACTTTACTTAAAAACCAAACCAGCGGTATTCTACCTCTGAGGAAGTCAATAATAATAATAATACAAATGATAAATAACATAATAAAAATTGTATTTTCATGTCCCAAAGACTTTAGTTTTAAATCCAAGCATAATAAAAGCATGAGGAAATAAACTTGCAGCTCTAACCAGAAATGGCACCAAGATCAAGGATAACTTAACTTGTAAGCTAACTTACCCTTTAATAATTGTATGAATGTAATTTATTGGGACAAAATCAGTAGTGAAAGGACAATCAAAATATGAAAAAATTTGTAATATACAATACAATCCTTCAAACGTTGCAAAATATTATGTTCAGACTGTAAATGTGAAGTTATTGACAGTAATTAAACATAGCAACAGTAATATATTCAAATATAAAAAGAGTATCTTCTAATTTAAAAAAAAAATCTCTCTAAATAGTGCACTGCTGAAATGCTATAGCAGCTGCAATTTTATCAAAGTTTAAGAATTTCTGTATTAGATATGAGGAAAAGAGTAAAAGAGATAGCGAAGAATGTAAACATATCAGCAAACACATTTATGTTAAGATCTTTCCTTTCTGCCACGGGAAACCAGTGGGAGAAAGGGAGTGTGAGCGCGTAGCATTGTGCTCTGTTGTCAAACTAGGCTCTCCCCACATCAGAGTTTAACAAATAAAATACTAAAACAGCAGTCAGTGTTGACAAAGAGCAGTGCTTTAATCCACAATTATCCTTGTAACTCTTACTACTCCTTTTATCATCCATTAGCTTTGATTCCCATTATCCCATCAAGAACTGTGTCAACGCTTTTGTCCCTGGGGATTTCCCACAACTACTAGGATCTGACAGCCAAGCTTGAGTGCTAAGCAGGATCATTACCTCTTAAATCCACTTATCTGATCCACTGAATAGTAAATTGAAAAGCTCATTAACAGCAACAATCTGATTTGTTTTCACATGTGACAGGGTCATTTCAAGTCAGCATGAATACAGTGCTTGTAATAAAAACTACTACCCGTTCCGTAATGTGACAAATTGTAAGCTAAAATAAATGTGATATTTTAAACACCTTCTTCAAAATAATTTTCAAAACCGACACACACTCTTAGCATGTAAAAACAGAAAAGCAAACAACCCCCAACCACAACAATGAAACGCTCTTAGACTTTTAAGCACTATAAAAAATTAATGATAAAGCATTTTGAACGTATAATAATAAAAAACACTTCAACAACAAAGAGCGTGCTACATATTCAAAAGGCGGAGAAAAATACTGTTGAAAGGGGTCATAAAAGGATGTGGAATCGCATGTGGAAGTGATCTCATCTTCAGCTTGGTTCCCATCACGGAGCCATGAAGGTAAAGGCAGCACAGGGCCTGGGGGGGGCCTGGGGGACCTCACAGCCACACACCCGCTGGGCTTCCTCCCTTTGAGACCTCCCCTTCCTTCTTCCAGCACGAAAAAAACCCCAAGGCTTATGTTTTTAGTTCCCTCCAGACGCTTCACGTGAGGAGCAGGATAATTAACTTTCAGTAGGAAACACCCACTTTAAGACTTCTGGAAAACCTTTACACAATCATTCCCAAATCCTTACAACTGCAGGATTTATAACTTCCTAAACAAATCCTGCATCAACATACAACACTACACGATCATGCCATGATATTGCCAAAAATGTAAGCTTAACTAATATCCCACCATCGCCATCTCATGCTTACAACAGTTATGAACGTAAGTGGAAAATCCGCAGAGCGATAACATCAGGCTGCAATGTTCAATGAGCTTCACAGGTACAAGTACGTACTCGAGGTCCTTAAAGCAAGCTCGGGCCGATACCACCATTGCCACCAATACCCGTGTGGCATTGCTATATTCAAAGGTGACAGCAATGGTCACGACAGCAAAGAGAAAGAAGAGACCAGCAAAACACCTTCAATAATAATCAGTAACAATTTCAAACATATTAAAGCAAGCGTGAAGACAAGGGATCCAGAGATCTTTTTCTTTTGCCCTGTTTGTACCGTTAAAACCACCTCAGTGGAATCAGGATGTTTAAGGAAGACAGCAGGTTCACAAGCTCTGGTTGCCAGGGAATTTTTTATGATCTAGCAGATTTATCAGTGGTTCAAATTGCGTAACTGTATACTTCCCAACTACCTGAACTGTACCTGCTGCGTTTCAAAAGGACGAGAAAATAAAATTGTGGAAGCAATGTTTTATAAAGCAAAGCACTTGTATGTAAATATGGTCCAAGAAAACAGAGAAATAATACAGTAATGACACTAAAACTTTATTTCCCTGACTTCTCTACTCTTTGGCCCTAGATATGTTTAACTTTGCTTTGTCTTTTGAGGTCTTCTCTTTTTGGTACTATCATTATAACTCTGAAGAAGCTAATTATGTCAATTCTTAAATGTGAAGCATATTACAGAACTGGGAAGCTCAGAATATGAGTTCCTAAAGGTTGTATGGCTATATAATGACAGTCACAGAAATTCAATAACAGCACTGTATGGAATGTACTCAAACGCACCCCATGAAACAAATTAAAACAGAGCAATGAATCTCTCACACTGTGCAAATAAGAAAACACAAGAAAATGTTGGTTTCTATATGTTTCATAAGGGCTATTATAATGAATTAAGATTTTGCATAATGAATCTTCAGAAAATTATAGTAAAGTTATTACCCGTAGGCACAGCATAAATGCTTAAGATATTATAACTTCCTTGAAGCTCTCCAGGCCTTGCTGCAGAGAACTATCACTGCAACATTAAAGTATTTTGTCATGAACATTGAGGGCAAAACCAGACCTTAACCATATTTACCCCAACCTGACAGAAGCCGAGCGGGGACAGCTGCTACATCCCAGCCTGGAGTAGCTGGGCTGGAGCACACGTGGCAGGTCGAGGAGAGCACCTCCTTCCCCACTGTCTGTTTGGGAATTCACACAATGCAGGGGCAACTACAGCAAATTTCTGAAGCTGCCGTCCTACCCCTCTGCGTCACCCACTAAAACTCCACACTAATCACGAGTTTCTTTCTCGGTGTCAAGTGCCACGACACATTTAGTTATTTCCACTGCTTTTTAAGTCAAAATCAGGTATTTTGCATTTTCAGCACTTAAAAGCTCCATTACAACGCAGCAGAAATCTAGCTTCTAAATCCCACAGACAACTTCTGAAAATCTGAACTGAATCCCCTAATTAGTATATCAGGGTGCCAGATCATTCATCTTTACCTCCTGACCAAAACAAGGGCTTAAAAAGCCTTGGCTTTTCTATCCTCTCCATAACAGAGGAAAACCTTGGTCACTCATAAAACCTCCATCCCTGACTAGCTGTCTTAAAAAGCTAAGATCTCAAAACACCCTTAACTCAGAGTCTAAATCAAGAGAATGGGCTAATCTGTTGTTTAATAGTTAGCTCCCTAAATGAAAAAAATTCCAAGACAGGCCATGAGAAATCGCCTCAGTTAGTTTCAGACAGGATCTCTGAAGATTAAGTTGGGCTTTGCGCTACATAAAAAGTAGGCTACTCTCCAATTCACTGCTACATGTGTTTGTAAGCAGAGGAACTACACTGATTATATAAATGATATACTATCTACCGCCTTACCTATAAACCTAGCTTAATTAAAATACTGCATAAAGTTATCCTCAATTGAAAGCGACCTACTGTAAAATAACATTTAAAAATTAGGGTAGTGTTATTACAACAAAGTCTAATGTTGTAGGGGAAAGGGTAAATCTGCTGTGTGGCTCAGAGTCATTGTTATGGATGCTATTTCCTTCCCAGTCTGTTGAAATACTCTGTCATCACAAGTTCAGGTAGTAAGAGGTATTAACAGTTCCCACAAAGGCTGTTTTCCAGGCCCTCTTCCCCAGTCCCTTCCCCGCTAGCTCAGCGGAGCAAGAGAATTCACAAGAGTCTGGGGGGTGGGAGTGGTTAACTCCCCACCTCTTGCTCCATAGAGCGCCCACACGATGCTGGCAATAAACCTGTTCTGAAATGGAAATTGATCTCTATTTCAATGACTTTCAGCTTTTATTTACTTCTTTCTTTCTTCCTTCCTTCCTTTCTTAATTCCTGTGTTCTGAAAATCCTGAAAGAAAGATTTACAATTCTGGTAAACCTACTATGGGGGACCTACTATGAACTAACTGCTGTTACTACTGATGCGGCATGAGAAGCATTCTCTGGGAAAAAGAAAAAAAAAAAAAAAGAAATTGGTTTATCTGCTACGTCTTCAGTTACCCAATTGTCAAAAAGGTGCTTAGCTTTAAAAGTCTTGTTTAGACTTTCATTTTTGTAAAGCACTGTTAGAGATTTTTAATTCCTCCGTCTCTTTTGTTCCCCTCCAGGGCTTAAAGCACAAATATTATAGTGAAAACTGAGAAATACTATTAACAGCTATTACTTTTTGAACATCATCCAGAAGATTTTCAGTTTTCGAAGCACAGTTCTGGGCTGCACTTTCCATCAGAGCTATACGCTGCACTGCAGAGATTCAAGCCATATATGCAATCAGATATTTGCTTAACAAGAAGCCAAAAATGCTGCTTTTAAAATCCTCTGATGATTGAAATAAACTGATACTGTACAGATTACAAGAGTAGATTTGTGCCAGTCAGAAAACTCCAAAAGATAAAGTATTATAGGTACTTCAGTAGCAGTAATCAACACTCTTACTTGCCCCTGTAACTATTAAAAGTGTCCAGTTTAATTTTATTGAGTTGCTTAATTGTATCTAAATGAGTGGCCCACTCAGCATGCTTATGTGCAATAAACCTCAATGCTAAAGCATCAACATTAGTTTGGCACTTAAAACCAAGTAATAAAAATAATAGCTACTTATTATAGTTCTAAAATTTCTGTATCAAAAACTATGTCTTTGTACTGACTAACATAGCTGCAGGTGTTACGCATCTCTCAGGATCAAGCCTGAAGCATACGAAATTTAGCGATATCACATATTTTGAAAAGGTTTTGCACTGGGGTTGTACCTGAGCGTGCTTTTGCACATTTATCCCACGGCATAAGGAGAGGTGTTACAGCCACCACAGCTAATACTAGCTATTTGAACAACCCTCTTTGGCAAGCCAGAAATAAGGTAATTGTTCAACATAGGCTGGCTCTTCTGAAATACTGGAAGCATTGCCTGTAATTATAGACATCTGTCATTGCTAGCCACTCAGTAGTAACCCTGACATCAATATACAACTATAACACTAAACTGCCTGCAGGCACAGCAATGGAAGCCAGATACGAGAGGCGGGCAATCATCTGCCTCATCCAAACTATCTGTCAAAGGTTCCTAACCACAAATAGCTCTTACGTTTTGTATCCTTAGGATAATATGTTGATTTATTTTAGATCCTCTAATATTTACAGTCTAGGCCATCTACTAAAATAAAGAAACAAACCTTATGGCTAATGGAGGCAGTTACCGTTCAAAATCATCACAGAAGGTCATAGCTCACCACTCCAATGTTAAGCACTGATGGCTGTTTCGAACATGCACCTGTCTATAAACTTTCCCTCCTCCAAAATCACACATGCTCATTTCCAGCTACAGTGTACAGTGATTGCTATTCTCTCATCAGCCAACATTTTATCAACCAACCCAACGAAATATTCACATTTTGAACCTCGAGAATATCTGTGCAAAAATGTGCACAGTAGGTTCCAGTATCCTGGAGTTCACCGCGTCGGTACAGAAAGGAGAAGCGCTCTGCAGAATTATCTTCAACATACAATTTTGAAAAAGGAATTGCATTAATGATATAAAGTATGGTTACAGATTAAACACTTCACCAGTTCTTAGCAGGAAGCTGACGTACGCCCTTAACCAAGGAATGAAGTTTCTTGAAATTTACAGATAAATGTGGATAATTTCTTTTTAATTCTAGGGTGAAAATCATGCTGAAACCCTCAATCTCTACTTTTTTGTCTTCATTTGAAAATCAATCTCAGAAAGGGTCAAAAAAGATTGTAGGTTTAAACTAATTAGGAATTAACATCCTTACAATTATCATAATTTGTTATTAACAAAACTGAGATTTCTTAGTATGATTCACAACAGCCTCTGTTGAAGAGAAACTATTAATTACGAGACAGACAGTTAGCTTACAAGTGAGCTGCATTTTAAAAACCTCCTTTAAAATACAATTGCTAAATGCCTTACAGTGCTGTAATGTGAGACAGGTTCAAATCTTATTACTTCACTGAAATTAAAACCTAAGTTTTAATACTGTTCAAGTCGAACAATGATTCCACACTTTATTGCTTTTGAAATCCCTTGATGATCATAGGAAAAAATGCCCTCGAGAAAAAGAGACTCTGTTTTCGATAAACAGAAAATACAGTTTGCACTCTTAGCCTCTTTGTCATCACAAAAAAAGGATTTAATGCCAATTCTTTAAAAAAAGACTTTTTTCACAAAATGTGCACCTTGTGTGCCATTTGTAAAATCAGCTCACTTTCTTTTATTTATTACTGCAGCGCGGCAAGGCAATAAAGCAGCTACTGATAGCTAATAAATTACATGCCTTTTAAAACAATTCTCCAGCTACAAAAACTTGTAACTACAAAGGCTTACATTTACATGGTACATCGTGTGAAATGTCTATATTTATGTTCAATTTAACCACATAAATAAAATCTGACCCTTTATTAAACAGCCGAGTATGAAACAGGGGCTACATATGAGATTAAACAAAGGGTAACTTTTTAAGGCTTTTCTACAGATATACATAATTATACATAAAATGTAACAAAAAATTGGCCTCAGCAGTTCAGATGCAAAGTATTTTTAAAATAAAACACGTTTTTTAAGTAAGCCCTTCAAGCTACTTTCAGGAAAAAAGTGATCACCAATTTTTCAATTATTGCATGATAACCATGATTTACTCCTGAATCTAAGAATTACATAAGGTTTTCAATAATAATTGCAACATATTACTGTAATATAAAACAATAATTCTCCCTCACATACCATGAAAACCAGGATTTGTATTTTTAATTAAACTAAATATCCGAGGTTTGGGAAAGCATTTTTTAGTTAAAACAGATTTAAAACCAAAAAAAACCCTGCAGTCTTATTTCATCATGTATCTCTCCAAGAAATGCTTTAAATCTATACGTATCTATTAAACTAATTGAACTGCTCTTAAAATATTTTCTCTTCATGGCTGGCCTAGCAATCATAGCTAATCTGCACAGAATGCTGAGGTGCATTGTCTTTTACTTTTGTACTGCATTATTTTTAGGCTGATGTGCTAAACTATTTTCATACATTTGTTCCTTAGAATTTGATTGTCTCATAAATCATTAAACTAAGCATTACGTTCTTTTAAATTGTCTCTGTATCATCATGCATCTACATTTGAGATGTGTAGTTCTAATATTAATTTCCTCCACACACGGTTATTTTTATAGCATCTGTGGCTTTGCTTCTGCTTTGCTCACACAACTTCTTCTCATTGCTGTAGTTCCAAAACAGCAGCTCTTTAATTGAGCGTGAAAACAAACCTTAACTGCCTACTAATAAATAAAAACATTTAAAATACTGCTATTCAATTTTAAGATAACAACCCATGACATGTTAGTAAAGATGCTGCAAGATTCTGAATTCCTCACCAAGCACACCACCACCATGACTATCAATCATTCTGAATGGAGATGCTGTGGGGCAGATCTTTCAGTCTGACTGAGCATTGCTCGATGCAAAATGAGATGGGAAATAGTTTTCAGACACTTTTCTACTCCCTTAATCCTAGGGCCACTTTTCCCTATGGTAACCAAAGGTTTACTTCAGTAATATGTGTTTTCTTGTATTTTGCACGTCATCAATGCTTAAAATATCAAGACAAAGACATTCATTAGCTAAAGTGGACAAAAAGGAGGTTTAACAAACCAAGCGGCCAGGACAGCAAGCAAAGCAAACCCCATGGTTTCCTAATTCAAGTTAGTCTGTCTACTTGTGGGGATGAAATACAGGTGTAATTTTAAGATGGTAGAGAATAAAGAGTGAATGGAGCCTGGCGCGTCTATACCAGGAGAGTGTCCTTTGCCTAACAGGGTGCCTAGAAAGCACTGCAAAGAGTGGAGAGAGAATTTAACACGACTCTTAGAAACAACAGTTTGGTTCAAGAGGAGTTACAGATATATTTAAAAACAAAAATAGTGACACTCAGACACTGAAAATTCAACACCTCCTAATTTCACCCAAGAGTTTAAGCTAAAACACAGGACACTGAAATCAAGCAAGAGCTTAGGAGAAAGGAGTGACATGGTCTGACCTATGAACACAGAAAGTATTTGAGAGGTGTATTTTGAAAAGAAAGTTGTCAGTATCAAGCTTTTGTGGAAATTAAGCAACTATAACTGTAGCCAAAATTTGACAGAGCATACTATAAGTTAAGGAATTCCAAACACAAATATACTGTACAGATAACACAGAAATTGACCCAACTCTGGATCACCAGCAGGGAATAGAATTATAGTTACACGAGTATTTATTGAAAAGCTTACAAAACTAATAAAAACTAATGAAACTGATCAATCAAAATTGGTCAAGAATCTTGATCAATAATTATTCTCAGTAACATGTGGGAAGTCTCAGACTTCAGACTCTGATGTTGAAGTCTTCTGAAAAAAAGGGTGACACCCTGAAGTTGTGCACAGAAAAACACACAGACTAAACTGTCTTGGCTCTGGCTGGAGAAACACAGGCTAGCATTCAGGCCGAGAGGGAAAAATACAGAAGAAAATAAAAAAAGGCCATCTCATCCAACATTTGAATTAGTCACGCTAGAGCGAACACAGCAAAGAACCCGGTGGTTCATGTTACAGAGTCAAGAAGCAACACCAGATGACCCAACAGGCAGCACCTAAACAGCCAGATGTCATGCACACACATCGTTGGGTGCTGCACCACTTGCAAGCGTGGCCATATCATCTACATTCTGCGTGCAGTCCTTCATGTAATGTCATCTTTTTACAGTATGACTGATAGTAATGGTCTTTAATAATATACAGAGCAATATTTTGGTTCATTTTGCTGACCTCTTAAGCAAACAAGATAATCAAATCCATGCAAACATGATGGATAACAGAACACTGTCAGACACGACTACTCCCTACAGTCAAAGAATCTGAAACACTTCAGAAGCAAAGCGATCTGGTAAGGTGTACTATCAGGTGCTGACTCATGCTTATCTTAAAGGATATTGCAAAACTAATTTTTTAGCTCCAACAGCACATGCATGTAGATGATTACATAAAAATCTAAATAATATTCTAAATGTTATTGCTATTCAGATTAGAATGAAATTGGTTATTAAAGAAAATGCATAAACTAGCATGTACTTGTGCTGTTAATAGTTCATTCAAAGATGGTTTATTATATTAATGCTACTTAAATCATCAGTTTCTGGGCATATAGTTACAAAATCTAAAATAATAATATGATTTTAAATCAACTTACATACAAAAGTTTCTACATATCTTGCGATAAGCCACATTATTGTGTAGATGGTATCTATACAAATCATTTAATACTTAAATTGATATAAAAAACCTGGCTTCAGAAATAAAACTTTTGTTCCCAGAAGACTTCTTTCTCAATAGAGCTACATGCCTCAAGAAACAACAAGTCAGTAGTGAGAATGCTCTGGAGAAATAATATGGAACCTTCCTCATGGCCTTCCTAACTGCAGTTCTTTTGATCCAAATTGATGCCAACCACTGACTCTTCCAACAAAGAAGATACAGATGAAACTTATGTGGAACAGATCACTGAAATAACTGGGGGAGGTTTTCCTCCTTGCTTCAGAAGACTGGCAGAAGACAAACAACTATTTGCCTTCCTATGACATTTAACAAAAGTGCATTTAAATCTGAGAAGAGTACTTTAAAAATATATTCCTTTATGTGAAACAGATCTATACCAGGACAACATCACTAACAATTCTGGATTACTCGTGCTTTGGAAAAGCACACAAAAGCAATGTCAGAAAGAGCTCTGAATAGTCTGATAAAAGTAATTTTGGGAGGATCTGCGTATCTAATGAAATACAAAGTATAGCTGAAATGCTGTATGGTCTGCAAATTTGATTTCAGGATATGTAAAATGCTTGTACACAAGATAACAGTCACCACTGACCCAGCCCTTACACTCTCTGGGTGAAACAGCTGTATCATTGCTCTTTCACTGGTCAGATGCAGGAAGATGAACTAGTTATTCTGCCTTCTACTAATTCAATTAGGTATGAAAATCACATGCTGGTATACAAGATACTGACCAAGTCTAACACAAACCTGAACCAGACACTGTAGAAAATGTTTACTTGCATTTTTGTTTTAACTGAAATACACGTTTTCATAAGGGAAAAAAAACCCTTCCTAGTTCAAGCACTCCACGTACAAAATCAAGTCATAGTGCTTTAAATATTAAGGTTGTCAGAGTCTCCCATTTTTTTAACACATTACACACAGGCTAAGGAAGCCAAGTGGCTCCTGTGGTGACTCTAGATACTATAGAAAGCAACATTCAACAATTAACAATGAATTAGCTCTTGACTTTCTTTTATGAAAGACATGGAGCTCTGACAGCTTTAGAGCATCTGTGAGTAAAGGAGACAGTTGGCCATAAGGTGTTCCACTAAGTCATCATAAAGTATGTCAGTAGTACTCAGAAAACGTTACTCCTTTCTCTCACCCAACTTCATATTCAGTGCTTTTGGCAAAATATGTTCAAACAAGAAGAGTTTCCATACTATTATTTATTACGTATCTTTACTCATCTGTTACTAACTTGAAGACAGCTAGAGATTTTTTCCAGGGTGAAAGAGCTGCTATGATGGGTTATATTCCTAAGACTGCTGAAAGAAATTTATGAAATGTCTTAATTCTGCAATTTTAGTTACAGAACTGTAAATTAAAATTGAGAGGGGGATACTTTTCTTTTTTTTCTATTTTCTAAACACAGACTCTTCTTGCCTCACTCTCCAAATCTATTCCCAGAGACACCCTTATATTAAAAAGGAGCTCATACATACTTATGTATGAGTAACACCACAGTAAAACAGGCATAACTATAATTATCTCAATTCCAGCCTTTTGAACTCCAGTTCAAGTTTGCATTGCACTCTAAACCCCAGAGTAAGAAAAGATACGAAGTTATGGAACGTGAAGTGGTGGAAATGAACAGTAGTATCATGCCATACTCCGTACTGTTATAGCCGATGTGTAATAGTATGTGCGATTTCAGCTAAGAGAGGACCATGCTTTTTAAGAAACGTTTCTAAGTACTCTTCTCTCCTTCCCACCAGCATCACAATGCAATTTAAGATGGCTTTATAGGCATTTCTTACCTTAACATCTGAACGTCTTTGAAATGAACCGTACCATACATGAGCCAGCACCGTGCCCTCGCAGCAAAGAGACAAACAGTGCGTGGGGCTGCATTAGGCAAAGCATGCCCAGCAGGTCGAGGGAGGTGATCCTTCCCCTCTGCTCAGTACTGATGAGACACGTCCCGATTCGGTGATACGCTTGTATTTTCTTATAATACTTACTTTTAAGGTAGTTTTGTTTCAACCATTATGAATTTTAAATTTAAATCACTAATGTTAACTCAAATTTAATTCTATTTTAAGTTTTTGCTCTGAGAATTATTTTAATCACTAATTTACGTGTTAAACCTTTAACATTAAAAATTAAGAGCGCCAGAAAAAAGTCAATATGGGTTTTTTAGTAATTGAAGATACACGCAAATAAGTAAAAAGCGGTTTTTCCCCCCCCCCTTTTAAATGTAGATTCACAAGTAACAAGACTTTACTGGAGGATTAACCTGCATTTTCAGCTTTCTAGCATCACCAGAATGGCACAAAGGAATTGAAGCAGTATTGCTGTATCAATTCAGAAGTCTGAGTTACTAAGAATAAAATGAAATAAAAGGTGAGGGAGGCCAGTTTTTACATAGCTGTACTTTCAGGACTCCTCCGTACATCCCTGCTTTAATTCTTCCAGCACTGTTAGCAGCACTAAGGAATCAGCATCAGTCAGTCTTCTGAGTGCCAGTGCCCAAGCCAGAACGCAGGTATAAATGTTCAAATGGTACAGTGAAAAGACAGACTTATTAACACAATGTGACACAACCTGTCCTACTACTCTCCCTCTTACTATTTAGTCTTTACAACCAACAGACTAATGGCATACAAATTCAGTGTAAGGGAAGGAAGGTAGGTAGTTAACTCTGACACTCTAATGAAACCACATTTAACAGTACTGACTATAGCCTACGTACATCCAGAAGCTATGTTAAATTGCTAATGGCTTACTTAAAATCTACTTTTCTCAAGCTCAGCCTTTGTGCAAAATTTTTTCTTTTACTTCACAAGAAGGTTGGGGTTTTTTTTAATCTTTTAATCTTTATGCAATGTAACTTTTAATATCTGCATGGTAAGTGTTGCATCTTTCAATCTAAATATGATCAAATTGGGACAGATGGGTCCTAATAAGCCCGTTTACCACATACGCAAGACCCAACTACGGGAGCCAGTTAGAAGTTTTACAATTTTTCTCCTTGCAAAATGCAACTCCATCAGTATTAAAGATTCATTGCAAGTATCTCAATTGCCCTGAGAGCTGCAGCAGAAGCCTGGTTTCCTGCCATCCCCGTACCGAGGCTAGCAGGCTGGTCTTTTCCTTAGACTCCTTTTCACAGGAGAGTAATTCTGTTCTGCTGTAAGATCTCCTACCTAGACATGTGCACTGTTGTACACTCTTGTACACAATTAGCTATCTCAACTTCAAACATGGAGAATGCCACTAGAGGGCTCACATACTATTATAAAGATATCACGTCACTTCTATGCATTATGGAAGTTTACAGAATCTGCATTATTCCATTACTAAAATTCTTTTAACACAGAAAACAACATTGTTGCCAAATATGTTATTGGGCCATGGTTTAACTGAAATAATAGACTGAAAATGGTCAACAATCAATTCTGTAGCTAGAGTGTTAAGTCAGCACAGGATATCTGTATTTTCCGTGAAAAATAAACAGTTGCAATCCTTGCTTTCTGTACAATACAATTCACCATTAAATGCTGGTCAGAGTCAGTGTCATACGATGTAATGCAATACTATAATGACATACTATAGATAGCCTTACACACTTAATGGTGACTTAATCTTGCTATTTCTTTTTAAATGCAGGTTTAATTGGAATGATTATATTCAGTAACTACAAACGTGATAGAGATGCTGTCTCTGAATCACTTCATTTAGTGAGAACCATATAGAACTCCATCCTGCAACATGATGATCGCTTCCTGTGCTGTTAACTGTGATAAGAGTAGATGGTCTAAAGCCCCATGGCGGGTCAGGCCTTAATTGCCCAGCATCAGCAGTTCTCCTCTTAAGAAGCCAACACCCAAAACAACTGCAGCAGTAGAGTAACTGCTAGGACTAACGTTATACTTCTCCCACAAGAGTAAGAGAGGAGATCTAGCTAAACAGGAATCAACAGGAAGGAAAAGAAATAGATTATGTATGCAGCAGATACATACAACACATTTTTATTCCTGTCCACATTAAACTGTGCTCCAAGACAGCAAAACTGATGGGAATGAAATATATCTATCAATTATTAAAGGAATTAAGTTGAAAATATTTTGACACCAAGTGATAGACTCTGAACAAGTATTTAATTTTAGAACTAAACACTGATACTATACATTTGAGACAAAAATATTAGTTGACAATGCATCCTGTTTGACTTAAAAATCGACTAAATAAAAATTAAGATTAACACAACAGCATGAGAACAAAATTAACGGTCTATGGCAGATGAATCCTCTATTGCACCTGTCCTCCACTGTGCAAAAGAACATCAGCCTGCCACTGATTATTTCTTTTTGACATGATTTATCGCCTACTATTCTTTAAACTTGATAAAGCAAATTAATCTTTGATTGCAGGAGCCACTGGAGGTTGTCATTAGTCATGTAGTTTGGTGAGGCTGCATGTGTTTCATTTACCAGTCACAAAGAAATGAAAGCCCAGCAGCCATCACTGGCTGCTTCAACTGTTTTCCTGACCCACCCAAGAGAAAAGATAACAGAATTCAGTACGTGGGATTTTAAGCAGCTACTCTAGAACTGACCCACATAAACCGAACAGAGTATTTGCTTTTCCAGAAAGAATGCCGGTGCCCTAAAATTTATGTTCATAGGAAGAAAATAATTGTTGATGAACAACAATTTGATCCAATTAACATATATTTCAAGCTAGCATTCTATTGAGTTGTACAAGTAACACAATTTTATGTATTAAAAAATGAAAACTGAATCCTTAAATAATTGTTTACTCATCTAGAAGACATAGTGGAAAAATCTGAGCAAGCCTAACAAATGTGCACAGATTGAAAAAAACCCCTTATATTTATGGACTAATGCTGGACTGTCCACATCAGATCCCTTAGCTCTCCTGCACCAGCACATTTTCAGCTGTCTTTGCAACCATGCTCAATCTCATCACAACTTTCTATGTCCAACTCCCTCTGTGCCCACTTCCTCCCTACAGCTCCAAACCCACCATCTCCCTCTCTTCAACCAGTGAAGGTGGCAGCACCTCAAAACAGGGACAAATGACAAACCTGAGTGATTTTATTGATCAGTCTTCACAGTATTGAGAAGAGTCATTCTGGAAAAAAACCCAACTCTTTCAGATTTAGCTCCACAACAGCAAAAGCGGTTAGATCTGAGATGTGCCTGCAACGGCCAGGCAGTGCCCTGGAGCACACCTAGGAGAGCAAAACAGCCTGAGTGCAATTTGGGGGGGGGGGGGGGGGGAAGTTGGCTCCTGAGCTTAAGTAACCAAAATGAAATACGGTGCAACACTTATCTGGGGAGGTATTTCCCCAGAAAAGGTTAGTAATTGCTTCAGTGAAAAACAACGGGGAAGAAACAGTAGTCCAAATCAGAGGAACTGTTCCAAATCAAAATGTAATTGTATATGTGGTAATCCTACTTTAAAGTACGAAACTGAATGAAGCATGCAACAAAGGGGTACTGGTTGCAACTCCAGATGATTAAATGACACTTGTCAAAACATAACAGAGTTTCAGATACCATATAGACACAGATATAATAAAGACAACATTCCTATATTAGACAGTAATACAGTACAGTATGTGTATGCTAAAAAACTGTTCAGCTTATTTATTTATATCACTATATTTAACACAAAACTCAAAGTATCTAGGGTCTTTCCCTCAGCATCTATTGTAACTGCAAGTTCTACATTTTAAAGAAGTTTATTAACTGGGGACACACAAAACTTGCTTCTTTTGAAACCAATCAGAATTTTGATGTATAAAACCCGAACAATTATGGGGCTATGCTGTCTACCTTCCTTAAGTTACATATTTATAAAAAATAGTGTAATGTGCTAGGAAGTTTACAGAACCAGGAAAACAAAGGAACATGATCAAACAACTCAGGGTGCTCCTGAAATTTAGTGTTGCCATTATTATTTGTATCAACATTTTATTATGGCAACTTCATATGTTGAAGAAAAAACTTTGGAGCTTTTTTCCTATCTCTATCCGCAGCTTGAAAGTTAAACAAAGATTTACAAATTGTTGTGAGGTGCTTAATTTGATGCATTACTGTAATTTTTTCTTTTTTAAACTGAGCACTTTAATTTGGAAGTGTTTATACGAAAACTACATTTTGCTACTAGAGATGAATTTTGTATTCCAGAATTAATAGTGACAAATACAGACAACAACTGTAGGAAAAATCCTCAAAAATACGGCCACAGAATTCTCTATGTAGATACTTGAGAAAGCAGATTAAAAAGAAACAGTCACTTCACTGTGAATTATGAATAGTAATTTCCCATTAAAAATGCATTTTAAAAAGGTGAAAACCTCTATATTCAGTAGATGTTCTGTTTTTTTCCTTAGTTGCACAGATAATTTTATGTTTATTTAACAGAAATACAAGTACAATAACTTACTATTCATATATAAATACACACTTACTGTTTGGCTCCATTGAGAAGCTATAAATTTCATCTATTGAACATTAGCTAAAAAATTACATGTGTTTATCATCTGGATTATTCTCAGATTAATAGAGATAAATGACAAAACATAATCAGCACCAACTCTGCAACTTAATCATTGCATCTGAGCTATAGGAAACACTTAATTACTCTCATTTACTAGGTGCAATCTAATGAGAAGACATTAGCCAAATGAAAAGAATGCAGTACAAACAAACAAAATAGTTATACCATCATTAAAAAGAAACTCTGACAGTGCAGGTGACAGCATATGCAGGATAAATTACCATAATGTCCTAAATGCTGAGCTGTCAGCATGCTAATGCAGTGATCAGATACCCTGGGAATCTCAGCACTATAGCTGTCAGAAACAGGTATCATAAATCACCTCTCTCTACTGTACTGCTCATTATCACAGCTTTCTTATACACGTTTCTCAGCACAATTCAGGACAGACAGGAAAGAAACAGTCACCCTCATATAACACTAACGCATAGCTGCTTTCAGCATCCTTCAGAGTCGACGGAGAACACTTTTATACAGAAATCTACATGCCAAAGCTACCTGTGCCTTTAGACTCGGTTTCACAATCATAGACTAAAATATCTTATTGCAGATTCTTGCCTTTAGCTTAGAACCAACTAAAACCATCAAACCACAGTGAAGGAAAGGGTATTTTCTCCTATTTACTCAGCCACTTACTTCTTTTACGTTAAGATCATTATCTGCACATATTTGTATCTTGGAATCTTTAAAGGAATACACAAATTAGGGAACAACCGTGCTAGAATCGCACACCCAAGCATGCAGGTGCGTCAGTTCTGCCTGCATGCATTCCCCACGTGTGCCAACTACCTGAATATAGGAAATAGCACGCTCATTTTCTTACAAAATACATTTTTTCCCCTACTACATCACTGGAAATATAATGAAAGGATGAAATCAGGAAACAAAGGTATGTGTTTATGTCTCCCACAGATACTCCTACATTTAATGCTGGGTAATACATACATCCACTGAAGCCACCATCCAGGCTAGGGGACAGCTAAAGAACATCTTAAAGCGGACCCAACACTCACCAGGAAAAAAAAAAAAAAAAAAGAAAAAGCACAGTACCTTGGGCTATTGATATCTGAGCATAATGTAGGTTAAAATATGCTTTAGGATCTTTCCTTTTTTTACTCAGAGAGATGGGCAGATGTAGCATATTCATAGCTCTAATTGCAGATTATGAGAGGTGACACTACTAGCTGGGAGGCCGACTGCTTGGTGTGGGAAGCATGCTGGGCATAGGACTAAATCGCACCTTGAACCTCAGACGCTAGTTACAGGATATGTGAACAGAAGGCAATAATAAGAAAGTGTGTGGTCATCTTGCACCTAGTATCTTGTACCTTTGATAGCAGCAGAATCAGAGTGAAAGAATTTTTAAAGTCCTTCTATACAGCTTTTGAAGACATGTATGTAACAAAAAACACTAGAAAGCAGACCTTGTGAGCAGGGGAACTTGCATATTCAGTTAAAATCTTCTCCGTGATGGGGTTTTATCTGATATCCGGAACTGAGCCCTCAAATATTACTTATAATTATACTAAGTTTTGTTTAGGCTATACTAAGTTCGTGTTCCTCTAAATGCGCACTGAAGTCAGCTGTACTACCAGAAGGGGACAATTTGCAAACACAGAACTGTCTCTTGTGATTTTTCTACAGCTATCTTCTACAACAGAACACATTTTTTTTTTAACCACACTAGCAAGTATACTTCAAATATCTTTAAAATTATGACTTAGGATTGAAAAGTCCGTTGTGAAGGAGCAAATAAAGAAAAAATATAGTGCAGAGTTCTCATAAGTGAATGCATGCACATCCGCACAAAACACTCCGCAGTCACATTTTGTGAAGCATGAACATTTGGGTGGTAGCGACCACCATTCTGCAGGGGTTTGTACAGTTCCCAGCACGGGGACAGCCACTTGAATTGTGGATAAAGCTTCTTGGCCATACAGAATTACAGGTGGTGATTGAAATCTTATTCACAGTATAGATGCTTGAGTTTAAGGTTAGGGGGTTTTTTCCTTTCCCTTTAATCAGACAATGCCACTTTTGACAAAGGTTTGCTTCAGATTGTTTTACACAACACAAACCCACAGTATCAGTCACAAGTTTTTGGACACAAGGATTTGTCTTTTTTTTTTTTTTTTTTTTTTAATTTTATTTTCCCTTCCCCTTTTTACCAGCAGTGGCAGGGATGAAAATCAGTGAAAAAGGAGTGGAATAATACTTTTGTTTTTCATTTGACCTTTCAGATTTGCTATGCTGAGCAAAATAAGCATTCATTAAACTTTGAGAACTGTAAAGTTTCAGATACCTGTGGGTGGGCCCAATCGAGAGTTCTTATACACACACACATTCATCTTATCTTGCCTTTATTTTGAGAATCGAAGTCATAAGTGATAGAAATGCTAGAGAAAGTGCAGCAAGTTTGAAAGATGAAACTGTTTGATCTGTAACAGAGCAACCATAAATCACCCTCTCATTGAGGGAAGAAATGAACTTTGAGAGCCTGAAATGATAAATCTGAGAATTAAAGTATTTTTAGGTTCCCAAATGCATGAGAAGAGATCCTATTATTAAGCAATCTGATTTTCAGCTGTGTTAAATTCCTGCTGATTTCCATGGCATTAATAATGCTCATTGCTTCCAAAAATTAAGCCAGTGGGCTTTTCCATTCATGTATCTTAAATATTGTAGCAGAAGTGTGGTACAGAAAATATTGTTCAGATATGGAAGCCTAGTTTGTATTTTATACATTTATACTTGTGGGGAAAACTTTTCCCCTTTCCTAATTAAGATGGGGGGGGAAAGCACGTTAAGGAATCCTGTTTACCCAAGATTTTGAGCTTGTGTCTTCACAAGCTAAAAAAGAAACTGGAAGGTTTTTGTTTGTATAATGCAGATATCACCTATGTGCAAATGCGTTCGAGAGGGATAATTATTTTAACACTGCATTTTATACTATTATTCAAGCAACTCTTCATAATGTATTTACTAAAAGATGATATGAAGTCATTCATTCACCAGAAAGACAGAAGGAGAAAGCAGAGAAAGGAATGACAGAGAAAGAAATTCAATAGGTAATATTTTTGAATTGGTTTCAAAGATTCAGAATTGAATTTGGGTGACATTTCATGCACTGGTAATTGGTAATAGCAATCTTCCATGAAAGTGTGCATACAGCCCTTACAAATTCTTGCCGGACATATAAAATCTAAACTAACAAATACTGATTTTCCTCAACAGACTTCAAAACCAACAGTTGCACAATATATATCATGTGGTCATGGGCTTAATGTGTTTGCTCTAAAAAATAAAACAAAACAAACCCCCCTGAATTTCCCACTGTCACCTCATTCCCAACACATCCCTTCGTTTGCTCAAGAAATCCTGCAGTACCTTACGCAAATTGTAATACACTTCTAAGTGACAAAGAGGACAGAGGTCAAGTTGGAAAAATAACACTCAGAGTGGGCAGTGAACTTTTGCAGAGATAGCAGAGTATGAAAATTTACATCATTAAATCCTGATTGAAAACAAAATTAAATCATTTTCTGTTTTTTTTTTTTAAGTACAAACTTAAGTTACTTGAATGTTACAGTTCAGGTGTTTTCCCTATGTTCTACAGAGGGATTCTACAGAATTAAATACAATTTTTTTTTCCAAATCTAGTAAGTACAGATACAGAAAGAAATGTAACATTTTGAATTCGCGTACCATGGATGGACTACTCTTACACAAGGCTCATACTGTTTTTTAAATAAGACTCTGTTTAAATTGTGGACTGGTAAAAAACCCAAAAAACCCAACTTTATAAGGCTGCTTTCTTGTGAGGACAAATGGTCTCCTAAAGGCCCCTTACTTGTTTGCTGATAGACAGCCTTAATTTAAAATATGACCCAAATATCTTTAAACCAGTTAACGAATCCATACTTACAGAAAATGAAGTAAGGAAAAAGATTAAGAGAAGTTTAAAAAAAGATTGCTCATGCATGGAATATGGGTATTATTAGTAGGTAAAGACAATAATATGTGAAAGACAAAGTATGTTACAAGTCTTCTCAAGAAAATAACATTTATTGCCTTTCAAAGATGACATATTCTAGTAATTCTGTGTTTATTTGTTTAAGTGGGTTTTAAAAAAATCAAATTTTCAGTACTAACAAGAGAAAACAGCGAATAAGAATTATTGAAGCACATGCTAAAAATCTTCTATATATTATGGACATGTAATAGGATTTTTTTCTCTATCATAAGATATTGCAGGGGTAGACAGATAAATTACTGTCTATATTCATAGAATAATAATGAAAAACTACTCTTAAAGGGAAATCCTTCCAGATCTGTAAAACACTGGTGACAGCAGCAATCAACTTAAGAAAAAGCAGTCAGTCCGTGACGGATAGCCTCATTCATTTTTATGATGAGTGAAGTATATTACAGGGAAAACAAATGTAAAAAGTTTCTTTAAAAATACTGTGCATATTCATAAAGTACTGTGTAACAATAAAAAATGAAATCTAACTAGAATATCATTTGCTTTGTATATAGCAAAGTAAGTAGCTATAAAGCATTATCATTGAGTACTAATAAATATATAAATTCAGTTTATCTGAGGACAGTTAATAGACTCGAAGGATAATAATCACAAATATTGTTTTTAATTCATGATTTTCTTTAAAATCTAAAACAAATACATGGACTCTGAAGTCCCTAAAGTATGTAAAACTAGTTTTCCACAGACTGAAGGGTTAAGTATTTGCAATATGGATCAAAATGTTCATATTAAAATATCAAAACATTGATAAAATTATCTCATTTTAAAAAATGTGGATTTCTTTTTATAAAAAACATTTCCTAATTCAGGTTTAACACAAATTTATTTGTGAGCCCTGTTAACGACAGACACAATACTGCCCGTGACCTTCTGTGTATAATGCACCAGAATAAGGTGATATTAAAGCTATGAATTAGGTATTACTTATATTTGTTAGTTAATGAATCCTAAGTACTTTTGTTACTTTCTGAGGAAATGAGCAAATTATAATGTCTTTCTCTTCATAAGAAACCCTCTTTGGGCAACTATCAATTGAGTGTGACTGTAATTGATAACCTAAGCTGATTTTACATTCTGTTACAAATCCAGGTTCAAAAGGTTAATTATGGCCCGGCCACAGCTCATCCGGAAACATGAAGCTGCTTGCTGTATGCCTATTTAATGAAGATGTACTGCATGTATTACAGCAGCTCACTGACAAATGATCGGGACCTCTAACATCCCTGCAACAAGCATTAACATTCACTCTGTCAGTTTAACTGTCAACGTCATCGTTTACAACCCTGTCACTCTTTCATTCAGAAAATATATTGCTCTGTTTGTCCTTTCAGATACCTTTTGCTTCAGTTTTTTATTCTATTAAATCCAGGGATCAATAATAGCGTGTCAATCCAAAATGTGTTACCGATTAATATCCAACAAAATTAACATGAGGAAGGATCAACGCTTTGCGACTTTTTCAGTCACCTTCCTCTGTGACACTGAATTTAACCATGCATCAAAGTAGTCTCGGTGTCTTTTAATGATACGCATACACAATATATGTAAATTTTAAAGACATCTGAGAATTACCATAACAAACCACTTATAAGGCAAGCAATGATATAACAAGCATTACATTATAAGTGGTTAAATGATTTCACCCAGAAGATGAAAATCCAGCAAAAATAAGACCATACATAAAACACAGCTTCCAGTGCAGAAGAAAGGGGCTTACAATTTAACAAAAATCTAAGATGACAGAGCAGAAAAACCACCGGACCAAACTCTTTTCCAACCTAAACAATTCTATGATCCCACTTAGTGCTACAGTAACTGTACCAAATCTCACACTTCCAGCCACACATCCAATTCCATTACTCAAAAAAAGAAGCAGAAATTTACTGCAGATGCATAGTGTGCTTTTTTCAGTCTTTCCTCACAAACTGAAGATGAGGCAATACAGTGATCTCCTGGAGATCCTTAGCATCACGATTATCTGTTGGGGTGCACTGGAGAACAGTAATAGTATTTTCAAACTTAACTTGACTTACATTACAGAGCACAGATTAATCAAACCCTCTTTTGACCTAGTGTATTGTACTCCTTATGCAAAAGGCAGTCATTGACAGTAGCTCAGAAAGTACAATAGGCAGTGAAAAAACAATGCCAGACAGTTGCATTTTTCCAGCTAACTCAATGAGGATGTTCATCTGCAGAAACATGACTACCTTCTGAAGAAGTCCTACCTTCTTTTTCTCTCCAACCTGAAAATCTTTAAGAGATTATTTTCAAGTTTCATTTTCAGATAGAAAAAGGAGACGAAAATCTCATTAGTTATACTCTATATTCACAGATTCACAAGTATGAACACAAGGTTTTAAAAGGGAAATCTAAAATTAACTTCTACACGATTCAATTGTGTTAAAGAACAGTTAAAGTATATAAAGAGACCTAAAATATATAGAAGGAACCTTGTGGATGCCGAGTACAGTTTCGTACCAGTACAGGCAACCACGTCACTTAATCCTTTTATAAATCGCTCAAACTTCATTTTAAAATCTGTTAATAACTTTCCCTCCATAATTCCCCCTCTGGGAGGCTGTTCTGGAACCTCGATCTTTGGATGAGTAGAAACCATTTTTTAATTTCTAGCCAAAGGTTATTGATAGCCATATCCATTTGTTCCTGTGCCAACAGCATCCTTAGTTTAAAAAGCTCTTTTACCTCCCCAGCATTTTTAGCCCTGTCCCTTCCCCCATACATATTTACGGCGATCAATCATGTCCTATCTCAGCACTCATTTCCAGGGCTAACCAAAGCAGCAAGACAAGGTCTCCATTTCATGTTTACAGCCTTTCTGCACATCCGTTCTATTTTGAATGAATCTCTCTCAAACAGATGTAACTGCAGTTATGACAGAATCTCTGGCATTCCATACAAAGGTGGTTAACATTCACACATTTTTTACTTCACGTTTGCAATGGGACAGACAGTCTCAGATAATAGATTGCTATACCTCAGGTGCTGAGCAATTAAACTACTAGAACACAACCTTTTGTCATCATCTCACCATGCCACTATTATAAAGATAAGCCAAAGAAAAATTCTGAACCTCCAGGCCAAAGGAGGTGAAATTTTTTAAGATAACATAATCTTCATAAATGGATATAAAAGGAAAAAAATTAATAAATTGAGAAAAATAAAGCTTGCAACTTGCTACTGAGGCATTCAGTGGTTAATCAATCCACAGAAAGCTTATTCATCTTTAGTAAAACTACATGAAATCATCAAAAAAAGGCTAATAAAGAAAATCCATATTCAACATTACTATCTTGCAGATATTAAAATGATAAAAAGTATATGATACTGAAAGGTTGAAAAATATTAAGAGAAGTGCTTGCTATCCAGGGAAAACCTCCAAAGAAGTCCAAACTTCTGGCCCTGAAAGAGTCAGGATGTCTCTGGCCCAGAGTCAAGTATCCATGCCTTTCCTCTTAAAATAATGAAAGAGAACTAAAGGCAAAACTTCAGCCTGTCATCACAGCAAGAATTCCCTGAATGCATAAAAGTCTACTACAAAGTAAGCAAAATTACCTACTTAACAATGGCACATCTAGGACGTGATCAGCTAAACTACTTAACATGAGCTGAAGAGCTGGCATATTATATGCGTATTTCCCTATTCTATGCTTTGCTGTGTATTATTAGTTATTAAAAATGAGTGTTTATATTTAAAGACACCAAAGTAATCCAAAAAAAAGGTTCCAGTCCTGAAATATCACTGCCATTTCTGTTAGTTTAGAGATTAGTTTTATGTTAAACGAAAGCAAGACTATCTACTGCCCTCAAAATCCACACACTGGAATGTATGTAGGAAAATGTCTATAGAGCTGTCCTATAAGGGAGATTTTCCTTATCTTCCACACGCTGTTCTCAAATTTGGGCACTCTGCAATGCGTTTGCTGGCTAACGAGACAACATAAACACTCATTGTGTACACACACACACTCTTCAAGCAGGTAAATAATCCCACAGATTTCAGGAGGACTAGAGCTGTGCTTAAAAATAAGCACATGCTTAGGCAATTTACTGACTGAGGTCAGATTTCTCAGCACCCTGCAGAAATGATAACGTTAATCTGATCCGGCTATATTACAGCTCCACCACTATGCAATACAAGGAAAAGCACAAAGCTAAACGCAATGCAGGCAGAGACAGGCTGCCTCACAAGAAACAAGGAGGAACCGCTTTAAATGTTTTTCGCCACTCTCTACTCAATATGGCTAATCAATTGAGATAAACTACTGAAAATATTCCATCAGCTTGTATGTAATAACTCCAGTTTAATAATCATTGAACACAGTTTTAGCCAAAGTACTGCAACCTTAAATCAAAGATCACTTCATATCAGGAGGTCTTAAGGGACGATTTTGTCTAAGAGTATATGTGGCATGCTTAGATATTAGCATAAAACTACAGTCGCTACAGTTATTTTCAATATAAAAGGTTGTCTACAAATCAAAATTAAATCCCCTTCACTTTATTCAGAGTAAATGGCTGCATAAGGATGCAGACAAATTAACTGAAAGCTTGAAAGTCAAGTTCTCAATTACTATTTAACAGCAACTTTACTATATTTGAATATAATTTACTGTATACTTAGCTGTTTTAAAATGGAATCCAATACTGTACAATAAAAACCCAAATAGCACAACAAATGATTGATGATGATGCAAATGTATGAATACTTGGGTCTGACTAGTGCTGTTTGTGGATATACTGCTAAATACTGTACCATCCTAGCGTCTAATAAATCATTCATGAAAAGCAAAACTATACAATTTGTTGTGCAACTGCTCAAAACCTGCATCGTTTCTAAATGACTGCTGATGCAATGACTTTAGAGTAGCTTTTATTCTCAGTTATTAAAAGAAGTTGAGAACTCTTACCTAAATAAAGCTATTTCTATTGACATGGGGAAAACAGCTAAAACCGAAAAAGTTATAAACAGCAGCCATTATAATGACAGAACGAAGACATGAGTTCATCAGTTTAAATATTATCAAATACACATAAAATTATTTTGCTGACCTACACCATCCATTAATTAGCAATGTTATGAAGTAGCACCACACTTCTATGTCTAAAAATACAAAACATCTGCATTATCATAGAGAGACATCTGTAACATCATCTTTATAATCATGATGAAGTGTTCTATGCAGAGTGTTCTATTTGCAGCGGTGATTCATTGTGCTAGGGGAAAAAAATGCTGACACTTTGAGAAGATATTTTCCCGTAAAAGGTTGAAGTCCTTAAGCAGCAAAAAACACCAACGTCCATCATCTTTAAACTCTATTGATTTCTGGTGAAGATTTAAAAGGCTGTTTACTTATTTCCCATCATTTCTGTCAGAGCTGTAACAGTTCTCTTCCCACTGAATAAACCTCTCATGATCCTCTTGGTGATTAAGGTCAGACAAAATGTCAAACTCCTAATGCTAAGTGCTTTCACATTAAAAATTAATACCAAATCACCAAGTAAAATCCAAACAAGAAGTCAGACATGTAAACAGTACACAATAAGGGTAATACTGACCATTACAAAAAAGAGCTATAATGCATACATGAAAAAACATTTGGCAACAGGTAAGAGCACATTCTTTCACTTTTGCATCTTTAACCCCCTTTCTTATTTTAGAGTTATTGTACTATGTTTGACACAATCCTTTTAAAAATCCTTTTTCCATTAAAGCTTGCAGTCGTCTCCTCTATTTACCCCCAAATGCCATTTAGTATATGACTGAAGTATTACAAGGATTGTTTTTATTTTATTCTGAACTTCATCCAGGAAGCAAGTATTTTTACAGCTGCTGCTGAATACAAAGCCAGTATACAGGTAACCAAAAGACATCCAAAGGACTCCCTAAAACAAAACCAAATTAATTGCTAATTATCTATACAGTATTTTAAACTAGAAACCATTGTATGCTTGAATATATACATATATGAACAGAGGAATACAGAACACAGCCCTGAAAGGGGCTTCCCGTGGCTTTTTATCCAGACTACTGCTACTTCAGGCAACCAGACTATATTACTTCATTCATAAACTTATCAAGTTCAATCCTAAAACTAATTACTTTCTTCAACCTTTTAAACAGTTACTCGTATCCTGAGGAAAACCATGAAACCACCATGTGTAGAGCCAAACTTCCAGGGTGATTGGAAGCCTGCAAGTAACTATATAATAAACTGTGAAGGTAAATCTTAAATACGGTACAAAGACAGCCAAGGGTGAAAATACTACTTTTGTATAACTAACTGTGAGTTTATTTAAGCAGATAACTTTAAAGTTTTCGTCCGGCTTGCCAATCTAACTACAAAAGATTGCTCCAGTTTAGAATACATTAACAACATAAATGAGATATTCACAGGAGTTAGGATGAGGAAAGAATCTCTTTATCCTCAGTGGGTTCTAAATGACAAAACTTAAGCCGCTTTTGCTTTTGTAATGTTGCCTGTAAGCAGTAAGGGACTGTTGAGTCTCGTCGTCTTTGAGTTGATCTACCAAGCACTTACATAGTATTCCCAGTTTGTAGTGGAAATAGCTCAATTTATTTATGCACACTTCTTACCTATGTAACCATGCATGTATTTTGTGCACCTGGCTACAAATTGATATTGCACGTGGATTTGCATAAGCAATATGGATTTGCTTAACTCTTAGAAGAGTTAGCTCACTTATCAGCAAGCACAACTGATTTAAGACCAGCTCGTGTTGGAGCTGTGCTACGTATACTGATAAGCTACCTAACGCTGCCTGCAGTTTTACTGTACTGAAAGATGATAGGAGGTATAGCAGGACATCATACTGGAGAAAAAGGAGGATTATTCTGTGATAGGCTTTAATATCAAGAGAGGAATATTAATAAAATGCCATCAGTTTTCACCACAGATCATTAAAAATCATGAAGCACAGTAAAACCAAAGTTGTTACTCTTCTAATTAATAACCAACTGGTTAGCTTTTAAAATCAAAATAACTACATAGGAAATTATTATTTGCTATATGCCAACTTTTTTTTTTTTTTTTTGAGTTCTATCTTGCTCCCACAAGACTCTGATGTGAAAAGAGATGTCCGTGAAGGGTCTCAATCCTTGACTGTAAAACACAACATTAACACAAGTTGTTCACTCCATACGCTCTGTTTAGCGGACAGGAAAACAAGGATAGATTATTAGATATGCTTATGGCCTGGCAGTGATATAACAGAGAAAACAGAGAAGGTAGAGAACCTGTAAGACCTGCATTAGTTCTGCGATACATTCAACAAGGAATTACGTCTTCCCATAAAATACTCCTTAGGAAGCACAATGAGCACCACAACTCTACCTAAGTGTGCGCTGAAACTCTGTAGCTGAAACTATCAGAATAAAAATATAAAAAAAACTAAAAAAAAAAAATCACCATTACTTTTGCTAAACATTATGGATGGTATGTTAACTGCAACACCAACAGAACATGACATTTTATACATGGTTATCTAACTATACACAGTATGGTTGGATAAACATATAGATTACAAATATTTAGCCTATATCACACCTTAAGAATTTGTCGGTCAATGGAGTGAAACGTGCTTATTCAGAATAACCTGAGTTAAGCATATTACACATATCTCTTCATTATTACAACTTTAAAACTTGATCTGCAAACATTATAAAATACGAGTTTAAATTCTAAACACAAATCATTTTCATGCTTTAAGTATTTTAGATATGTCAAGATCACTTCCTATATTAACATGTATACTTTTTAATATTTCTTAAATACTCATTTCAGATATCAACACCTAAATGCTTTAGGAAAAACCTTGCATTTTCTGATCCAATTAAAAATTTTTCTATGATTTATACTATCCTGACTCTTAAAGGCTTTCAAAAAGTCAAAAAATCTTTATTTTCTGCCTGTAAGGCACAAATTTGTATACAAGGGGTTTTTTTGTTTATTTTAGGAGTAAAATTGCCTAATGAAATAATGATTTGTATAGGAAAACGTTATAGTTTACCAAACAAAAGAAATTATTGCTAAGAATCTTTAAAATTACAAATATTAGTTGGAACTGCTAGAAAATCTTGCTACACTCTTTTCCTTTATGTCTTTGCCTTCTATGGTTGGCTAGTATATTGGTTATGAGCCCTATCTCAGGATCATTGGATTTTATTTGTAAATCAATAAGTGTTAAATATAGACGTATAAATAATCTGCAGTGCAAAGATGACCTCCCTCCAGTCCAAACAAGATAACCTCTATGTACAGAGGTGCTTTCTTGCTCTCCTTCCAATCCATCATTCTTATTCGCATAATGGCATTGATTGAACAAGAAGAGCAGAGGACACTTCAACACAGCGCAACTCGCAGTCTAGCAGCTCGGGCACCCACTTCACAGGTAGGAGATGCAGACCTGACCCCCCACAAGCTTACCACAAGCTAAACAGCAGTCTTCCACTTCCGGGGGGAAATATTCTAGCTGCTTACCTGTTATATACAAAGGGGAGGTACAGAACACGCTGCAAGTTTGGGGAAGAAATTCATATTACAAGGATTTCAGTCCAAAAGAAGTATCTCCTAAGGATGAAGGAGTTTAAATTTCAACCTTAATTTTTACACTACATGCTCACTATGAAAATAAACTGCTGCCCTGTAAGACACCCTATTTCCGTTGTTTTCCTGGCTCTCAGAGTCCTTGAAGTTTGCAAGTTTTGTTGGTCTTTTCTCCGAAGTAACAAGTGATAGGACGAGAGGAAATGGCCTCAAGTTGCGGCAGGGGAGGTTTAGATTGGATGTAAGGAAAAATTTCTTTACTGAAAGAGTGGTGAAACATTGGAACAGGCTGCCCAGGGAAGTGGTGGAGTCCCCATCCCTGGAGGTATTTAAAAGACGTGTAGATGAGGCGCTTAGGGACATGGTTTAGTGGGCATGGTGGTGTTGGGTTGACGGTTGGACTCGATGATCTTAGAGGTCTTTTCCAACCTCAATGATTCTATGATTCTATGATTCTACTGTTGGCTGTGAAGACTTCTCATCTTTTTGGAAAGACTCACGCTCCTGGCCGAGTTTTCTAACAAGAGATTTAACAGCCCAGCATGACAGGGCAACGTAACACAGTATTTTCAGCAGAAAAATGTTCACATAGTCAAGAATCTGACATTTGGATTTGATTCAGTGGCCACATGGTCTCTCCACTGCACTGTTGAGTCACAGCAGGAGGTATGCCAGTGGGTACAAGGAACGAAGTTTAGTGCTTCTTAATTAGCAGATGCTTGATGTTGATATAAACAAATCAAACCAAACCAAAATTTAAAAAATGTAATAGTGATTTTTTTCCAAAGCTAGAGGAAGAAATTTTGTTGATCTAAGCAGAAGAGCAAGGTTTAGTTCTGGACCTCCAAAATTAGCACAGAATCCTGGAGCATGAGAAATTCTCCTGCCGTCATGAACAGGGAGAAGTGCCGTATAACAGGAGCTTTCAAAATCCCGAAGTAAAAACGCTGGCTAATCCTCAAGGTAGTTGTGAGACTCTCACGGACTTTAATGAGATTTAACTGATAAAGTTTGATACGTAAGAAGAGTCCAGGGACTTGCTAGACTTTACTTTTTAAATTTATTTTCATCCATCTACAGTAGTCCGAAGACTACTATATATTCTCAGTATCTTGCTCCCAAAATCCTCTTTGAGACTCACAGCGAGTCATACTAGTGATGAGTATACATATACCGGCTGTAGGACTATTCTTTAGATGGCTAGATAATCAGGAGATAAAGTAGCCACATATCAGAAAGAGTTCATGAGAATATGTTAATTGATAATGCCAAAGTTTTTGTTTGATACTGTTCCCGCTCTAAAGATATGCCTAACTTGCCATTTTGTAGCTGTTTTCTGTCACTCAAATAGATGAGACAGGACAGTCATCTTCATAGCAGAAATTTATGCACATAAATCTTAACTGAAAATCCAGTGAGGAAATAAGGACCATCTTTTTTGTTTTGTCTGTGTATAGTCATTGAATGTAGGTTTGTGTTCTGACTTTGAAAAGTTATCTGTAAAACTAAGTTTCCTACACTATCTAAAGAAAACTAAAGTAACAGACTGTCAAAAGGAAAACTTCATGTGTGAGAAGAAACAATAAAACAGATTAATTTCTGCTTTTATAAGCCCAAGATTAATCATGAAGGAATATAATTAAGAACACCTAAATTACTCTTCACTAATAATGTTTTGCTTTCCACACTTACTCAGCTTCAAACAACAGCCCTCTCATGTACATTTTATATTAAAATCTTGTAAACCTTCTACAGATGTTTTGAAAATTCTTTTTTTTTTTTAAAGGAAAGAGGAAATTATTTAGACTAAATTAACTGGAAGCCTTCAAGACCAACTCTTCTTAGTTTGAATGTGCAGATTTTCATCTACTAATGCAATTAAGCATGTGCTTAACCTTTGAAAACAGTGGAATTTAACTGTATTTGTGTTTTATGTTATACATGGATAATCTACTGATCCGGAACCTCAGGGAATTATGTTACTCAATGATTTATCTTTAGTTTGATCCCATCTCTGAGGAAAAGAAAGTGATTTTTTCTTCACTTGACACACATTCAAGAGTCTTGAACCGTATCAACTTTTCTGAAATCGTATTTTTCAGAAAAAAGTTATTCTACCTCACATTTCAAAAATCTTTCTATGCCAAGAATTTCTTCATCATTTGAATATTTTGAAAATAGAAATGTGTTTTCCAGAGAGTAGTCCATTATGAGCATTACAAAACTGCTGAAACTGTTTAAGTTATACATTCTAATTAGTTTGGCAGAGCTAATACAAATTACGTTTACAGACTAACAATAATAAAATTGAAGTACTAGTTAAATATCTAAAATAATTAAAGGAATCATTTTTAGCCTGGCATAATTAGCTAATTCACTTTACAAGCATTTATTAAAATGAATTCACATGTTATATTCCATAGGTAGTTACACAATAGTGTTTATACAGGAAAAATATAATGAACCAAAAACTCTTTGTATCCAGCCCTCCACAATTAAAACGAAGACTCCCCAAGTAATATCAATCTAGGATAGACTAATTAAGTTTGGTTTGATAACCATTCATTTCTTCTATTGCCTCTGAGCAAATTGTTTATTAGAGAAAGTTATTTTACACAAATCAAATCAAACTGGGTAAACCATTATATTTGAAAGAAACCTTAGCCATCAGTCAATTAATCCATCATTTTCTCCAGACACTTTTGTTTAACGAGCTGATCATATTATCAACAATTTAGATATCCTATGATTCAATTATGACAGAAAATTTATTGACAGCTTCTCTAATACTTTTGTTATGAATAAATATTAAATGTTCTCCACTTTTGATGAGCAAACCAAATGCAATCATGTGTTAAATCTAATAGTCAAAACGTGAGTGATACTTCCAAATGTAATGTTTTAAAAAAATATTTTATACCAAAATAATTTAAATTATTAAACAAACCAAACATACCTCACAATTTCTAAGAAACAAGCAAACAAGTTATTTGATTTCCACTAGCTGACTAAATGAAAACACATATATAAGAATATTACCAAATACGTATGAAGAGATTTAACATAAATAAATGGCTTCACGTAGCATTCTATAAGACAAAAGGCATTATTATGTAAAAATGGTATTACCACAACATAAAGTTAGAGACTTTTTCTGCAACTACATGGAAGAATTGCCTAAACGTTAAAAGACATAGATTCTCCGAACCTAATATGAAGATATTTGCTGTTAGGAATCACGTCTATTAAAAAAACAATTTGTGAGATGTTTATAATTACAGCTGTCTTAAACTCAAGAAAAGAATATTGCCTAATAAAAATTACTCCCAGAATATTCCAACCTCTTGACAGACATCTCTCTGAAGAAATAAGATACTGATTCATTTACAACTGAGCTAACCAATTCATGATGAAAGGACCAGAGGACAATGGAAAAGCTCTATCTAAACTAATGTCCATTAAAGAGATAATGGAATTACGCAAACTTCTATCAATATATTAGAACATCATTATTACTTCAAAGTATTTTTCCTTGAGACAAGGAAGTTGCTTTTATAATGAGGGGGACTGTAAGTAGTTTTACAGCTGCAAAGGAAAAGTACTGCAGCTGAATATCAGAGCGCTAAGTATCCACATAATGAAAATAGAGCACACACGTATTGTCTGTCAGCATCTGAACAGTAAAAACTGCTTAACAGTGAATAAAAGAAAGAGGTGTTCACGTGAACCTCAGACGAAAGCTCCTCTTCAGGTTTTCCAGGTCTAACACATCCTATTCATAAGCAGCAAACATGTTTTTGTATGTAGATTCCGTATCAGCTATATCTTGTGACCATTTCTTAACGTGGAATGCTCTTACTCTAGATATCCTAGTTAAAAGTATCTTATATACATGTTTATGGTCAAACATCTATAAATACAACAAAACCATCATTTCCTACCCTACCCTTACCTCCTCCTATTTGGATTAGTATATAATAATTTGTTGTGGTTTACAGACATTGCCTCTACTTCTTTAAGAACTGAAATGACATTATGGATTCATGCCAAATGGAAGCAAAAGAAAGGTCAAATGGACTTTATTAAAAAGCACATATTTCCAAAAACCCTGGCAAAAGTGATTTCACATAAAGTCACTTGCTGCCTCTCAGTAATTGCATACTGTACACTGATGGTTTCACTGGTACCTATTAAGAAGTCCAGAACCTATCATGCAAAAATATGGAATATTACTACTGTTTTAAGTTCTGAAACTTGAATTGTCAGGTACATAGCAGTACATTAACTTACAGTAAATATACTGTTTTACAGAACTCAACAGGACTCTTCATGTACTTAAAGGCTTTTACTTCCATATAAATACAAAAGTCCTGATGATCAGTGCTGTAGCACACCTTATAGAAAATGGGCATCTCAAGAATATTTTTGTGGCAATATCTGCTCAGCTGTGATGTGTTCAACAGGAAGAGCTGCATAAGTTCTTTCAATATAACCCCCAAACTAAGATCTGTTGCTTTAATTGGAAACCTGTAATTAAAATTACAAAGGAGGTTATAAAATGAGTGAATGTGTTTTAAAAACTCCTTTCTGACAGCTGCACATGTGCCTGAGAACAGTAGTACAATATAAATAAATAGCAAAGAAGAATGATTAATCAACATGTTTTTTCACAAGACTGCTTGCTAGCAAGACAGTCACATCTACGGTAGCTCCCACTTGCTTTCTTGCATAGACACTAGCAATTATGCAGTCAGGACCAAAAGCCAATCCTAAAAAGAAGAAACAGTAGTAACTACACAGCCATACAAACAGCAATGACAACGCAAGCAAGATGGAAAAAGGGCAGAATCACCTTTTCAGCAGTAGAGTGGTTTTATATCAACTTAAATGGACCATGAAACTGTACTGTCAAACTTCATTAAGTGTGATTTCTGGAGCTGTGACATCTACATTGATTCCCCTTCCAACAGACCATACATGCATTTCAAGCACAAAATTAGCTTTTTAGTCAAATGAGACCACTTACCAATACCCAGAACTCCCCGCAGTGTAAGGTTCACTTATGTGTCTTACTGCAATTGTAAATATAGCCTATTACTTAAGGATAGGGTTTTTTTTCCTCTTTGGTAAACATATCATATCTGCAAGATTAAACTTAAACCCTGACTGCTGCATGCATGACAAGACTATTTAATGCAAACTATGCCCAGCACCATTTCACTAAGTGCTAGAGATAAGTGAGCTTAGAAAGAGAAGACAGACAGGAAGTAAATGTGTATTTGGACTATGCATCTCAAAGATTCCTTTTACTGGTAATTCTTCTTTTTTTTTTAATAATAATTCAGATGGATATTCATACAGTGAGAAAAACCAAGTAATAACACCAAGATTCATATTTATGTTATAGAAAGCTCCAAGTAGCTGCTCAGCAGATGAGAAGAATGAAGAAACTTTTCTGCGTGGACACAAATGTATATTTAACTCTGGAAGAAAGCATCGGGATAAATGGATAAGGCTTTGTTTTGATAGCCTCTGAGAAGTTTTAACACTGTCTGTTACCTTTTTCAGCAATCTCTGCATGGAGATAACCAAGCCCTAAGGAGTCTGCTCTCCCAACACCTCAGCATCCAAATGCTTACAACCCTTGCTCATGCAAAAATTCAGCTACTCGTAACTTCCAGAAGCAACATGTTTCCACCTTCCTAAAATGAGAAGCAGTTACCACATTTTGCTGTAATATTCTGAAAAGTCTAGAAGGGAAGAATCGAATATTGATGAAAGATGGCATAGACTATAGCACAAATTTAGAAGGGTGTGAAGATTTGGATCCTTCTGAGGAGGCTAGTAAAAAGGATGTTACAACATTGCTGAAGGATGTTGACACCTTCTCGTCACCATAACAGACTACTACATCTTTTTCCCTTTCAGAACCTATCTTCGAAATCTCACATTAACAAATGAGGAGTATGAAGAGAAGCTTCCCTCTCTGAATGTCTCATGGCCAGAAGGCCTAAGTACTTGTCACGAGTAAATAAGGAGGACTAAAATTTATTTAGCTTTTTGACCTTGTCACGCCAAGCCAGATAGGTGAAAACACATGCATCGCCATCCTAAAACACCTATTACAATCAATATTGCCCAAACTGGCCTTGTCAGGGCTTAGCTACCAACTATCCCTGACATGAGTTTTCAGGAAAAGCAGTGGGATACTTCAAACTTTAGGTCTCAGATGGCAAAACTTTTCTGATTAAAGACAGGGGAGAGAATTTTTTTGCTGTAACCTGCCATCTGAGAGAGCAACCAAAGGAATGCAAGTTCAAGACCTGGACGTCATGCTTGAAGTATTGTAAATGAGCACACACATGGACAGAGATTTCAAGAATGGAGAACCACATCCACGTTACAGTTAGAACAGTGTCGAATACGATTCCTTCATTGTAGTGATGATGGGAACGGATTCTCCTAGAAAACAGCAAGGACTTTCTGTATGAGATCAACAGTCGTTATTGTGTAAGCAGAACAACAATCATTTCAGCTTACCAGAAAGTACAGAGCTAATCTCAATTTTTCACTTATCTACAGTAAAGTATATCAACACTTTTCTAAGAAGAAAATCCCAAATACTCTCTTCCTGCTCACAGCAAGAATATGGCTTAATGGACATGCAGATCTTAAAAGTGGAAAGAAAATGCACTTACATTTCAAGGGATATGCCTCCCACAGAACGGGCAGACAAAAACTGCCTTCAGTTGGGCTGTCAGTTCAGGAGAGGTGACCAAGCTGGAACACTTTAGTGATATGGAAGGCCAGAGGTGGAATTGAAAGAATACATGAAGAAAAGCTTTGTTATAAAAAAAAGAACTTAAATAGAGCTAAGAGTACTTTGCCTTTACACTCATACTCATGCAGTGGGGATGACAGAGAATGGGGTGTGAGAATACATACACCGATGTTCTACCTGTATGACTGTAACAGCAGAGGTGCTGTCATAAACTGTTCTGGTGAGGCTATAATATTTGTTCACAGGATAGCAACACATGCAGAAATGAAAGAAGTTAAAAGGCTACTTATACTTTCCCTCTTTAACAACAAACTTTCATAATGAAAATGTTGTAACATCTGTTAGGTCACTTACACATAAATACATTCATAAGAATTATACAGGATCTTCCCGTTATCGGGGGAAAAAAAAACCAAACCAAGAAAACATTTAATTCCGTAAAAGACTTGCTTATACAGTCAAAGCCTTATTCACACTTACTAAATCTAACTTTTAATAAAAATGGGTCATGAGTCACGATTAAGTGATTGGCAGGTTAAGTGTTATTTTATTTAAAGAAACTTAACTGAAAGCCTTAAGAAATCTCATTTATCTCCAAAATGTACCTACCTGAGCTTGACTGTTAGAAAAACTGTTGGACTGACAACGCTAAAATCAGAAATATGTTTCACAAAAACGAGAAAACAAGCAGCTCTGTGAGGTAAGAATGTTCTCAGTAAAGATATATTTGACTCTAGTATCTTATATGCTTACTAATCTGACTTTGGCTTTCTGCTCAATTATGGTGTTGGCAAAGCTAATTGGAGTATACTTTAAAATGGTTAAATACCTACATGAACAATTGCATTAACATTTAAATACTCTCACTCATTCTGTCCTGTAGTTTTTATATAAAGAAAACTGCATGAAAAAAGTCAACACTTATTTATAACTAAGCCTTCTGACCAAAAAGTTAGACTATTTTTCAAATAGAACATGCAACGCAAGAAAATTTGAAATAATTACACATATTTATTCTCTCACACACTTTATACATTTATATTATACCAGCAGTACAGTTTTTAAAAATTAACTTTGCTTCATTCTCTTTGTCTCCCAACTCATTCAGTTCTGCCTAGCTAATGGGACAGATGGTAATAAAGCTCTTGTATGATAGCAAGTATTAGTGCCGCCCAGTGAAGTGAATTTTACGCCTGTATTTAGATGATTCCTCCAAAGAAATACATTAGATGCCTGTTTTTAATAACAGTTACTAGAATCAACACACCTTACTGCTACTTGAGAATAAACACGAGAGTCAGGAGCACACAACTGAGTCCCTGAGATCCCAGCCAAGCTACAGTAGGGTAAACGTGAAGATTTATCATCACTCGGCAGCCAATCATTCAAGTCTTGTAGCAACATAATACTCCCAGACATTGAATCCCACTCCCAGACTGTATAGGAGTTCACAGTCACGTTCTTATTTTACTTTCTATTTGTTGTAAGGATCCGCTGTCTCTCACTGTACACTTGCCTACAAGCTCTCAGAAACAATAATTATATTTTCACTATGGCTGATAACATCCATTGTTAAAGCAAAGCATGTTTCTACATACCTTCTCAAAACATACACTAATAGTTTGGTACTTGAACACAACCAAAGCTTGTAGGTCCTACTGAAACACAAATAATTGATCACTGTAATAACCTGGAACCAATTCAGAAACTCTGAATGTTTCCATTACTCCTCAGCCAAACAGTGCCTACCTGGCCTAGTCAGAATAAATCCTGTAATGGAGTATCTTGAATTCTACACTGAAAAAAATGCTTTAGGATTATGAATGAGTTATCTCAAGTGTCACTTCAAATTCACTGAAGAGACGTATCAAAGATGGAAATCATTGTGAAAGAAGCAGGAGAAAAAGTGAGCGTGAGCAAGCGGGGAGAGAAAGGCGTAAGCAAGAATGTGGGAACAGAAGTGGGAGAGAATGAGTACGTGAGCGGGCTTGAGGTATCTCCAGAGAACGATACAAAACTGCTTTTGGAGCTGCAGTTCTGTCTCCACTGACTCTTTGGGATTAACACTGGGTGACCTATGGGTCTAAATTCACTCCAAAGTTTAGAAAATTAAAGTTAAACTGATTTTTCTTGTAGCTGGAGAAAGTAACACCTGAGCGTACCCTGCGAGTCCTAGTGCTGTCCAGTAAAGCCCCCAGCTGTATCACGAGAGATTGTTAAATTCCCAAAGTCCAAATTCAGTGCGTTTTCTCCTCTTTTAAGATCAAGATATGATGGATTCTTTCACTACAGCTCCTAAAATTCCTAATGTATGCTTTGCTTCTGTCAGTTTGGAGAACTTAATCGTTTCTTAACAGCTGATGACTGTTGATGCAGTTTTTCTTCCCTGTTTCTTTTCAGCACAATACAATATAAGTGTGCATTGCTACGGATGCCCTATCGCCCACCCCACCACCTCCACAACCATGCCAGTACTTCAAAAGCTGTCAATCTGTCTCTGGAGTTGAATGTTGCAATGCAGTTCCCAGTTTTTAAATACTTAAATAAAAAAGAAAGCCTATTTGAAATATGAAAAGGGTATGATTCATGAAATAAGGAACCAGTAACTTGATCATAACAAATATATTTGACCTTTAAAGTAGTAACAACAAACATTAAAAACACTCAAGTTCTCCTTTGCTGCCAAGTTTATTTTCCTCATAAGTTGTGCCCCATTATGCTACAATAATCCTTCATTATTCCAGTACAATAATGCACAGTCTATCGTCTACCTATAGTTGTCTGGTGTCTATTTAGTTTTATAGCAAGCAAGCAATTTGAGAATATGGTAATAAAGCCTCAATCACAGTAATGATGTATGATGGGCTGTAATTTCTGTGTGCTAATGGTTTACAAACAGTATCACAATGATGACGGGAATCTCATTGATTCATTATATGAGTGCAATAATATCAAAATGACTTAATATAGATCACTATTTACTCATGCACATACTGATAACAACCTCTATATATTTCTATATACAGATATATAGAAATAAAATTAGTATTAGTCTTTCCACATAAAAGTTCACACGGCACAAAACATTTTGTGTTGAGTTTCCTAAATCAATGTTTAAAGTTGAAATTACTGCATTGAACGGGTTCTTTGAAAAGCAACCCATTGATTTTAATCTGCTTGAAGCAATCAATTACTCCCTGTCCTCTTTATTCCAAACTGTAATGAAAACTAAACTGCGTTGTCTTGAAAACTAAATGTGAAGATGATCATAAACAGAATTTAAACTCCATGGATTATTCATATCTACCCATTTAGATTTGCCATTTCCATTATGAGTACATTTGCCATGAGCATTTAATGGACATCTAAAAGGGAATTCATTAAAGCAGGAGCTGTTGGCAGCACTTATGGGCTTCAGACTGCTTTATGTTGGCCTTTAATAGCTCACTATTATAAAAGTGATATATTGTGTTCATCCCATTAGTAGTTTGCAGAAAGGTCTGTAAGACATAACAAATCCTTTTGAGTATTGTCAGAATCAAAACTAAATCACAGGGTGTTTTTTTTTTCAAGCAGCATATTACAACCCCAACAATGTACCATTTTAGGTCATCTAAACTTTGATGATCTTAGCCAAGTAAGAACTTAATGATCCTACAGACAGTTTGTTCTTTCTTTAATGAAGCACGCATGAATTATTAATGCTATCTCAAACGCACAGATTTTTAAAGAAGTGTCATAACTATTAAGGTTAAGCATGCTTAAAAATGAAACATATTTTCTCAAAAGTATTTTCTCACTTGTTTTGGGCCAAAGTAGTGTCAAGGCAGGTAGGAAGCTTAGTGCCACCAACCTGTAGGTGAAGACACTGAAGAGCAAGGAGCCTCCACACACCTGCTTCCCTTCCCCCTGGCCCTCCGGAGATGAACAGAAGGGATATATTTGCACAAGGTACTTGCTTATTGGCAAATGAAGAAAGCAAAAGGCAAACTGGAACAAAGTTGAACTGCCTCGTAATCAACTGCTAAGAGTAATCCAAGGTTCACAATTGAAACACCCCTACATATCCTCATCCTCATGCTCAGTTCTACTTGACAGTTCTATATGCCTCTAGAAATAACATTATATAGTTTACCATCTAAGTGTATTTGAGCTGGTAGTATGAAAGCATTACTGTGATTAAATCTTTACAGAATACAAAACAAACAAGTATTTGATTATTCACTGCTTGTTCACCAGAACCGTTACTACCACCAGTCCATCACACTGAATACAATTCTGTTTGTTAACTTGTGCTCCCTCTGCTGACTTTCTAGTTGTAAGACATATTATATCTTTCCCAATAGGTGCTATTTATTTATTTATTTGTAAAGAAAATGGTGGATTTCATAACATGTACAATTAAAACGCTCTACTTTTAAAAGGATTACCACAAGTACTAATAAATATGAATCATAAATTGCCTCTCTGATTCTAGATATTTACTTTGCAAAATATGAACTTCATTTAAATCCCAGTTGTTTAGGAGAACACCTTTTCTCCTTAGCTTCAAAGGGTACTGGCAGCCTTACAAAGCAGTCCGGGTACTATACTAAATTTAGCCACAGTACTATGACACTCAGAAATCACTTATACAGAAGGGCTGTATAAATTAAAGTCAGTTGCAAAGCCTGTGTAGTTAGAACAAGTCTCTCATATGACGAAGACCATCTCCATACTTTCAGCAAGCAACTTCTCTAAAAGATGATGATGTTGAGGAAATAAGCGGCATTTATCATCTATCAATGAATTTCAAAAGTGACTGACACAGAGCAAATGACTTTACCATGTTCACAAATTCCTGATTAGCATGAGAAGAATGAAATCTTATGTATGAGGAGAGAATCCAGAGAAACAACTGGCCATTCTCACTTCACTGCATTTGAATTTCCAACGACCATAATTTACAATAATTTAAAGGATGGTAAGTTAATAGATCTCTCTCTGATTCAAAAAGCTACACACAGTAATATACTAATATAGGCATCTGCAAGGAAAGATAAGATACACCTATATCTATGAGATAGATAGGTAGAAGGAAACACAATTGCTAGTGAATTATTTCCTCTGTGGCTGTTGTCTAGTAAAAATTCTAAAATCCCTTCCTTGACCTAGGAACAACTAATTGACTTCAGTGAGCTGGTGTGTGATTATTTTAGATAAATGTTCATGAAATCAGTATTCTTTTATAATTCACAGGATGTGTGTGTTTGTTTAAACATATAATTAGTTTGAAATTTTTTATAGCAACTTCCAAGAAAATGTGGAAGTCTAAAATGATGGGATAGATATATACGAGCTCCTTGGGTCTGTATTAGATCATTAGAAAACCCACATCTGGGATTTACGTCTCTATAATAAAAGATGGCATTTTCGTAACAGCAACAGGAAGCAGTACATCCTATTCTCACAAAAAAAAAAAGTAGATTTGGAATGATTCTCAAGAAGGCTTTGAAGCCTCATTTGGATGTGTGGCTGAACACGGGCAACAGTGTATGTGAAAAAGAATGATGTGTATGTGCTGCAACTACTACAAGTCCTGGAATCTCTAGTTCATGGAAACTTACCAGTGAACTCACTTCCTGCAAGAAAATCACAAATTGTCATAGATTCTACTTGAAAAATTATCCAGTGCCCTGTATAGCCAAGATCACGGACAGCACAACCAGAAAGAGTACATGTATCATTTTCAACTCTATTCTTGGTTGAAATCATTGATTTCATAGCATGCTATGAACACCTTCAAAAGAGTCTCATTAGTCAAAGTTACAGAATCCAATATTCTGTTTGAAGGAAAAGCAGAAGACTGTATATTTAAATAAAACCATGGGAATTCCTAAACTTCAACATGTTCATACTGTAAAGGTATTCAAAATGGTTGACAAGAGATGTGAAAGGGTTTCTAGCCTAAGCAGTTTGTTTGCCCTTGCAAAAATAAGCTCATGTCAATGCCTTGAAAAACTTTTGAAGAAACAGGCTTCTTCAAAATATCTATACCAAGCCTACTACAGATTCCTAAACTGAAGTTGCTCATCTCTCATTGCTTAAAATAATCCTCACTGGCTTACCTTACTTGGATGGAAAGCACACTTAAAGACACTGACCTGTCACCTGGACCTTTATGAGTGGTCCTCGATCTGAAGGTGACAAGCCAAATCTTCCCTAAGGAGAAGAATGACCCAAGGTAGGTTGGTTTCCCATAAGACCTCCCAGAAAGATGCGCCAATCTTCTGTGCAACACAAAAAAGGAAATAACACAGTAGCAATGGGTTCATTTTCCTTTTCCCAGAGAGAAAAATCATATATGGTAGCCTCTAACACCACGCCTTGTATGCTCTTTTGATTGTGACCACCAAAGCCAATCACATCAAAGAAAAAAATCTCCGTATCTATTATTTTTTAAGTATTTTCCCAGTTAAACTTGGAATTTCTTAAACTTTAAGACAACAAAAAGATCTGGTCTGAGAAAACTTACTGCTTTTCCTAATGGTACAATAAAATGGGATGAAAAGTGCAAATGATCCAGATATTTAGTGGAAAGGGGGAAAAAAAGGATCAGATTTTATCACCCAGTCAGCCTGCCCACCTTCACCAACCCATTTCTGAATAGTTTCAGAATGCTGCTGGGCTAAAAAAACTCTCATACCAACTCCATTAAATTGTCTTGGTCTTTCAGTCTCTAAGTTAGGTAAATTTTTGCTCCAAATTTTCAAGGACATGCAGTATCTCTCTCAAGCTTTCATACCAAGAGTCCTAATACAGAAACTTCAGATAATGCTGGTTGCCTTAGTTTCTGAACTCACTAGGCCGACTGAATAGAAAATAAGGCCTTAAATAGTAACTCATAGAAAGTTGACCAAATTTCTCCGAATTGCTAAAATTCTTCCTACCTATTTGTAAGGAAATATATTTGCTGAAGGAAATATAACTTCTGAGTACATACTTAAGTATCTTATGAAAAAGAAATAGTTCTGTTCTAATTAATAATCACTCTACACATTTTCTACACTCAAAATTATCTGGTCACAAAGAGAGAAATCTGACTTAAGAATGATTCAACGTCTTCCTTTCCCCAACAACCCCACTTTTATGACAGTTAAGGCTGTGGGGAGAAAAAAAAAAATCCCTATCCTACTTTTTTGGTGAATGACTGCTGTTGAATCTCAGTAAATATTTCCAATGAGCACTGAAGCAAGAACAACTCTAAAAAGGATGAGAAAAATAGGTTTAAAATACCCAGTTAAAATTCAGAAGAGTCCATAAAAGTCACTCACAATTTCTCTGCAGCAAGCTCTGCTTTTCTTTTCCTTATCATTTCATTGATTACTTTTAATGACAGAAACAGAAGAAATTCACTTTCTGAACTCCCTGGGCTTACTATAGAAAAAGTAAAGCTTAAAATAGTAATTAAGAAACTCACCAAAGCAACTGACTTAAATGAAAGATCCCACTAGTGTATTGAAGGAACGTGCACTTAATTGATGTTTGGATAGACATTTTGAACTGCTGGTTTCATGTGTTCTTAGCCCAAGAAGTCCCTTCTCTCAGAAGAGTATGTTTTAGGGATTCACATGTCCACCATGTAATCAAAAGAGGGACTAAGTGCCGTAGCCAGAAAAATCAAAATTAAGTTAAACCTTTCTGTCACAGAGATTCTCCAATTATAGCATGAGCTTTTAAATGTCAACTGAGAAAGGGAAATTCCCCTGCACAGATTTACTGATCATCTGATCACCAACTATCAAACAAGTTTACTTATTCCTATTCCTATTAGGAATTAACAACTATTGTTTCTTCAGCGTCCTTAGATCTCTTCAATCAACTTGAAGCATAAGACTATCTATTGTAGTTATGCAGACCAGTACAAAAATATTTTCAATATTCTGGGAAATTTTAAAGCACTGAAAGACTGCACTAAATAACATTAAAGGTCTAGCAAATATCCATCTTACACTTGATGACCAGTAAGTCCTCCAGACTGAAAGGCCACAGCTGACCTGCTAGTCATCAGGAAGCAATGCTGCTGAAAGCATTTGGAAACATAGATGTAAATTCTGAACCTCATCATGTCTGAATTTTAATTTATTTGACATTAGTAACCGTATACACAAGGTGGGTAGATAATGATAAAGAAAAAAATTGGACCGTCCATATTCACATTGATGGAATATGGCAGGAGCAAGCTAAAACCCCCTAACATCAACAGCACAGACATCAAGAAATACCTCATGGTTCAATTCTTTTTTCTATATTTGCAAACAACTTTCACTAAATCCAACTTTGCCTGGAACATCGTATTTCACTAGAGCATATCTTTAATTTGCTGAAAGCACTGGGAAAAGAGAGTGTAGGCATTATCAAAATGTTTGGATGAGCCATGAGTTGACACACAAATAGGAACAGGAGTGCATGCTGGAAGCCCTTTCCTTGACTGAGCAAAACGCAGTTTCTGCAGAGATTTCTGTGCAAACCTTTCTTGGTAAAGGTATTTTCATACAGATGCAAAAGGAAGGACATAGGTACAACGTCTCATCTGTTTCAGAGGAAATCTTTCACTTAATTAATCATGAAGTGTTTTACAATGATGTGGATGTTTTCTTTACTTTGATAATCTCAGACAGCATATCAGGCCATTTACATAAGGCAAAATAAATGTCCAAATAAAAAAACCACCTTGATTCAGAAATCTGACGACTTCATCAACCTGGAAAGTTTCCAAATCAAAGGAACTGCGAAATAGAGGAAGTCACTGAAGCCTTGTTTATATCTCAAACCCCAAAAGGTTTCTTATACTATGTCCTGGATATGACTGCTGCTGCTCTGCAGGAAATAGTCCTTAGCAATTCAGCTCCATTGACTTTATCTCTTCTAGAGTGGAACTGATGTATTGCTGGTTAGACTGGATGGTTAGGTGACAACAGCTTGATGAAAAGAGACAAAGTTCTCCGTACATGCTGCTCTGCAAATGCTTGTCTTCTTCATTTTTAAAGGATCAGGTCAACGTTGATCATTCAATACAAATACGTGTAAATAAGCGTGAAAAAAATATGAATAAACCATCATAACAGGAATGCAAACTATCCAACCCTGTTTAATTAAAAAAAACAGGAGTAGTGATATGAGAGGAAAAGGCAAAAAAAGAAACAGAATGTTCTTTCTGGATTATACAGAATTCTGGATTATACCAGAACTTGTGCCTATAACAAAATAAGCAGAAAATACTCCAAGAGACTGACAGTTTATGTGCAATGTTTAACACAGGTCAGAAACCACACTTTTTTGTAAGGTCAAAACCAACTCACCTTGAGGTCACAAAGAGTGGAATTTTGTACTTTATCTACTCAATTATCACATTTGTTTCACGTGGAAGAATAGAAAATGTCAGCGCATAAAGTCACCTGGAAAGATTATTACTTGGGTTAAGTATTTTCTCAAGGTGTGTGTGTGTGTGTAATCTTTAAAATGAACTTAAGTTAGTGCTTTAGAACAATTCCTATTTAAGAACACTGCTACACTAATATATATTCCCCATATAAATCTAAAATGACAACACTATTCTAGAGGAAAATCTAGAAGATCATCTAGAGGACTGTTTTAGTAATGTACTAGTCACTGGTAGCTAAATTAAGTTAAGTAATTTTGAAGGAGATGCTAAACTGCTGATCAGCTAAAATCAAACAAAAACCTTCTAGCACTGCTGGCCAGCGTGGACTATAAACACAATACCTAAACTGAATGACGTATAATCCAACCAGTATCCACAAGAGTAATCTAACCTCCTAGGATTTTACTGTTTTGTTCTTTTTTGACAGATGTACTTATCATGTGTTATTTTGCATATTTTTCCTCTCTGAATTACACAAATATGCAATAAGCAATTTCATAATTAAATTTAACTTGAGTCATAAAAATTGCCGTAGTCTAATATTAAAGAATTATTCACTCTGCTCTGAACTCTGATGGTTAATTTACTTACTGCAAGGTCTGGGAAATTAATTCATTAAGCTACTTAAATAATGAGGATATGAGGCCAACATACAGCAACAAAACCAATATATTTTAGATAAGTAAGCCACAAGATAGCCTGTTTTTTTTCCCCAAGATGCCCCATCTGCTGTTTCTTCCTTCTTGCTAAGTTGGTATGGGATATACAGCACAAGTGGAAAGGTCCAGCAGTTAAAAGTTACTCAGAGAAGAGAATCTGCTTGAGGTGAAATAACAACTGAATTATTAAACAAAGAACAAAATCAATATAATAAATACAAAAATATAATAAATACAAAGTAGTATTTAGCGACATAGAAAACATAAGTAGTGTGATTACAACCGAGTCCAGTCATCAAAGACAAAGCAGAGGCAGGTAAGCCAAAAAGCAGACATACGTGAAAGCAAAATTTGAAACTACTTTTGTAAAATAGAAAAAGGAATTCTACTAGGCTATATCAGATAAAAACCACTAAGCAATGTAATAGTTCCTCTGTGCAGAAAAAATTTAAACACACTTGCATTCAAAATAAGATGAAAAATGCTGAAAGATTGGTTCTCTAACATTTACCTGCCCCCCCCCCATATCAGCATTCCCTAAATCTCAATTTCTGAGACAGGTAAGCAAATTAAACAAACTAGTGGCTATCACTCACATACCAAGGGAATAGAACAGAAAATTAATTGATGCAAATACTTAAAAGTCAACTACTACCATGCCTATTTTGCATATAAAAACAAAATGTGAAAAAAAAGGCCTTTCATTATAGATCCAAACATCTCCACATGTGTGGAATTACTTATAGGTGACTTAGCCTAGTTTTGCAAATGAACTATCCACCTAACTTCACAGGAAATTTCAAGTTCTTCTGCAGCATAAATACTAGAAATTTTCAGAAAGCAAATCAATGAACAGACTCAATCTCATTCCTCTTTAAAACATGCTTCTAACATTATTAAGAAAATCTTTTTCTTATTCTCTTCTTAGCATGCAACAGGTTTTTCTGTAGTTAAATTGCTATCCTAAATTGTCTGAGATTTAACTCTACTACAAGAAAAATTAATCATGTTTGCAGCATTTTGTGACATACTGTACCACTGTTTTATCAGCATTTTGCTGTTACCACAGCATCTCTCTGCCACCAGTTCAGTTTGTTCTGGGCACTTGCTATTAGAAAAATAGTAGTCGCTCTCAAATCACAAATTATACTCACATCCAAATAACCCAATAATATATTTGCGAAACACTTAAGAAGTCAATAATTTGGAGTGGAAGTAGGATTAGTTTTTAAGTCCGCAAGTGATGGTATCAATTCTGAAACGTTTAAATATTAGTTTACAAATATTGCTTATATCTTAATAGCATCACAGACGTAACTTCACAAAGATATTGGCTCTAGACAGTAATTATATCCTCAGCCTAATGTTGCAGTTAATGGACATACACATTTCAATGATAATTGCAATGCCTGAACATGATAATGTGCCTTTATTAGCAGCTACAAAATAAAGCTCAGTTACAGCCAAGTGTAGAACTGAACTATGCTAATTATTTATTTTTAAGATTGCCTGATTTGTGATATAGAATTCTAAAATAAAATAGCACAGCACTTAAACCAGTGCTTTAATTGCAAACATGTGAGTAAATAGTATCTATATAAAGATTCATGCAGGTTTTAGTTGCCATGAGCAAGGAGCCAAAAGATAACAAGTTAGTAAGATAAAGGCGTAGGTAACTGAACAGTAAATACACTGCAGTTAAGGGGGGGGGGGGGGGGAGAGGGAGAAGATTTTAAGGATTTAAAAATTTTAAACAGCACTGCAAGGAAAGGAGGAAGACTAGGAGTATATAATGTAAAATTTGGGAAAAGAGAAAGCAAAACAAAAATTCCACAAGCAAACACAGAAAAGAAAGTGCTGCATAGACCAAGAAGAAAAACGTATCAACTCCTGCATAAAACCACCAAGTAAAAAATGACAGAATTGAGGATATATAAAATGAAGAATGCTTTACAACTCAGCCTGATGAGGAAACCAACATTTATGACTCTGCAAAGTTCTTAGTGTTTGTCTTTATGTCCTGATAGGTTCTTTGCTGTACAGAATTTCCAAGTAATGGAGAAATTAAAGACATTTCTAAAAGTAGTTAAAGAACAGGCACGGTGTATTGTGATTGAAAGTTTGCCAAGGCATTGTAAGTAAGAATTGCTGTCTAGTCCCATGAATTAAAATGTCACAGATTCTAGCTTACTTGTTTTTGGTTTGTTGTCACTGGTTTGTTGTTTTTTTTTTTTAATTTAAAAGCAGAAAAACAAAAAAAATTCTGCACTAAGTACTTAAAGAATCCTTCAAAGTATTAGATTTCTTCAAAGGAAATCCAATTTTTCACATGAAGCAAGATGGTTGTCAGTGCATGCCACAATCTAGAATTAGAAATAACTATACATTTTTATAAGCAATGGAAGAATTAACTTAATTGCCTAAAGATTGGACAAGCTAAGTTCAAGTATTAGTTCAGGAACATTTGCTGAAAGTTCTTTCTGCTCATGGCAGGATAGGAACTATGATAGAAAACATGAAAGGAGATCTGCCTGAGTAACATTTACCTAAGTAAATCTTTTCTAGCTCCTAAACTTGCTAGAAATTGGTCAGTCAGTCGAGAAGTCAGAGCCTCAAAGAGGAGAGAACCAACGTAATTCACATACATACGAAGCAATGTTTTTTCTGAGGACTGTAATAAAAAAACCACACTGCCAATTCTTTTGTCCAAAAAACCTGATGAATTCTGAACACTGAGCTGCTGCAAGCCAAACTGGCAACTCCAATCCCACAAAAAGATGCTACACTTTAAAGTCTGAGCTACAAATTTGACTAGTTTTGTGGTTGTCTCCTTGCTGGAAGACAGATACTTAGTTCAAGAAACATTAAATGTTCTCATCTCATTTTTGCTCTTTAAAGTTTTGGAAACAAGATTTTTCTTTAAAGGTATGACTAAAATCACCAGGAAATTACTTGTCAAATAATACAACTGTATTTTCCATTTCAGTCTTACCCTTCCCAGCATTTTGACCATACCGAATGCTGAGTGTATGTAAAATGCTTGAAATCTCTTTGAAATTTAAGTTGGTACCTTGTACCCTCTTAAATTCTGTAGGTAAGTGTAGTATCTTACTTGCTGTATTTTAAAGCTAAAAATGTTGAGAAGAAGTAGTTTACAAAAATGTCATTAATAAGATTTCTTAGGATGTTTGTATCAGTTCTACAGATTTGGAAAAATCCTGCAATACTTTGATCACCCGCCGTGATAATATCTACTTATTTTGATTTCTGTACTAGCAGTTATTTTCTATTTAATTCAGCATGGACCATTACATGGATTTGGAGGCTTTTATGACCAGCACTATGCAGTGTTTCCCTCCCACCACTTATCTGGAAAAAACACATACCTGTTGTGTTTGATAAAACAAACCCAGTTCTGCTTACGACATTCCTTTCCTGCACATATAACCACAGAGGGAAGGCTACACGCTGCCTCAAAAGGAAAATAATTTTGCAACAGCTGTTAAAGCTTTTCATCAGTACCAGATGGATCCAAGCCCCACTGAAGTCAATCCCTACTTTCTTTCCCTATATGAACTGCAAGGAGACTGGATGAGAACAGTGTGGTACCTATGAAACAGAGTAAAAATGAGATTTGGCCCAGTTAAGTGAAAAATACCAGTGACAATATTTTTCTTCTGAAACAATCGTTCTTTATTCTTCCTAGAATATGCCATAGAAGTAAGTTGTACCCAATTCTATCATGCTTCCTTAACAAACTGTAAATGTTAAACTTAAATGAGCGGCATTTCATGCAATCTGAAAAATATTCAGTTCAATTAAAAATAATTGATGCATGGTGAAATAATTCTTCCCAAAGCTGCTGTAAAATCTTCAAAAAATAAAGCTACTTAATAATTTTCATCTCCTACAGGCTAGAGAAGCATTATTGCATATTAAAAATTGGAGTGTGGTTTTCCCAGAGGTAAAAGAAAGTTATTAAAACAACCTATTTATTGTTGATATAACTATCCATTTGTGCTACACAAAAAGTAACAATTTCAGTACATTAAAAGAAAAGCTAATTAAGGGATAATTAGTATTTTCTATGTTTTGATAATTAAGGGTTAGTTGGCTATTTCTTTTCAAATTTCTATTTTATGTACCCCAACAATGCCTTTAATGAGCAACTAACACTATTGAATCCCTGATGGCTGAGGAGTTTAGTGACCACTACTACATTACTTTCATTTATCACTGCCTCTTTAGCTATAAATTAAAGTAGCCCTGTAGCTATGTTGATCTATTTTATATCAATTTCTTCATCCATATCAGCTGAATATGTATGGCATTAACCTCATTTACCAGTTTGGAAAAGCTGAATTAAAATGAGATCTAATTTCTAGTGCACAGAACAATTTCAAAAGTGCCTGCTAATTTCCAGCACCTGTCAGTGTTGTGATCTTCACCTCACTGTAATGGAATAAAACAGTATATATATTTTACAGCTCAGAAAAGGATAATCATAAGTGTTAAGATATCATTAATCATGAAGATGCTAGGACCCAGAATCTTTTATGAGACGTGCACAGATCAACACCTTCACTTGCAAAGATCCCCACTGAAGTCAGTGGGACTGCTGCAGATCTCTGGGTCTTATATTGTGCAGGGTGAAAAGCAGTCACATTCTGAGCAACTATGTCTTTTCCTTTTTTTTTTTTTTTTGCTAGGTCATGCTTCCATGTCTGCAGGCAATATAATCAAAGAAATATACATATACTGAAGAAATACCAAAATAACATAAGTTAAGAGAATACACATTACACATTAGAAGACAAGCCTGTGTTCAGTGGTTAGATGATACCTGGTTACATGCATTTTTTGCTTTCAGCTACTGCAAACAACATATAGCAAGGAAATTATAGTTTTTCCTCCCGTCTAAACACATTGTAGTCTAAATTCTAAACCCTCTAGATATTTTTTTTACCACAACGCAGATCTACCTCATACGTCAAGTCTATAATTTAAAAGCTTTAAAAACACATACAGATGCAATCCGAAATGTTAATACAGTAACTTCTTTATATTGACTACATAAGCAAATAAAATATGCGCAGGATACAGTAAGAAATCCCATTTGCTCCCTCCCACCCCACTTTATAATCATGCTTCAACTTGTATTTGTAAAGGCTCTTTATCAAACATTAATCCATACTCCTACTTCCTCCTTCACTCTCACCTGCCCTAGATTGAAAAACAGACCAGATTCCCCAGATTACTCAACTGAGGCACCTAAAGAAGGTGACAGCTGTATCTCTTCATTTGTACATGGGACTGTTTCCCAGAAACAGAAGAGTCAGAATTCCTACTCCTACTTGGGTCCCTATCACTTTTACTTAAGGCTGGGGCAAAAGAAAAGAATGGCTTGCTGGAACACCGTATTGCCAGTGCCCTTCGCTTCTGGAAGTATCCCTCAAACTAGAGCCACCTGCTACAGATTAAAATTACCTCCAGACTTCTCTAAGCACATTCAGGGCTACTGTTTGATTAGAAAGAGCAGAACAGGGAGCCATTAATTACTGCACAGTTGAGCAAAAGAGTTTACCTAAATGCATTTTAACCAATAAATTCTTTTTAATATACAAAACAAACACCAACCTTGCAAGCATAACTATTCTGGTTAAGATTATGGGTGGGATTTCTTAAAAATTGCTCTGCTTATAAAAGCTGAAAACAGAACTCCAGAAATAATCTGTAATCAGGCTCTGCTAAAGAGCATAGCTCAGTCTCAAACACTTGCTATTACTAATGTTGTTTTCACCATGCTACCCTTATCCAAGATGTGAATAGGTTCCAGTTTTGACCTCTATGTTTCAGGAACGGCAATAGTCAACTAAAGGGATAACTCTAGTTAAATAGCGCCACATGCCGTAGAAAGTAAACATGACAAGTGAAAAATTAAGATAAATTTCTTAATCTCAGTTAGAATGCCACAAAAAAACCCAGACTGTAAATAAGTGACATGACAGACAGTTCTATACCCTAATTCTAAACCCTACTTTACACTTACTAATTACATTAATATTTTAAATGTAATTTCTTTCTCACGTATAAAACTACTGCAATTGTCCACTAAATATTTCTATTTTCAATCACAAAATACTTAACAACAAAAACCATTCCCCCCAAAAACTGAAGATGCAAAGGAACTAACAATAAAAAGAACCTGATTTCTGTACACATACATTTTTCAAGAGCACACTATTAGAATAACCCTTAATTGTACTGCAAGAGAAAAGTCTTCAACCAAAACCATCTGTTTTATAAAATCATTATAAGCTGTACAGATCTGAAAAACTGAACTGAACACTGCTAAAAGTGTCAGGACTCCAGATTATGAAGACACCTTAGTGTTAAACTTGTTTCAAGTTAAAGATACAGTTCTAAGTTAACGTAGGAACTTTTAGTAATTAACTTAGCTAAGTGGAATTTCCTATGACATTAATCAGTAAAACTTATCCAACAACTTACAGTTTGATTTACTCTTGGCAATCTCTCACCACCAATTAGAGACAGTCAGAGAGCCAAATACGCCCGCCCATGCCATCAACTGCTGAACCCAGCCTCTCCCCCAGGGGAGAGTTTGGAATAGATGCAGTTCGAACCACTCTAGGGAAGGCTACGAACCCCTCCTGTTCCTTTTTTCTCCCTCCAAGGACAAGTGTCTGATGTGTCTGGAAGCAGGAAAAGGTCCTGGCTAACAAGTCTTGCCTTTTTATCCCTATTTAGCCTAAATTAGTGCAAGTGCAAAAATGTTAAACTATATTATCTGTGTTAACAAATACACTCTGCAATAATACAATCAGCATTCAAGCGCAAGGAGCAGACCTCACGAACTGGTCTACCTGCCATAGCAAAGTAAGAACTTGCATGTTAACTCATGAAGCACCTGCTCATAAAGTGACAACTCTGCTCTAACCCACAATAAAAAAAGGCAGCTAAAACACATTCTTAGCACCCCCAACTTATTTTTTGCACTTGCCATGGGAAGTTACACAACTTAACAGAGATGTTACCAGATAGTCTCTCTAAACTGCAGGCTATCCAGTCAAAGTCCCACTTGTGGCTGGATAACTAAGAAGAGATCTTCCTTAGCATGGATAAATGAGGAGTGAACCCATGTTTTGAGCTGGAAAAGGAGTCAGTCTCCTCTGCCAACTCTCCATGTTCAAAGACACTGCAATTCCTGTCACTCTTAGTACTCATACTCTTTTTCCTTTTAAAATGGCTGTAATGAGTTACTTGAAACATGCCGGGCTAAAATAAAATTCCTTAATGGTGGTTGATTGACATAACACACAATACAAACAGGAGGGCTCATCTCCCCCCTAAGCATGCTTTTCACTGGCTAAGCCACAGCAAACCACCATGGCCGTTTATAATAGTCTTATTAGGAAGCACGAGATTAGACCAGCAGAACTTCTGGTTTATTCTGTACTTTATGGAAGAAAGAATTAAGTATACCTGGACATAAATCAAAAGCCCCCGTAGCATCTTGGGTAGTACGCACCAGTACTACGTTACTGGCATGGTTAAAAAGCTTTCCCTAAGTCTTCCTAGCTACAAATTAAGCCAATTACATCCTGTCTTTCCCTTGAAGGGCGCTGAAAACATCTGATCACTAGCTTTTCTAAAACAACTCTTGACATCCTTGATTTTTGTCCCACCCCAATATTCTATTTGTTAAACTAAACCAAAGCAGTACCTTCTGCATTTTATTTGTGTTGTCGTACTCTCCCGTTTGTCTACAGTTTTCTCAAAAGTGTGGTGCCCAAGATTACACACATTATTCCAGCTGAAGCCCAGTCAGAACCAAATATTCAGAACTGAATAAGAAATTCCAGCACCTGACACAATATTCCTACTACTACATCCACAAAGATGTTGTATGTTTCTTCTGTGCAAAAACAACACATACTGTTGAGTTACCCCTGCTTGCAATCTCCACAGCATTTCCTGAAATAATGCTGCCTGCTCAGAGATTTCCCAGTGGTAGTTGTAAGCGGGAGTTTTCATTCCTAAGCACGGTGTTTCACCAGCATTTTAAATTTTCAGCTTATTTCTCCAGCTTACGAAGATCTTTCTAAATTCAAATTCTGTCCTTTGTGATCACATTTCCTCCCAGTCTAGTGTCGCTTGCAAATATAAATAAATAATTGTACAGTGTCGATACATTAAGAATATTGCAAAGGAAAAGTCTCATTCAAAACAGCAATGTTTTCTCTAATAAATAACATGTGTTTGATGTCAGGAATCAGATTTCAATGCAATATTACACTACTTACAGTAGTGGCTAATAGTGGCATACTACAGTAATGATAGAGCTACCACAGATAGAAGCTGAGACTACAATTTCAGGAAAGCACAATACAGTGTTTTTCCAGCCAACTTCTTTTCTACCACCCTGCCAGCATCCAAATCAGCAATATGCCACAAAAAGATGACTCTATGAAGGCTAAGTCATATCAGCACTAAAACAAAATAGGTATCGATAGACAAATAGGTATCAATAGTGCTGTACAGTACCAGAGAATCCAGTCTAGTATTCAACAGAAATACAGTACATATCTATTCATTCAAAGGTCTACCTGATCCAAAAAACAGTATCTTGATGTATTACTTTGTATCAGAAATATACTAAAATTATATGACAGTATCATGGAAGAGATCGCCAAGGTTTTGCTATTTTTCCTTAGACAGCAAGCCCCAGTGGATTGTTTAATAAGAATGCATTAATTTACCTAGCCAATTTTCTTTTTCTACAATAAGTTTGCTTTTATTATATGCACTTACTTAAGAATATGAGTTAATTAATGAACAAAATTTGTATATTTATGTAGAAGACTTGTTCTACAATTTCATTAAACTATTCAGCCTTCTCTAACCATTGTCTGTTTTTCTGTATGCAAGCATATGATCAAATAGTCTCAAAAATTATTTCAACATGGCTGAAGCATGCAGAATTTCCATTATCCATTCTGTAAATAAAACAATTCAAGCAATCCTGAATATTTATATAAATGTGTATTAACTTAGTCATTTGATATATGTCTGATTTTTCTGCTTCCAAGTGTGAGCCTTTTTATTGCATATTTGTAGATAGCTGCCAGCAAGACACAGTATCAGAGGATTTACAACTGTGAGGGTAGAATGCCATCTGCTGCTATACTTGCTGCTACAGCAGGATAAAACAGAAGAATCATACAAGTGCTGCCTTCTGCTTTTCTCTTAACCGCAAAATGTATACAAACATCTCATTTTGTTTTATTAAAAATTTAAAAAAAACCACCAAAACTGGGAGCTCAGATGCCTTTACACACAGCTTTTGTTATAAGATCTGGTAAAATAATGTGATACAGACCACAGGATTCTATCAATGCAAATGAGAGGCTGTTTTATCAGGCCTACTAGAACAAAACAAAAAAGAAAGTGTAATTTGACTGCAAACTAAATTATACTGGTAGATAATGTAATCAAACCATAAAAAAAAGCACACTTTGAAAATGCATTTGCAATGAATTATGGAGTTGCTAGACTGGGGCTAGAATTTAGAAACACCCCTTGAACTGTTATGCACCGTGAAAGCCTTGCAAAATTCCCACTTTCCCAGTCTGGTTACATACATGACACATGTCATAAGCAAAGGCAGTATATGGAATATGATATATTACCAGTTTGATTCATGTCCACTTATCGGGGCGGGGGGGAAAACCAAAACAATAAAACAAAGCAACACAAAACTGTTTTCTTAAATTCATCCTACAGTTTTCCTCCATGTCCTTTCAGTAAAAGTTAATTCTTTCTATTCAAAGTGCTCTTCAATAAATCAAATGGAAACATTAGCCAGCATTTTTTTATGCTGGCTATATAATTACTCAATAATTAACCATTTAACCTTCCACACACAATGCAATCGCAGAGGCAGTCTTATGCTTATGCAAAACACATTGCTGAGCTGGATAGATTCATATGTATTGAATTCTGGTGTAGCTGGCAAACATTCAAGTTTTACATTTTTTTTTTCTCCTGACAACGGAGCTCCAGGTGATTAAATATAAATAAGGCACTTCAGTATTTTGCCCACTGCTTCACCCACATACAAACGTTTCTTCCAGCTTTCTATAAGGATGGGCATAAAAAGCTTGGGTATACAATCTCCTATAACAATCTGTTATAGCATACTATACATTGATAGGGCTTCTCCACACAGTTACACCTCAATCAGTCAGAGTATAAGGTGAAATCAAAACCCTCAAAATTGGATAGAAAGAAAAAATAATCCGGGAACTACAACTACTGTACAGCCATGTTGCCTTCGAATTGCCATCAACAGGAGTTTTGCTAATGAAAATACCAGGAGCACGAGTACATTTTTACTGTGTGCCTTCTGTTACTTAGCATTAGAGCAGTGCACCATATTCAAAAATAACAAATCAGCTTTGACAATTGAAAAGGAACTCATTGCTTTCATGAAAAAGTAATTCAGTATAGTGTAAAACTTTATTTTTAATATTAAGTGAGGAACCATTCAATAAAGTTGAAGTAAAGTTCAAACCTGAAGGGATAAAAGAATTCTTGAGATTGGGACCGTTCACCAGAAAGCAAGGACAGAGTACTACACAAGTAAAACCAAATCTCAGTCACTGTCACAATTCTTGCTAAAGATTTGCTTGGGGCTCCAACAGAATTCTTTCAGTCTTTCTCAAGATCAATTGATCTCATCCTACTGACATTCTCTTTATAACATCTATATTATGACTGTCCCCTACAGTTAAGGTAAATTAACTGCTGCTTCCTCAAAAATGCATCTTACTTTTCCCTCTTCCCTATTTAAAATGCAGAAAAGCCAAGTAATGTGAGAAATACAGTGGAAACCACATAAATGAGTAACTGTCAAAAGAACAGAACTATTAAAAGAATAAATCTTGCGTACCCAGCTGTGAAATATAACACAATATAGCAGAACCCAGCTAAATGTTTGAAATAAAAAATTGAAATGCAAAGTAACCTAAAATTGTTTAATGAACATAGCTGTTAAAATATTAACTCCTTGCATGCCAAAACTCAAAAGCATACATGGTAGGAAGCCCGCTCAGATGAACAACACATTAACAAGTCATCTAGCTATCCATCTATCTCTCCATCTAGCCAGTCAGCCACCAGCTAAGCTCGAGAGCTTTTATGTGTAAGATATATTGGCAGGTCAATGTCTGCACAGGCTTTTTTATTTCAAATGTTGTGGTTTACAGCAAATATTTACCTTTGAGGTGTGCTGAAGCTGGTCTCCCACATATGTTTTACGGAACTGATCCAAGAACCACAGAATTGCCAGTTCTACTTTTTCATTACTAGACTGGGGTAACTGGGCATCCATCAAAGATATCAGCTGAAAAACTCTTAATGACAGAAAAAAACATTTTCAGGAAGAATTCTCAAATTAAATTATATTGTCACAGCTAATTTCTTTAGGAACCCATCAGTCATTTTTTGTTCGCCTAAGTTTCTTCTAAGATTCTGGGGTTTTTTAGATGCTAATTATGCTAATTGACCACTAATAAACATAAACATCAACATAATGCTTTTCTAATTACTCTGTTACTTGAAATTTTCTCAGATACATATGTTATACTGTGGTGAGTTTGTAAAATGTTTTTTTCTTTGTTAGAGCATCAATTCCATGATGAAAGAAACAACGAAATTTGAGAAGTATGGGTCTCAAACTTAAAAGTGTAAGGTAAGAGCTGTTCAAGTTCCCTGGAAGCTGAAACTACTGTACTAAGAAATAAGTTTACATATGCAGTATATAATGCACAGTCTGCCTTGCTGCTTCCCACTTCTGTCTCTCCTAAAACATCTGAACAAACATGTATTTTCTGACCTAAATCCTTACTTGGTATATATCTCCATATTACCAGGACTGATTTCAAAGAATCAATTTCAGCCTGTGTCAGCTAAGAAAATTTAATACTTTTTTTTTTTAAAGGAGTATTCCTTTATTTATTTTCCCGTGTTCTTCTGCTATCTATTCCTTGAGATCTTAATTCCCTAGCAACTCAAAAAATTATTCTCACCTTTTGCCAATTCTGGAATATATAGTCACTGGATTAGAAGTCAGTAGCTACTTCATCTGTAAGCCTGTATATTAAAACCTCTCACTTTTAATAAAAATATAGTGGAAGATGGCTAACACCACAGAGTCCCAGGGTAGATTAGGAAGGCAAGAAACAAAGGAGAAAATGTAAAGCTTTTTATCCAGTTCTACATTGTACGCCCTTTTTCATGTGTTAGCTAGTGGATGTAAACAACAGGATCAAATATGCATGCCTTTTTTAACATACTTGTGGGTGAAAACAAGGATTAAGGAAGTGTTTGCCACATACTTTGTGTTTGCCACAAGGAATACACGTCATTCACAATAAATCCCTAGCTCACCCTTTGCCCTAAAACTTGCAGAAAGACGACTCTAGCACGCACATTTTTAAATCTAGAGCCTTAATCTAGAGCCTTCTTTTTTATCCCAAGCTCTAGTCTAAAAGTAAGTCTAAATTTTCAATGGTTGACCAGCAATTCCTCTGCACTTCTTCACCTGCAATAATTAATGTAAAGGAAGTAGTGCAGAAAATAATAGCCATAACTCACAACTAATGAAATTAACACTTGTATACAAGTATACTGCACAAATGAAAATAGGTAGCTACATGGGCATTATCTAAACACTCCTTATAGTAAGAGACATATTTGTCTCTAATCCTCTTCCCTTCCTCTGAAACATAGTTTTGAAATGATAGCCTTAATGACTCCTTCACTGCTCAGGATGATGAATCAGGAAAGATCAAAGCCAGTGGAATAGTCTCAATCCACGGAAACTCAGTACAGTCCTTGAACACCCACCATCCGAGAACTGGACAAAAACTGAGACATTTAAATTCAAAGTATCTGCTGATACTAAATGTCATTTAAAAAAAATCAAAATAAAGAATTCAAAACAAGCAATACTTACCGACAGGATAATTCTCCATCCATGGCATCATGTTCATCAGTACTAGTGTACGTTAATCGTCCTCCCACAAAAGTACCCACAAAATAGACAAGCCATGCCAGACGTCCTAACATGAAAAAGAAAGAACAGTTAATGACTATAAACATTATGCTAGTACAATACACTTCCATAAGGTATCAGCTGTTCTATAAGGTATCAGACTGCGGAACGCTGTCAAGAGAATGGTTAGGTTTCTCCCCTTACCAGATTTAAAACCTACCCAGACAAATCAACTAACAAAAAATTCTGAGCGGAACTGACAGATAAACTAGAACAGCCTATTAACCTAGACATGCTTATAAATAAAACACAAAGAATTAACCTAAAATACAAATTAAGCAAACTCAGCCTGGTAAGATTAGATATACAATTAATCTAGTATCCTCACTTGCCTGCCACAAGTTATTTCAAGGCATGGAACAATTTTATCTACAGTGGGGCCGTTACATCTACTTATCATAGCATTAGGAAGTAACTGAGACTCACTACAATCTACTTGTTTCTTAGTTGTGCCCCTGTACTCGGCACTGGTGAGGCCACACCTCAAACACTGTGTTCAGTTTTGGGCCCCTCACTACAAGAAGGACATCGAGGGGCTGGAGCGTGTCCAGAGAAGGGCAACGAGGCTGGTGAGGGGTCTGGAGCACAAGTCTTCTGAGGAGCGGCTGAGGGAACTGGGGTTGTTTAGCCTGCAGAAAAGGAGGCTGAGGGGAGACCTCATCGCTCTCTACAACTCCCTGAAAGGAGGTTGTAGCGAGGTGGGGGTTGGTCTCTTCTCCCAAGGAACAAGTGACAGGATAAGAGGAAACGGCCTCCAGTTGCGCTAGGGGAGGTTTAGATTGGACGTGAGGAAAAATGTCTTTACTGAACGAGTGGTTAAACATTGGAACAGGCTGCCCAGGGAAGTGGTTGAGTCCCCATCCCTGGAGGTATTTGAAAGACGTGTAGATGAGGCGCTTAGGGACATGGTTTAGTGGGCATGGTGGTGTTGGGTCGACGGTTGGACTCGATCTTAGAGGTCTCTTCCAACCTTAATGATTCTATGATTCTAGTTCTATTTCAAATAAAGAATTCTTTGTAATATTAAGCTACTATCTAAAGTGATTTGCATATAAGAAAATATTTATGTCAGAAGTCAGACATACTCTCCAAGAAAAGAGTTTGTGAACTACCACATAGTTTTGAAAGTCTCTGTGGACTGTTTTCTAAAAGGGTTTGAAAGACAGAGCTCATCCATGTCAAGCCATGCTGGCATGCCTTCAATCCTGCAGATTATTTCGCTGTCAGTTTCCACTAAAGTACTTACAGGATCCACTGGCAAAGTCCTTATCAAGTAAAGTACAATGCAAGGATCATAATTTCTGTAAACATAAGGTTCCCATAAATAACTCCTTGAGTTTGTGTATGTAGTGTATTTTGTACAGACTTTCAAATACTGAAATCCTGCTTTATAAATCTAGAACTCTTAAATTTACGAACACTGAACTTGGGGGAATTCTTTTGGCCTCTCTGATGGAAAATCATTTCCATGTTGCAAAACCTGGATTATTCTAATCTCTCTGGCACGTTAAGGTGGAATATCTTTAAATTTGACCTACCGATACTACTCAAGCCACGTCTATGCCTACTTAAGCTTTTTAATCTGTGAATCCAGTAACTAATGGTATCCTCTCTCAGAAAAGATGCAGTATTTTTCCCTTAAGTAAGATCAAAACTAAAGAACTGAATAGCAAAGTAACATACAGACCTGTTAAAACTTCAGGATACCCCTAAAGGTTTCTTCCTCAACTGAAATGCACTGAGACTATAGAACAGTAAAGCTACTTTTAGACTCCATCTTCATTTGGCAAAATATACTTTGTAATAAATTAAAATGAATTGCTTGAAAATAACAACACAGCGAAGACAACTTGGAAGAGTTTCCATGTAAGTTAAATCAAGTTACAAACAAGGCTTCTCAATAAGTGAGATATTTACATAAACTAGAAGATGTCTTGCCTTCATTACTAGGACTTTACCAAGTGACGACAGCATAACTTACAAGAGCGAAGACAATACCGTGATGAATAAAGTGTCTTCTGAACACATTTTGAAGTTTAACATAAAGGATAAACTACAGATAAACAAATCATGTCACATTATGACTGTAAAACAGTATTTTATTGTGGATATATCTACGTACATATCAGGACATGCACAGTAGCTACCAAAAGTCTTGCGGTTTTATTTCATGTTTGTTTCAAATCTCTGATAAACTAGTCTTCATTTACATAACATTAAACTTCACTTAATTTCCCTCATATTTTGCATTGTTGCAGTTTGAAAAACCCAGAACTGCAATAGCACCAAATGCTCTACTTCCTAGGCTCCTTCAACCAGGAATGATTAATAGTTCTGAGGTGTTCCAGTATCCTTATGACCTGAATCTGGTGACTATACATCATAAGTAATTCTGTTTCAGTCAGAGGTATATAGTACAGCGTGTTCTACGTATAAAAAAGATGCTGAGATCAAATATACATGAAAAGATAATGCAGAGTATGGAATAACATGCAGATGATTTCAACACAAGTACAGGAAAGCATTCAGGTTTATCTCAAATCTCAGTCTTATTTAAAAAAAAACAACACATGAATATGTAATACAGTCTGAGATCTGTAACAGAAAACACTTTGTGACAGGGAACAAGTGTTGACTTTTGAGACAAGATATATGAGGAAGACTTCCAACTATCTTCTCATATTGTTCTGTTCCATTCCTAGTAATCTGGACGGACAGTATCAGCTGCTCTACAACCAACATATTTCCCTGTTTCAAGACCTGTGCTTCTTCACAAACAGGACACTTCCAAGGAAAACCCCGTCAGACACACTACACATTGTAGTACAAACCACTGTTAATTTAGAACGCTAAGAGATTGCACCATCATTAGCAAAACACCAAGGAGCTGAAGTATCTAGGAGAACAGACATTGCTCAAATGAATTTAGCAACAACAGCTACTAAAGAATGGCTATTTGAAGATGGTATCAAAAAGCAACTGTGAAGTGGTGCTAGCTGGTTCAAAGAGCAGAGCCACCACATTGGCCAATAATCTTTTTTAAAATAAAAACCTGCCTTCCTTTTAAGAAATTGCAGTAGCTCATTTTTAAGTACATAGTTATTTTTCTGATGATAGCCCTCTTCTCTTAGCACAATACCAATTAATAGGTATGACTTCCTTCCCTCTTTTATACCTCCACTATTTAAAATTTTCAGTGCATTTGCTTTTGCAATTACTGAGGCAGACATCATCTTTTCTTTTAGAAAATAATTATTGCTGTAATAATCTGTAATTATGGTTTATAACAGCAATAATCCCAAAGAAATCAGTCATTACCGTAGATCACAAGTAATCATTAACTACTGTTAATGACCCATTTCTTGGGGATTATTGTTTTAGTAAACCATGACCGCATCACTATTGATACAGAGAGCAAGACAGTATAATAAAATGAGATCTTAATATTACATTAACTTATTTTGTAACATTAAAAGCCATTAAACGTCTAAATTTAACTATGTATATCTAGGGGATATAACAGTTATTGTTCAATATGAGCACAAATGTTTAGTTTGCAGAAAAGAAACACAATATTTAAACTGCATCAAATATTTTCTAATGCATAACAGCAATCCCCAGAGCACTAACACTGAAAAGACTCCAGCTGATTGTTTTTCTTTGGCCCCCCATGACTGGGGAATGTCAGACTGCAGCTGTTCAATGAAGTCAGGTCATTAATGAAAGTTCTCCCAAATAAAAGTTGATAGGTACACGGAAGAAAGTGGAATTAATAAAAAAGGTAAGTAGGAGGTCTTCTATAAATTAGTGAAAAAATGGCTCCTACATAGAAGAAAATCAGCATATTCAAACTGTCAACAAAAGAACAGCAAAATAAATCTCAAACATTTAATAGCATGCAAAGAAACAGCTGTATTATCCAGTAACCTGTCTCACCTTTTCAAAACAACACCATTATCCATGTAAAGATGCAACAGCCATAAGACAACTGTATTAGGAAAGAGCCAGTAGTTATAAAGACAATTTGAGTGAGACAGAGAGAACTGAAATAGGTATATGAAAAAAAAAAAGTACTTATTATTTTTACAACTTACACTACAATAAATAACTTGAGTTTCTTGAAAATTCGGTAATTCATCTTAACAGAGCTGTATAAAATAAATTAAGGTTTTTAATGTTACATTAATTTTTACAGACAGATAAATGCAAAAAGAATGAAAGTTAACATCTTCATTTTCAAAAAATGTTCATCAAGTTGCAGCTGGCTCCCGTGAGGGCACCTGGGGCACTAAAACGTTGATTTTCAGAAATTAAGAGTTTTTACAGCTCTCATGCCTATGTTCTAAAGATGTAACAAGATGTTAAAACAAACACATCAACTGCCAATGTACCCTTTGTATTAAGTAATACAAAGACAACTAGTGAAAATGTGGTGCAAGGTGACTTGGATCATTAATTCCTAGTTTGAGACAAGGTCTAGGTATATCTGTCATAAGGTCACAACTCTTTCATATGCAAGTATACGGTTATTGGCACATAAAACACAGTCTAAAAATTAAATTAAATACTAACCTTCCTGAACTGTGAATTCTAACGGATTCCTACTAGAAGAGTGTAATAGTTTTTGGTAGTTTTGTGCATTTTGGTCAAACAACTGTACCAGAAGCGTACAGGTCTTTTCATATTCACACCTGCTAACTGTGCACAGTTGCTCCAGCTGTTGGAAAACTGTAGCTGTATCATCCAGTGGATCTTCTAAGCCATCTCTGGAATAGAGATAAAAAGTAACCACTTAGCCACTATTGCTTAAAAGCTGATGCTGTTTGCCCATCCAGATCTTGAACCACTGTCACTGAACTGCTGAACTATAAAAGCCTTAGCAGCTGGTGAATACAACAGGCAGACATAAGACCTCATTTTATTTACATACACACCCATACACATCCACACAAACACAGAACAGTATTCTATTTGTGCCTTCCTCTTAACACGTATTTTAGAAAGCAAAGAAGAGAGGAGATGAGGTTGGCAGTATGAACACAGAAAGGTAAATCCTGAAGAACTAAGGTCCACTGTGCCTGAATAGAATATTAACAAGCAGCATCTTTCTCAGAGGATGATGGGAGGAAAGAACGGAATACTTAGTAGAAATGGATTTTGTATATTCATCAAATTAAGCACAAGACCATGATACCAAAGCCAACAAGCAAGCTTCAGTAAAATTCCATGCAACTGCTTTATAAATCTTTATTTTATTCTGCTGTAAACAAGCTGTGACCTTATGGAATACCTATAACAGACCAATAGCTCTTGCCATAAAGCGTAACTATACTCGTTACACAAATCACAACAGGAAAGGTTTATTCATCAGAAGGTTACCCTTTTGTTGCACAGGCATCAAACAATCGACAGATAAAGATAACATCCAAACAGCTAACAAAGCTAACAGTGCTAACATCCAAACTTTGAAAGATACACAGCTGCTGAAAATACTAACGTTCAAGATGGGCTGAAACAGACCTCTTCTCAGGTATTTACAAATATTTGAAATAAAAGTTCTCCTTCTAGTTTGTAGAAAAGCATCCTCTTGTAGACCCTCTGTAGAAGAATCATCAGTTCCTCACTCACCCTTACTCAAAAGGGAGAACAGCTTTGAAACCCCCCAAAAGGGCAAAAGTGACTTTCCTTCCATTGTTCCAAGCTACTTCTTTCCCTGTCTGAAGGACCAGCTGGGTGGCTCCTGAATGGAGGGTGATGTTATTGACTATACTGGTTTGTAAGAAAAATGGCCATTCCAGAAAACAGGATTTCTTTGCAAAGATATCAATTAATCTTCTCAGAGCAAACGAAGAAGTCTTATGAAATCAGTTCCCAGACATCCCATGTTTCTCAAGAATGGTCTGGACGTTTGATATTAAAGTCTACATTTGATATTGCTGTCTACAGAAATGCCAGAACTGAGGATCTTCATCACATAAGACAATACCACAGCGGTATACAAATCATTTAGAGCTAGTACATGCCAACAGCATTACCAAGACTGTCTTAAGAACGATGCACACCGGTAGAAAAGATCAGTACTTTCCTCACCTTCTCCCTGTTGGCTTTTTTCACAGATAAGGAAGTTTACTCCTCCACAACGTAACAAGGACATCCAGGAGAATCTCTCATCAGTGCCAAACAAAGAAACTGAATTTTCAGTGCTAATGGTGATGCTGATGAAGACGACAGCACATTTCAGTGGAGCTGGTCATGCCAGATGGTTTGACCCAGAAGCTCAGCCCTACTGAGTGCTTCAAGTCTGGAAGCTGATATGGAATGTACCACTCAGTAGAGAAGAAAGCTGAGACATGAAGGTTCAACCCTGAGATTCCATTACAGAAAAGCTGAACAGAGAAGATAACTTAAAAATGCCGGAAGAAGTGTAGGCTGGTTGAGAGGAAGCCCAGGAAAACTGACTGCACCTGCAATCAGCTGCTTGTCCTTCCCTGTCCTAGCACTGGAACACTGGAAGCTCCCCTAGGTACTTCTTCCCGAGACAACGATAGAGAAGCTCACGATTTTGAACCATTAGGAAGTCAGCCTTTAACATACCTATGGTGATAACATAAGGCAAGTAACACCAACTATAGCTTAGTCACTAAACAGTAAGATGACAGATTACACAATTTGCAGACATGAGATTTTGGCTGAGCTGAGACAAAAGGACAACAAAAGTGAAGGTGAATGTACTTCCTCACACAAACTGAACAAATGACATCATCTCAGTAATGTAAAATTGAAAAAGAAAAAGCAGATGTGGCTTGTTCTGCAGTCCCGTAGTCTGACAGGAGATCCTACCGGGAGGAATTCATAAAAGCCGTTGGAGGAAATTAAATCCTTTCAGCAATCTAAACACTTTTTCCTTATTTGCTATATTATAGTGTGGACTATAAGGTCATTTACTTAAACTATTAAAAAGAAGATTTGAACTAAGAAATTTTAAATTGGCCAATTTCAATCTTGCCACTCTCTACCTTGTTCTATTCGGTCTCACCCTTTCTTGTGCATGGGGTTCATTCTGCTTTATGTCCCCATTACCCTACCCTCCATGGCCCTAGAAAGTGACTCATTAAGAAAACACGTCACAGCTGAACAATATAGTTAATTTACATAGTCTTAAAAAAAGGGGGGGAGAGAATAGGCTTTTTTCAAAACACAAGGGCCCGTGAGAGGAAAAACAATTAGAATTTACATTTGATTTTGGCCTGGATTTAATAAGCAAAAGGAGTAAAATTATATCAGCCAATTAAGATAATCTAAAGAAATCGCCATGGTAATCAGAACCAGTGTACTTAGATTTTAAACATAACCAAAATATAATATGCCAACAAATCAGAAAATTAAACATTCCGTATTACAGTTTCAAAGTTGCAATTACAAGTTTACCTTATAACTACAGGAACACATTCCAGTCTAGAAGTAATATAAGCTTTTGTTATCTCAGGTGCATATGTATCTAAGAGGTGGGGTTCTGCCGTTTTCACAAAGGGTACAGATGCTACCATTCTTTGCCACAGAGTTAGCAAATAATGAACACTATTTGGAGCGAACTCCCAGTGCTATAAGAAAACAAAACATACTTCTGTTAAAGCATCCCAGTGTGAAATTTTAGTTGCGAAACATGATGCTTCTATCTTAAGTAGGCTTATTCATTCACATAACCACTGAAGGATCCAGTCAGAACTGAGACATACTACGGCACACATTATAGAGTAGATCCAGAATTACTTGTAGGCTCTCTTGCCTCCTTCAGGTGAGATCCATGATGTGAAACTCAGAGCTAGGCCTATATTCTTACACAGTTGTCCTGGTTTCGGCTGGGATAGAGTTAATTTTCATCCTAGTAGCTGGTACAGTGCTGTGTTCTGGATTTAGGATGAGAATAATGGGATAACACACTGATGTTTTAGTTGTTGCTGAGCAGTGCTTACACTAGTCAAGGACTTCTCAGCTTCCCATGCTCTACCGACTGAGAAGGCTGGGGGTGCACAAGAAGCTGGGAGGGGGCACAGCCAGGACAGCTGACCCCAACTGGCGAAAGGGACGTTCCATACCATGGGACATCATGCTTAGTACAGAAACTGGGGAAAGCTGGCCGGGGGGGGCCGCTGCTCGGGGACTGGCTGGGCATCGGTCAGCGGGTGGTGAGCAATTGCATCGTGCATCACTTGCTTTGTATATTGTGTTGTTATTATTATTACTATTTTTTTTAATTTCAATTATTAAACTGTTCTTATGTCAACCCATGAGTTTTCTCACTTTTACTCTTCCGATTCTCTCCCCCATCCCACCAGGGCAGTGGGAGCGAGTGAGCAAGCGGCTGTGTGGTGCTCAGTTGCCAGCTGGGGTTAAACCATGACAACAGTGCACGGTGGGATTTAAGTGCTATAAGAGGGCCATTCAAAAATCCTAAGTGTTTAGTGGGAAACTGTCTAGAGCCACCTAACAGGAAATGTAAAGAACAGAAATGCATCTCAACTTTCTTTGCTCTTCCAAGCTTATGGCATTGCCATTGGCAACTCAGAAATTCAAAGGTCAAAATCTTCTCCTAAAGGTCACTATCTTCAGCTGTTATTCTGAAGACCAGAGAAAGACTCTGGAGGAAATGCTAAAATAACAATTGTAGTATTACTCAAACAGTGTGCATACCTTTATATTGGTGTGTTTCAAAAACAAACCTGTAAAATTTTTAACACTGTGAGAATCTTGATCCTGTTATATGTGTCCTTCTCAAAAAGGTTGGTCCCTCAAAAATTTAGACATTATTCCACGTAGCTTCTGAATCCAGCTCATATGGGAACTTTGCACTCAGCAGCTCAGCATATAGGCAACTGTGTGTGTGTACACATACAGGCACAAAAGCAGAACTCAAGAACCTAGTCAGTGTAGGCACTCTGAAGTTTACATGGGAGCACAGGTATAAGTATTTTAGGGCTGGATAAAGAGTTTAGTTTGTTGGATTTTTTATGAGGGTGAGGACAAAGGCTGGAGAATTAACATCCATCTATCCCCTACTTCAGTTGTAATTTTCTTCTTTAAATCTGCTCCCATTACAAAACTTCATAGGAAGAGTGAGAACCAGTTCTAGAGAATTCAGAAATCTGAGTTACATCACTGACAAAATACATTTTTACGTAAAGACAAGCCTCACCACTTCCTCAAAAAACACCAACACAGAGAACCAGCATCAGTCCTCTTTGTCATTCAAGAATTGAAGAGAAGACTTCTGTATATATTCTTACCTGTAGGCTAGTAATAGTAAAATTTGCTATAAGTTGGATGACTTCTGGGTAATCTTTCACCATTACTAGCTCTCCTAGTTGATAGTTTGTCTTTAGCCGAGCCAAAAAACGACAGAATTCATGGTAATTACCCGGATCAGATAAACCCTAAATTTGAAGAAGCAAATTTTTAAAAGTTAACAGCTTAATCTAATAGAAATTTCATTAATACTATTGCTAATTGGGTGACAATTTTATTTGCATAGGGGTTTTCCTTTGTTTTGAACAGAAAATCCAAGCAAACAGATGTCTGGCTGAAAGTGGTTTTGATAGATCTAGTAAATTAATGAAGACTGTAAATGGAAAAACAAATCCACAGCTGTTTTAGCATTTCAAGTAAATAAAATCAAAAAGATACCTGTGGATTTTCAAGTATTTGTTTCACTCCTTTGATTAGATTACCAAGATATTTGGCACGTTCTGGATTGCTGAATAAAGATCTCCTTGTAGAAGCAAACTGAACTAAACAAGAAAGTGCCTGAAGAATAAAAAAAATACTGTAAGATTAAAAAAATTTAAACTTTCAGAATAATCATCTCTTAATGTTTGGAGCAATCCAACCTACTGCTGTCTGTAGTACATTCTGTGGCTGAAGATTATTTTTGCAGCAATCTCTATACTATCATTGAACACAAATATGGCTCAGTTTTAAAATTCCCTTTTACAACAGCTTCTGACTTCATTAAAATAATTAGGTGGTTGTTTTCCACGTGGCTCAGTAGTGCTGAATTGGGGGAGGAAGGATTTGAATGCTTTCAGATTCAGAAATGAAAACTGGGTCTGAAGTTCAAAAGAAAAGACATCGTGACTGGGCACTGAGCCAGGGGACTCATAACATGCTAATGCACAGAATAAAACAGGTCTTTTGGACAAAGTATAGATGTAAAAAGACTGTTTTCCGTAATTACTTGAGTGTAAATCACTATATGTCACTTACTAACTGAGACAGCATTGGTGGAAGGGAATGATACAAATCAAAAAACAGGTCCAAGGTCTCTGGCTCCAGGAAGACTACGGAAAAAGATAAGTTGGTTTTATCACTCTCTACAAGCAATAATTAAGTATCTTTATTTTAATAGAATCATCCTCTTTTTAACAAAAACAGTGAGATATCACCATAGTTGAGAATAAACTATGAATAGATGCATTCATTAGTTCATTGTACAGTATTAAACAAAGCACTATTCTCTTTTTATCACATTTAATCTATCCTATAGCTCACAAAGAATACTTCCCTTAAACTGCAGATGATGCAATACTTTGTCCGTTGCTTACAGAACGCTGTTCTGTAATAGATGTAGGTAAATTGATTTCTTCAAGTTACTACAGTAGTACACTAAGACAAGACAGGTTCCAGATACTAAGGATTAGTTTAGTCTATATTTAAACAAAGGCAAGTTTTTAACAGAAGTTCCACAGACTATCCTGAAGTCTACAGACTGACGAACAGCAAAAAATACTTTAAACACCGAGTTACCAATTCACCGTGGAATCACATCAAATGAACTATAACATTACCCTATTTTATGAAGGGGTAACAACCGGGTAGAAAAAGTTCACCAATAATTCATAATTAAGTAATCCCACAAATCAAGTAACATTTCAAAGCTGTTCCATTTATAAGCATAATTTTATATGAAGACTTGTATAAAATAAAGCATCACATAACAAAGGTTAATTTCCTTAGGCACTCTGTGTTTAATGACTAAAGGGAGATCCCTCCATGGACAATTTAAAGTATCTAAATTAAAATCTTGGGAAAAACCTATCCCCTTCTCCTTCCTAAGGGATCTTGGGAAATTACTGTCACTTGCCCAAATTCAGCCTTTTGTCAGTATTCCCTTGCTTGCCATATATTATTGCTCTTCATCCTTCACACTGCGATTAGAGGCTACTGTACATTAATGCAGAAGGAATGGAGTTATGCATGGAAACTGATGAAGAATAGTATCATTGAAATAAGGAGGAATATCAAACACTACAGAGTGTCATGCTATACAGGTAAGCCAGATCTAAACCTCCCATCTTGGGTATGGGAAACTGCGTAGCTGCTTTAGCTAGACGTAACAGACTTCCAGTCAGGCTCATTTATTTTGCCAAGAAGCAGGATAAATTAGCCTACAAGGAGCTCCATGCTGCTAGTACTAAACTGCGTCCATTACCCAAGGTAATTTCATTAAAGCTAGCTTGGACATATTTATACTAGACCGCCATCTGCACTGTATAAGCCCAGGAAGACAAACCTCTAGAGTCTAAGAACCAAGATGCAACCCTTCTGCTGCCTTCATTAACAAGCTCACATACTAGAGCAAACAAGTACACTAAAAAAAAAAAGTTTCATACAGTTTTGTCATCAGGAGGAAGACAAGAGAAAATAGACATGCTACAAATGCTGTACCTCTTCAAGGTGTTCATATGCCAGGATGAGAATAGTATTCAGTGTCTAATTAGAATAATTTGATTTACTGTGAATATCTATGTTATAGACTACATTTATTATTTCTATCTGTAAAAATAACAATAGGAAAAGCATGAGAGAAACAGCAGAAGACGTTTACCAGTAACTCACCAACAAAAAAACTCTACTCCACATTAAAAATTATTTTATATTTTCAAGTATCGTGACAAAAGAAGTTACACAATCCACTGGGTATAGACTTCAGACTACTGACAGTTATGATCCTTTCTTACTTGTTCTCCAGTTTGTTGGAATCTGTACAGTGCATAGGTCATCTGCAGATTCATCAGCTGAATTTCCAATGAAATCAAAATTAAGACAGTTTAGTACAAGCTTCAAAAGTTGCATTGCTAGACTTTGTTGCCGTTGGTCCTGAAGGTTTAAAGGTTTTGCCAAGAGCTAAGGAGAAAAGAAATCTTGTTAGGTCACCTGCACAGAACATGCTTTAAAAACAATTTTGAAAAGGAAAATGTTTGGATGTAAAACTGCAAAGTTCAGAGCAAGAGAACACATACTAAGAGAAAAATAAATCCTTCAACAATAAAAAGTATAGTCTTTCCTTAAAGGCAAGGGGAAAAATCATTATTACCACCTCAGAGATATCTTCCATGTCAAGCTAAAGCTCCCAGAGTTATAAATAATTTTTAAAAGCCTGGTGAAATAATCCTTTTGCATAAAATACTTAGAGGTAAAACTTAGCATGTCACTGATACTGTCTGTTAGAACAGTGCTAACGTTCACTGCAAAAATTAAACTGTAAGGTTTCATGTTTTCCTCTTTCTGTTACTCCAGACCAGAGTGGAGTATACATCATATACATCATATGGGTAAATATATCTCAACAATTGGTTATTTTTCAGTTTGATGTCCAGGCTGCTAAACAGTATGAGTTTCACAGTATGCATACTCAAAGACTGTTCCTTTGGCAAGTCTAGAAAAACCTGGCATTAAAAACCAATGAAATGAACAGTCTGTAATCTGAATGTAGCTATTTACAACACCTGTATAAATACAGCTGTCTGTCTCCACTGCTTTATAACCCTTACAGTGTCAGAATAAAAAGGTGCTTTGTAAGCAAAGCAAGCTGTTGGGATTTGGAAGTCTATACTCAACATACTGTGCGCGTAAGAACACATTTTTATTGATCCCCTTCTGTAATTATAATAATTTAAATAACATTTTATCTTAAAGAAATTACTACCTCAAGATTACACACACAATATAAAGGCTCTGAAAACAAACCTCAAATTCATTAGTCACTGATGCAGTTTGTGAACATCAAAAAGAAAACTGACATACTTTTGTCTAGAAAAACAATAAAATAAATGCAAATGCAACAACTTTATCTAGTTCATCTGCTCCTTATTTAGATTCAGTCACATCTCTCAAGTTTATTTTTATTTTTTTTATTTATTTTGTTTATTTTGTTTATTTATTTTTTTTAATTTTGTTTATTTTATTTATTTTTTATTAACAAAAAGTTTTTAAATTCAGATGATAGGAATTAAAATCACCTGTGTGTCATTATATGCCTCGTTAACTTATAACAACTGTTGCACCACATTAGAATTGACACTAAATTATGAATTCGGCTTTGAAATCAACATTGAATTTCTGTATGTCTTGTATAAACATAACCTGTTTTGCCACCAATCCTCTCTGTAACTTTTAAACTCTTGGAATTATTTTAATGATTCCACATTTGTTGGTTAAGTGTATTGTTCCGTGCATTACAGACACTGAAATATTTCTAAAACCAGCTTCCTACACTAAAGTTGGCATTATAAAGATACTAATTATAATTTTCTTATACTTCTGTCTGGAAATCTGTATGATGTCACTCAGACAAACCTTTCAACATATGAGAGACTAAAGAAGTACCTGTAGACCAGCTGAACTTGAAGAAAGCTAGGAAGTGGCTGCCGCAGGACACAGGTTCTCACAAATACATTTATTGTTTTGATGTGTAATGGGGTTTACTATATCTAAAGAAGATTTTTCCAAAAATAGCCAATTCTTCTTTTAAATTATGTATGATTTCTCCATTAATATGCAATTCCGACACTGATTTAAAACATCCTGTGTACATTAGCAGAGCATTCCCTCTTTAGAGGCGAGGGAATTTATGTTATTTACTTGCTCTATATATTAAAAAAATATACTGCCTGTCACCTGAGCACTGGTAGCTGACCATGTGTGCCCTTTAAACTTACTGCAAATGTGAGGTAAAACATGCTAGTTAAACTAAAAACATACCGTGAAAGAAATTTAAGCTAACATAGTTTATCTCGTTTTTTACAGCAGTATCTCAATCACATACCTCAACCTTGAGAATTATACCTTTAGCCAGAAAGTAATCGCTACCATTATCTACTGACCCACTGTGATGGCATCCAGGTTTAAATTCTTCGCTTAAACACCTGTGTCCAAATTTCAACACCTAATTCATCTGGTTTTCAGAAAAACTGATTAAACCAGCACTCCCAAATAAGTCAAAGAATAGAAATCAGGCAACATTTAAAAAATAAGCTGGTCTCAGAGTTGCTTGAGCTTAAGAGAAGTAGAATGGTACCTCATGGTGCCGCTTCCACTGCTATGGAAGGCCTTGATCCGCACCAAAATGCAAAGTGCAAATTCCAGCGTTGATCTCAGTTCAACCTACCTGGTCCTGAGAGACCTAGCTTACAGCATGCTGTTCTTCACCACCTCCTGTCAAGGCTCTTGAGAGTCTGCAGCCTGAATTACCCCAAAATGTTACAGAGAGGATAAGGGAACTACTGAAGAAAAACACCTTGGCCAGATTTGACTGTGCTGCCATACCACAAGATAGAGAATTTGTCTTTCTTTTTGGTTGCTCCTAGTTTAATATATAATTCTTTTAGCAAATACTGAGATGGTAGGCCCAGCAAAACTGAGATATAATTAAATTGAGAAAAACATCAAAAAAGAAGACAAGTTCAGAATTTAGGTAGTTCATCCTTTACGGCAAGATGTAAAGAGAGGGAGATGGCACAGAGAGGAAGACAGAGAGAGCAAGAGAGACATGGAGGGAGGAAGATTGGAATTTTTGTCTTTGAACGTTTTTTCGTCACTTGAGCTTAATTGGGTGTCATGTAATCCATTTAAGTACAGAATTCATAAATTCAGAAAATATTAAGGACTCAAACTGGGACAATTATGATGTTAACAATTTAGGTTCAATTATAAAAAGCCTCACCTCCTTCAAAAGAGAGCACGCAAGCATCAGTATGTCCTTTAGAGAGGTGTCACGGAATGAGGTAGCTATTTTACGATGTTTTGCTGAAGGTCTTGAATAATCAACCTAAGAAAAGTTAGGACATAATAAACAATGCTCCCTTCTTTGCTAAAACTAGATGATAGGTATATCTGGCAGATAAATTATTTGACACTAGAAATGAAAATTATGGTCCAGCACTAAATATAGATCTTGACAGCTTCCTGAACCGCCTCCTTTTTTCCCTTCAAGGTTGTCTCTCTTTCTGGATGGAAAGGTCTGAGGCACTTCCTCAGGTTAAGATGTAGGCCAAAGAAAATCATTAGCAGAAATTCAATTGAAAAAGTTGATCATTCACTTTGCTTTACTAGTTCTAGTGACTGTGATGAGAGAAACTCTACCCTGTATCAGATATGGTATGTATCTGGTACAGGTAGAGTCCCTGCACTAAGAATTTCTTGTCTCTCTATATATTTTGGCAGGGGGAGGAAGGTGTGTTAAACCCTTCACGTCTAAGAAATGTTTCTCCAACCATTTTTATGAAGGGCAGAAACATTCAACACTGCTTCATCAGCAATATATACATCCCTTGCAGAAGGAAAAAAAAACCAAACATGCTTACTAGATTCATTTCCTGAGTCAGTTCTGAGAGAATCATTACTCCTATTATATAATGGTCCACAGTGCCCTACAGAAAAAAACAGATAGGATTGCTCAAACATCACAGCTTGTATTCAGTATTTTCCAACATTTCTAGAATCAGGTGGTATTTAATATTTTACAACATTTCTAGAATCAAGAGGAATTTTTAGGCTGAGATATCCTAAGCTGTTTAGAAGGCTTTCATGCCAAATTCTATCAACATTAATAGAACTAGACCTCCAAACTCCCTAATTAGCTGTGGGAAAAAAACCTCATTGTAAGTTTTAAGAATTGCATGATAACAAAAAACCTGTCTGAAAACAGACTCTAAGTAACTGCAATCTAGAAATTCACTATTACACATTTCTCAAAGGCCTGTTCAGTATTCTAGAACTGGTAAGGCAAGCTGCATGAAATTCAAACCGTTAAAAAAAATTAAGCCATGCATGGATGAAAAAGATCACAGGGCACTCTCAGGAAAAAGAAGTTTTGAAATGCTACCTATCAAAAAAACCTAATTCTCTTCCCTCCACAGTCGTATACAATGCATTGGTTTGAACTGAATTATATATTCCATCTCTGAGAACTTGTCTCTAAAAGTGAAGCCGTAGGCGTCAAATATTTCCATCTGAGGGTGTGATCTAATCATCAGTATTTAAGTTCCTTGGAATGTTTCGAAATTCAGATACAATGCAGAATTTTGCATTTGATTAATAAAATTTAGCTGTCTTCACTGAGCTACTACAAAGCATTTGTAGAAAAATTAAATCTGCTTTGTTAAAAACAATTAAAATTAACTGCAATTAGGCCTTGCCATTGAGTCAGGGGGAAGATCTCTATGTCTACTCTCACAGCTGCAGTTTGCAGCCTCAGCTCCCCTGGTGTCCAAAAAGCAATGTCATCCTCGTCAAAATTTTCCTGGTATTTGTCACAACCACACTCATTTTCACAACTCTGAAGATCACCCAACGTTCAACTGATGAAGAACCTGGCTACTTACCAAGAGGCCTAACTTTTCACTGTCATCTAGTTTGTATTATCACTTGCACCAAAGCAAATCAAAAGTGAAAATTTCAGAGAACTCTCAGGCAAAATTTATATTGTTGCCCTATCTGCTCTCTCTCTCTATAAAAATATCTATTTTTTTTATATATATGTATTATATATATTATATAAATATATATTTATATTTATATAAATCTGCATTTATATATATAAAGTATATATAAGTGTATATATACTTATACAGTATAAGATTAAACATACTGTAATTTGAACACAACTTTCTTTTACATTTCAAATTCTTAAAATAGTCTATATGAATGTTCCTTAGACCACACAAACCTGCAAGAATGGAAAATGCAACCTCCCCTTCTTCACAGGTGTGAAAAGCTGTGTGGTGAATTATGAAGGAGTTAGGAACAGAAGTGCAGACCTAGCTGCTAATCCCTTTTTCTAATAATTAAATCACACTCAAATTCACACTAGATGAACTTTAATCTGGAATGCTAATGCATATGTATCTGAAACTATCATATGCTAATTATTAATGTATATTAGTATTGTTTAGGGATTATTTTTTCAATTTTTATCTGAAATTTAATTCACTAGTAGATCTATGGCTTAATTTTCTTTTCTATAGGAATTCTTAATTTAACTAAAGAAATCTCTTAAGAAGCTAAATTTTGTATTTAAATCTCTATTTTTAATGAGCTACACACTGAAGAGTCACACTGCAATCATTTTAATAATAAATGCAAAATCCAATTACAGTACATTCATAAAAATAACTGCAAAATGGTGGAAAAGTATACTTGAGTTTGTTTTTAATAAACAGAATATTGCAACTTATTTTTTATTAGACATTCCCAGTGTAACTCAAAAAGTACATTAACTTGAACAGTATTATAAACAAAGGTAAGACTGAAAAACAAATGAGAAACTCCTTGGCAAGAAACACAAACTGTTAACGTCATATTTTCTTGTTGAGTTACCAGGATCACCAACACATACACACATAATGGATCACTTTGGAAGTAAATCTCCAAATAGCTTAAATTTTCTGATTATTTTTTCTCAAAATAAGTACTAGGCTTTACATTCACACAGACACTCAGAAAGATTAATCTGTATTAACTTTTTAAACAGATTAGCCATCTCCCAGTAAACTTATCAAGAACCTTTTTATACATGTGAAATGTATGAAATAACCAAGTCTGGCTAATAGCCCATGACATCCAATCACTTTCTCCAAACTTACTTTCACAGAAGATGCTGTATATCCTGTATCTTTAGCCACTGTGTCCGACAGTCCTTACTCTATATTTGACATGTAAATTTGCATAGCAAACAGTCCACAGCAAATGATTGCACTCTGACATTAGGAGAAATTATTTCCAATTTTCAAATACCAAGATCACTTCTCTATCCTGTAACGCATCTCCTTTGCAACAGTGACCAATGCAGTGGGGGAAGAGGAAATAATGTGGAAGGAAATGTAAAACAAGAACATTCCTGCCTCATCCAATTACTGGAGAGGGAAGATGAGTGATCTTTCCTCCCAGCCTTCCCCATATCCCTACCTAGAATGCATAATTTTTGTGATATGTTAGATTTAAATACATATGCTAAAATAGGTGAAGTTATAAAAACACTCTAAATTTATTATCTATCTCTGTATATTGTACACCATAATCCTAGGACAGACAGAATGTCTGGGTTTTTTTTTCTTTCACTCCTCTTTACATGTACGGAGAGAGAACATACATATATGCAGGTATCTGGTGGGGCACAGGAACAGGTTGCCCAGAGAAGTTGTAGATGCCCCCTCCCTGGAAGTGTTCAAGGTCAGGCTGGATGGGGCTATGAGCAACCTGGTCTAGTGGCAGGTGTCCCTGCCCATGACAAGGGGGTTGGAACTAGATGATCTTTAAGGTCCCTTCCAATTCTATGATTCTATCCAAGTACCCATGCACACAAATATGAACCATCAATTTATCATAAAGTGAAAAAAGAATGCAGCAAACAAGGACCACAACCACATAACAAATATATACAGTGTCTTGCAATTTTATGTACCACAGTTCTATCTGTAAACAAGCTTTCCTCAGTAACTTCAGAAGCAGGGGTATCTAATGATTTCTGCCAAAAATTAAAGTGCAGGTGAAGTCCCACTGCTTATACAGAAAAGCAACAATATAAGACCGTAACAGTGAACACTCCAACAAATAGTTTATAAAGGTATCTTTTTCATCAACCGTCCATGACAGACACTTGAAAAAATACATTTGAACTAGTTCTAGAACTGAACAGTTCGGCACAATTTTAGCGGTCATTATTACAAGAATCACAATCACACTCATGCTTTAAAATATTTGACAGTCTTGCTTTTCACATAGTGCAGTACCAGCATTTCTAACCAGGTAACTGGAGCTAACACTATCAGAAACGTATCTCCACATCAGTTGAAAAAAATTAAGGCATTCAGTAGAATGGCTTGACAACAGGGGCTGATGTTTTACAACCACACTATGAAAACGTGCTTTGGAAAAAGAAAACCAACAAAAAACCATGACAGCACTATGAATACTGTGAGGCATCAAAACCCACAAACCCGCGCAAGTATCAAACCCGCCCTGGTTCTTCATTGTAGGGCGATCTGTTTTAAGCAATGCTCTTCCCACTTTTTCCACCCAAGTGTGTGACAACTAAGTGCCATAACATGCCAATCACTAAAAATGAAGAGCTCCAAACAGAAAAAAAATGGCAGAAGTGAACAATTGTTTCCTACCTGCAAGAATTTTTTTACATCAGCAATAATGTCTCTGAAGATGAGCTGATCTTTTAGTGCCTCAAACCATCCTAATTTTGTAATTTTAGCAATGACTTGAACAAGAGCCTGGATTACAAAAGGAGCCAGTTTGGGTTGAGATGCTACATAGTTCAGAATGTAATTTCCTGTGAAGAAGCATTTTAAAATCAGCAACACAAGTCTTCTGTAAAGAAAATGAATTAAATGGTTCTAATAGAAACTTAAGGCATGGATTTTTTAAAAAAATCTATATTCTTATGGTTAGTACAATAACTGTAAGTTACATTAAATCATTAAATACAGCTAAACATTTAGTAGCACAAAGCACATTACATACATGATCATTATTCTAGGACACATAAGACAACAGTTTGTGAATTCAGAGAACACTGGCAGGTAAAACAGTAATTTTTCATTACAGTCCCATATACTGGGCACTGATTATTTCACTATGTAACAGCAGCTCTCACAGCCAACTCAAAATACACAAAAGTTTTTTCAGACAAGAGTCCCTACCGAATGTTCTCAATTCAATCTAGAACATCCCTTTGGGTAATGCACATTGCAGCTGCAGAAATTCCTCTCTAACTAGAAGGAAGTTAACCTGTTCCAAAAGCTGTTGAAATGTATAAAATTAAAGTTGATTAAAGTTAATTTTTACCTAAAAGAATATTGAAATCTTTTATCAGAAGCAGCGGATTCTCAGCCATGCATTTCAGAGTACTACTATCCACAGAACCGATAGAAAGTCTGCACTGTTGTAAAAATCCAAAGCGAATCATACGCTCCTCGTGCAAAGCCTTTCACTATTAAAGACCTAACACACACTTGCTTACTCTTTTAGGATATATCTTTTAGGATATAGCAATGACTTTAATATAGATCCTAAAAAGTAAGGAAAGTTTTGTAGGCTCTTAATCCTGCAAGTAAGAACCTGCCCTGGCATGACTTTTACAAATGTTAAGAGCTGATCATGAGCAATGTTACATGTAAGTGACTGGCAGGTGTACTAGCAATATCTGCAACTTTCATCCTTTACAAACATGAACCAAATCTCTTTAGCGTCTTGTGGGATAAATACAAAGTCTACCTTGAAAAATGAGTTGGTTTTTTTTAAATATGACGTAATCTGAGCTAACATATTTATCTTAATTTTGAAACTAGGAAATGTTGTTTGTGGCCTAATTGCAGAGAAATGATGAAAGAGCTCACAATCACCTTTACGTCCACTCCCTCACGATGACTGCCTTATGAATAACAGGCTTGGTAAATGGAGAGTACTAGAGAAAAAACAGACTATCCACTGACTGGTTACGGTGCTAACATGAAGTTTTAGATCCAACTAATATAATGAAATTTTAACCACAAACATTACTTACGAATGTCAATCCTTTGTTCGATAGGTAATGGAGATGCCCTGCTTACAAGCTTAGACAGGCACGTTGCTGCTAGAAGCTGAGCATAGGATGTCTACAAAAACACATCAAAAGATATTATTTGAAAATAGGCTAACTAAAGGCAGGGACAATAAGTCAAAACCTGATAAATAATCAATAACCCAGATTGGTTATCAGGTTTTGGTTATGCTTAAGTGTACCAAAAATTTATAAAATGTATGTGTTTTAGCAATATCTTTGTTTCATTATAAATGAACATAAATTACAAAACACTAATAAAATAGGGGAGACTAAAAATATCATCCCCTTTGATGGAAATCATTCATCTAAAAGTAATTTCACTATTCAGTGCAGTTCTTTAGTTTTGAAACCTGTTTTTAAATCACTGGATAATTTAGAACCATGAGATGATTACCATGGGTCCAGCCCTGGATTAAAGATATTTTCAAATGTGTTTCCTCTTTTTCTTTCTCTCTCTCTCTGAGTGATTTGAAAAACACAGCAAGAATTATACCGGACTTAGCTTGGACTATCAAATCAGCATCAACTCCCCTACCACTTTATCTAGAGTTAACCATGAAATTAAACACCAAAAATGAAACTGAGTAATGATAAGAGAATGGTTTAAACTAACAGACAACAGATAAGCAGTTTAAGGATTTTTTTAATACAATTTTTTTTCATTGTAGCTAATAGCTAGAAACAAGAACAAGGTGATATTCAAACACCAGGTTATACCACACTGTGTCCCGACACTGCTCTACAGATGACACAACCCCTGATTACAACCCTTCTGAGAGTACTGAAAGCTAAAATGCTTTCCCTTCTTGTCCCTGACATCTCTAATGCAAGGTACTGTCACTTCTACAAAGACCACCTCCAAATGAAAAAGAATCCTGGAGTCATTTATGAAACAGAATACGTACAAAAAAGGGAAAAGCATTTTGCCTTTATTGTACTGACATGGTAATGGCCCATGACTGAGAAACCTATGTGAGCTTCCACAAGCATGATTACATTTACGGATAACAGATCTTTCAGATACTTACTGTTCCTTGTTCTAACAGAAGTTGGCATTGGCGAAGACATTCTGGGCTATCAATAAGCTCCAAGAGTACCTTCTCAGCTTGCATTCGCTGTGCTAGATCAGTCCCTTCATATAGGTGGTTACATAGGACTTCTAGTTCTGCCAGACTCTGTTAGGAAAGAACACAATTGAAACTTCCACGAAGACTTTTCAACCACTACACCAGTAACATGAACTGTTACCTATGCTAAGCTTTCCAGTTGATTCACATTTAAATTACCAAAAAACAGGAGGCCTTCTGTGACAAGAAGCCAAAAATAACTCTGAAAATTAAGTTGCCATTTTTTATTCTCTCAGCTACCAAAGTATTTCTTAATATGGTTCAATCCATCTGTTTTTCTGAGTCTTCAGATGGGAAGTCCATAGCTTTTCCAAAGAGAGATGAAAAGATGGAGAACAGCGAACAGAACAGTTTGAGCAATGCTACTTGGAAAACTTCCGGCAAATTTCATTTTAAAAGCTGTAATTACTCATCAAATAACTACACCTGGAAAAAAAATAGCATTTGTCTATATCTGTTGATGCAAATAGCAGTGAAAGATGCAACAATTCAGAAGCTACAGTAGCAACAGAAGAGCTAAAGTTCCTCTCCACTCAGAAGCTGAAAAAGTTCTCTTTGGTAAAGAAGGTGGTGGTGGAATATCTCTCTCCTATGTGAGGGTTATGATTTATATCTACTAGTCCCTATCTCACAGGAGAGATGAACCCTTTGAGCACGTTTTGGAATCATTACACAAACAGAAGTTTTAGCATCCACCAGGTTCCCAAAGCCTATGGAACTCTCATCAAGAACCAGCCACATCATTAGAAGGTACCCAGTAAATATTTCATGACTTGAGTGTGGCCTAGAAGAAGAGTAAAAGAGAACACGCAGTATTTGACCAGTCTCATTTAAAAGTCCGAGTCAAAATCCTGTCCACCAGCCCTTCCAGAAAGATGTTTTGTACTTGAAATAAAAGATTTAGTTCCACACAATCTAGCATCACTTATACTGTAGCTCAAATGCCTTTTAAAAATCCAAGACAGTAATAGTGTCTTTGACAACCAAAGTACATTTGGTTTTGTCAGTCAAAGTGTGTCATTTCCTAGAGACACGCTTCTTATCATTAAAAAAAAAAAATATCATGGTGGTCTTCCCATTTTTTTTGTTGTTGTGCATATGGAGTCCCTGGCTTTGATCAGCTTTTTCTGAATTTCAGTAACAATGACATTTTAAGAGTCCCTGATTTTCAATCAAAAAGTAGCCATGTACTTGTTCCTTTGGAGAAATTTTAAGAAATAGCACATTTGCTTCTGGAATGAACAGATCAAATACCTCAAAGACTGAGCTCAACAGAGACATCCTTTGTTTTTGTTTCCCCTCCCCCCCCATGTTCAGAGAGAGCAGAGGGAAAATAAGGAACAGGTAACAATCCCAGTAATGCAATTTTAAATGAAGCAAGATCCATGCCAATTAAAGCGAAAATTAAGAGTCATAGAAATGCAAGCATACACGTTAGGGAAAAATATAATACAACACAAAACACACATAATTGGGCTAAAACATGGGAATAAGGACATCTAGCAAAGATAGTCTTCAGACATAAATTACAATGCATCTTTCCATAATGGAACAATTCCAATATAAGCTGAGAAGCATGAACCAAATTATCATGTCATAACCAGCTGTCGTGGTTTAACCCTAGCCGGCAACTGAGCATCACACAGCTACTCGCTCACTCCCCCCGCCCTGGTAGGATGGGGGAGAGAATCGGAAGAGTAAAAGTGAGAAAACTCATGGGTTGACATAAGAACAGTTTAATAATTGAAATTAAAAAAATAGTAGTAATAATAATAGTAATAATAATAACAACACAATATACAAAGCAAGTGATGCACGATGCAATTGCTCACCACCCGCTGACCGATGCCCAGCCAGTCCCCGAGCAGCGGCCCCCCCAGCCAACTTTCCCCAGTTTCTATACTGAGCATGACATCCCATGGTATGGAACATCCCTTTGGCCAGTTGGGGTCAGCTGTCCTGGCTGTGCCCCCTCCCAGCTTCTTGTGCACCCCCAGCCTTCTCAGTCGGTAGAGCATGGGAAGCTGAAAAGGCCTTGACTAGTGTAAGCACTGCTTAGCAACAACTAAAACATCGGTGTGTTATCAACATTATTCTCATCCTAAATCCAAAACACAGCACTGTACCAGCTACTAAGATGAAAATTAACTCTATCCCAGCCGGAACCAGGACAGCAGCAAAAGTTAAAGATGCTCCTTTATTTGATCTGAAATTTGACTTTCAAGTCTGGACAAACTTGGCAACAACTTTGAGAAAGTCCAGAATAAAAATGGGCTATTAGCCCAATCTCCAAGGCCTAAGTCATCTGTATACTAACTGGCATTAAAATAGCAAACCTCTGAAGGACAATGAGGGAAACCCACCATAAATTTTTAAAGCAAGCATAAACAAAAACTAGATAATGATCTTCAAAGAAAAGTTGGTTTATTGGATATTGAGACTGATGACCTTCAGCACTTTGAAATGCTTTATCTGGACATGTTTGGTTTCAGGAGAATGTTATGACAAAGTTTCTTATTGGTAGGCTTGAGGTATGGCCAGAAATTGCTCAGAATTCTCAGACCACCAAAGAACTTGTTAGATGTTATCTGGGTTGGGTTTTATGTGCAGTACTGAGGAAACATGCTGATCTTCCTTGATTCAGACAGTAAAAGCAAAAAACACTACCTGAAATCAGCAAATACAACCATCTTGTGTATGATGGCAACTCAGCAGAGCAATAGAGATATTATTCAACTTTATTAAGAAGAAAATACCCGGAGAAACCAATGAGAAGTCAAAAACTAGCTCTCTATATTAGATATATATTTTCTTCAAGAAAACAGAAGACTCTCACAATCCCTTTTTTATTGTATGACAAAACACGTGAAACTGATGCCTTCAGATACCTCCTTTATTCAAATCCTTACCAATAGCTGAAACATGATTCTTAAGAAAACAACAATAGTGTCAATGAAGAGGATCTAGCAGTTAGATGCTGGCCGCTTTAAGCAAGTCAGGAGTAGAAACAGACCTGTATAAGAAGTGGCATTTTTGATCACAAGGAAGTGTAACTTTTTCCAAGAAACAGATTCACATCCTAATGAAAAAGGTTAGATACTATGATTTTTTTTTTTCCTGCTTGTCACACTTTTGTAATATTCAAGAATAAGCTAAATAAAGTTCTCCAGATACTTCTGGTCCCACCTCTCCAGCTCTCAGAAGTCCCTGGCAGCTCTCCTACTAGCCTGTGAAAGAGCCAAGGGCCAGAAATGCTGGGAGCCCGGCTCTGCAGCAACCCACCAGGCAGGCAGCCAAGGAGCCAAGCAAACTGGCAGGAAACCAGGTAGGTTCCTGATTAAAGTTTTGCTGACACTGACAAATTCCCACAGACATTTTGATTTTAATCAGCATTTTCTGACTGAAAAGGTTCTATTAAGAAAGTTCCACCAGCTCTATGCAAGAGCAACAGGATGGGCATAACTGCTGAAATGCCACAGTTTAAAAAAAGAAAAAAAAAAAAAAAAAACAGAGAAAAGAAGCCATTTGGGTATGAGGTGATAACAAAAGGTATTTTAGCGGTCCTTTTATATAGCATGCCAGGTGCCCAAGTATTTAAATAAATGCCTAAAATGGCCTCTCTAACACTGCCTGCTGCCACCAATCCAGTGAAACCCCAAGGGACCCTGGATGAACGCCTAACGCCTCAGCAAGGGTCTGCTGGGGCCCTTTTCCCGCCCCCCCCTCGTTGTTTGAGACACAGTTTCAGCGGCTGATGTTCATCTCAGACAAGTCCTGGAGAGGGGCTGCCTCTGGTTTTCAGGGAAGCAGTGGAGTAGGGAGCCCACCAATGCCTTCAGGAAGAAGTGGCAACAGGAGAGCAGGTGCGGCTAGCTCACCCAGGCGTGGAGTAGCCATGAACGGAGCGTCCCAAGCGAACACACGCTAATGCGACGGGAAGCATGAAAAACCGCCCACCGCAGGCCAGCCGCCCGTCACCACCATCCAGCCCCGCAGGTACCACCGCCACACCGGCACCGCGCGCCACGGACACTTTTGACACTACCGCTCCAATTTCCACAGCGAGGCCAGCATCACCCGTGTACCAGCCCTGCGGTCCGACGCCAACCTCCCCCGTGCACCCCCCCCCCCAAGCCCAGCCCGCCGCTCCCGCCTGACAACAGCCCACCCGAGACCGCGACCTTGGTTCAGCACTTCGACGGAGCCCGCGAGCTCCCGCTCGCCTCAACACCGCCCGCAGCTCCCCGGGCAGCTCCCGGACACCTTTCGTCCCTCTGCCAGGGCGAACGTCCGCACCCCACGGGCCCCTGCCCCGCTCGGCCACCGCGGCCGCAGCCGCCGCGCACCACCCCGAGGGCTCCCCCGCGCCCCTCACCTCAGGACCCACTCCCTGTGCTCTCCCGAGCTCCCGGCCCGCCGCCCGCCACGACAGCCCCATCACGGCCCCGGTCCCGGCCCCGCACGGCCCGTCGCGCCCCAACAGCCAGGCCAGGTCCCAACGGACCCGCCGCTCCGCCTGCCATGCCGCGCCGGGTGCACTGACCTGGACGCGCAGCGCCATCTTCCCGAGCGGCGCCGGGGAGGGGCCGGGGGCCCGGCCGGGGCTAGGGGGCAGTGCCGAGCCGCGCCGCGCCTGGGCCGGCCGGGTGCGAGGGGCGGACCGGGACCGCGCCGTGGGCGGCCGTTGGGGCGGAGCGGCCGCTGGGGCGGGGCGGGGGCGCAGCGGGGCTGGCCGTTGAGGCGCGCGGGCGGCGGCGCGAGGGGCGGGGCGGAGCAGGGCGGGCCGTGCTCGGGCGCGGGGCCGCCTCGCGCGGGCGGTGCGCGGCACCGGCCCCGCCTGGACCAGGGCCAAGGGCCGCCTCGCGCGGGAGGCGCCATTTTGTCCGTGTGGCCCCCCACGCAGGCCGTGGTCCTGTGGCAAGTGGCTGTTCGCGGGCTTTGCTTCCTCCCTGGTGCCAGCAGCCCAGCAGAGGAATCTTTCCTGACTGAAAAGGCCATGATTTTCAGTAGTTACTGCATTTAAGTGCCGCTGTAAATCTATATTCGGCTTTGCACAATGCAGATTAAGACACAGCTTCCAAATAGTTTACTCTCGGATTGTGACATCACCAGCAAAAGGAAAGTTTTCCTCAGTGAACGTGGGAGTTTCAGGCCACACAGTCCGTGAGAGATTATAAGAGTATTCCCATTTTACAGCCATTCACAAGTTGCATGGATGTAATTCAATGTGGCATTAATTTCCTACATTTATAAATCAATAGTCAATACACATGGGCCAAGCCATCATGATGCTGCTTTATCTGTGCTTCTTAAAAGATCTAAACCAAAGCCTGTGGTGCTGAGGCAGTTTTCGGACCAGGGCAGCAGCCGGGAGTTTCATTCTGCTTTGGAGAGTGATGGAAGGTTGCTGAGAGTGGAAAAACCCAAGAATGCTGCTTTAATCCAGAAGGCCAAAGAGATGGTGCTCAGGTGGTTACAGCTGCGTCCAAGGGGACAGATTGCTCAGTTATCCCAGAAAGGGGGGAATCCCCCTCTACAGGTGCCTATAAAGGATTGAAGAAATTGCATTTAGGGAATAGAGCTGTCTCAGTTTCCAGTTGGATGAGATGAAGCCTATTTTTGCTAACCACTGGTACAGGTAACAGGTGGAGTCTGCGACAGCGAATACTGGTAAATTAACAGACATATTTTACTTCTTAAGTTCAAGTACTGCAAAGACAGGGTCTGATCGAAGACATTCTTTTTATAGAGTTAAAGGAATAATTCAGGGTTAGTGAGGAAAACACACCATGTAAATCAGAGACAGAGGAAGGTCAATATGGAGATTATCCAAGTTATGGACATAAAATGACTTGAACAATGTCTACAAGTATCTAAATGGGAAAAACCTGTTTTAATGTAGCCAGCTTCTTCACTTCAGAGGTAAAGGTGTAATTGATTCTAACCACAAATTCAGAACAGAAATAAGCAATGCTGGCAGTCGTCCGCTGGAATAACTTGCACCGAAGGATGGTGCATTCCCTGGCACTAGATCGAGAGTGGTCATTTTCCTAAAAGGTGACACTGTAGGTACGTGAGCTGGCGTCTTGGGCAGAAATTGGTGAGGTTGTATATGGCGTGGGTTACAGAGCCTGTCACAGACTGCGTGCACATACAACTTTGCATCATAGGCAATCAGAGAGCAACAAGCTTTTGTCACTAATGAAGAAATCTAAGAAAGGCCAAAGCAAGAGAAGCATCTCTGTATTCCTTGTCCTGCTAAAGCTGAGCAGTGGTACTGTACAGCATGGAGCAAAACAGCCCAGGGTAAAACTCAGCAACGTGTATTCGTTTAGGCTTCATGAGACACTTCTGGAGTCAGTGGCATGGGGAGGAAGGAGGATCAAGTAACAATAAATAAAGTGTGATGGAGGGGAGGCAGCGAGGACTGCTGCTATAGCCAGCTGACAGCATTTATGAATATTGCACCCAAAAAGCTTGAAATTTTTGTTGCGCACAGTGCTGTTTGATGTTTTAACACAGTAGGAAGAATTTTTGCCTTGACCTCCCCTACTCTGAACACCACGGTGATCAAAAGTCCATGTCATTTTTATGCTGGTTAAGACATGATACAGGGCCTGAGCAGTTGGTATAAAATTATTCATGTTTCCCTGCTGCTCCATCACCCACATTGCAAAAATTCCCATGTGAAGCCTGGTAGCCCCAAAGAAGATGCCCGAACTGGTAGAATTCCTCTGGAAATGGAAGCTGCTTTAGACCTGGAATGAAAAAACGAATTGGGTATATTCCTAACTGGATTCACCTTCTAGCAGCGGTGTCAAGAAACAGTTATGACAATCTAATTGGGGCAGGAAGAATAATGTCTTTGTACATGAACTATCACAGTTGAATGATGATACCATCACTGAACCATATGCTTTTGTACAAAATACCTTCATTAACTATTGGAGAATGAAGAAAAATAAAAACTGGAAAATGGTTTTAAATGGCGTTTCGTGTTCTCTTGCCCTCACAACTGACCCTGGTGGCTGGCACTTCCGAAAGTGAAATGGATCGTTCCTGAAAAACTGGCTCGGATTACCCAGTCCTCTAATGACTGCCTCGGTCCTGGCGTATGCCTTAACCCAATTTTTCATCCTTTACCCTGTGAAGAAATAGAATCATTTATCTATAGCCATAGTCTAAAAGAAAGAAAAAGTCACAAAAAATACCAGGAGCAGAATAAAAGGGCTGGTGATACACACAGAAGAAAGGGAACAGAAGGATTTAAAAGGAGAGCAGAGGGAGAGATTAAAACAGGAATTCCCAGGACTGAGGAATAGGGAATGAAATTGTGACTTGGGGGTGAGAAAAGTCAGCCATAAATCATAATGCAGAAAATTTGGGAGGCTTTCTGATGCAATACAATTACAAACTGTCCAAAGAGCCAGAAGCAGCTTGCCAATACGGGTCAAAAAGGTAAGAGGAAGCTCTTGCATATGCTTCAAAGACCTTGACCCTGTGAGCAGAGCATCAGCTCTAGCAATGACTATGAATCCTGCCCCAGGTGACGGGCCGTTGCCTACGCTGTGCCGCTAAGCTATGCAAAGACATGCAGAAATGAGGTTAATAAGTTAAATAGTTCAAGAGCTGAGCGTAATCTATGGACAGCACATGTAGCTAAGTGTGAGCAAGAGCTTGTGGCTTCTGCAGCAGTGAGCCAGTTTCCAGCTTGTCTGGCGCGCGAGTGTTTCTTCTCAGCCAGAAACACCCATTCCCCTCCGGCCTGGGTCTGCTTTCTGTGTCGACAGATGAGCACGGACAGAAGTTGAGCAGAAGTTGAGACCAGAAAGCTTGTACCACGAGGTAGGCAGGGAGCACTTGCTCAGCTGTGTGCTCAGCTGTACAGTGCAGCCATGTGACTATTTGTACCTTATTTAATCATCAGTTGAATCATTTTAATCTCTGAGACACAGGCAATTGCATTTCTATATCCAATTTCTGTCAACTATAGCCTGATTATTTTAAGGGGGGAAAAAAATTGGTCTGGCTACAGAATTAATGGATTCCTAGACTAATACCTGACAAAACTCCTGAGATTTAACACAGCAAGTAAGTGTTAGATTGTGAAACTACCCCAGACTATGTCAGAGTCCTAGCCCAAAGGACAAAGCTGCATTAAGGAGTGTAATTTCTTTAGGAACTTTTATACAATTCCTTATCTTTATGTGGGAGGAGGAAATGACACAGTGAAGATGCTTGTGTGACAGGCATCGACTGGAGGAAGTTGTGCCATGAAATTCGGAGTTGCTTCTATGGAAGATGATAACAACAAAATTCTTGCTGTGTTCAGAGGAAGCTGAATTAAAGAAGGGTTTTAGGTCTGCCTCACAAGATACAGTACTGACACCTCCCTGCAGTATTAATATACAGTTTCCAGCTCAAGTCTGTCTCATTTTCTGCTAGGTGGAATAAAACCAACTTCCTGAATTTGCTGTTACTTTGGATTATGTGAATAGATCTGTTGCTACAGGCAATGCATTCACAATTAGATCCATTCATTTGCCACGCTGCTTAGAGAGGGCTGAATCTTCTCCATGTTTTTTTTTATTTAATTGTAAGTGACTTGATTAAAGCATATAAACAAAACCAGCCATTTCTGTCCCCCCCAAAAAAGAACTAGCAAATGTTCAGGGTATCGGTGTTCCTTCTTTTTTTGCATCACATCGGGATTTTTCCTAAAATGCAGTTTTCTTACTGAAAGGAACGGCTGATAATTTACAACAAATTATTAAATATATTAAAAAAAAATACATACAGAGACAAATGCAATATTTTTAATTTAGAACCCTTTGTTCTGGGAAGGTTAGCTTTTTTGAAATAGACATAGTCCATCAGGCCAAACACTCGCAAGCTGGTATTTGGTATGATTCTGCTACACATTTTCCATTCAAACATTCTTTTCTTTTTGTTTTTCATTTTACATTAACAACAGGAAAAGGCCCTGAAGAATTCTGATTTATTTCTATGGCTAATGATTTCACGATTATTTTCTGTGCCATGTACTAGTCTATGCCAGTATATATTGCCACAATTTAGTGATTGGTTTAGTAATCTAATTCATTCATTTGCAATGCAGATCACAACTGATCTTGCATATATGCCTGCAGATTAAATAGTTCCATAAAAAATACCCACTTAAAAAAAAAAATCAGTGATTTCTACCAGACAATTTTATGTTCAAGTTAATATATAGTGGATAAGCAAAAAAAGTTATTAGACATATCACTAAGAAGACCAGGAAGAACCCATAACAACAAAATCAGTAGTTAAATATGAAGCCATTTCATACTCCTAATTAAAACTAATTAATCTTTTCAATGCCACAATGGCATGCTTTCTGCTCATAAGTTGACAATACTCTAGGAAGTCTGAAACAAAATAAATTATTCTTTGCTTGTTTGCTACCTGGACAAAGATCAATAATACCTCTGGGCAAACACAGTCTATATATATAGCCAATCTCTTAATGTAATTCAAATTGAAAGGAAAAATCTGCCTAATGGCAAAAAAGCACAAAACAGCACATTAAAGGAGGAATTTGTGATGCACTATATATACATTAAAAAAATCTACGCAGTATGTGTATGCATACAGTAAGATTGCCCTTAAAGCTTCCTTAACACCATTAATTTAACTCGGAATTACTTCAGTGTGTGCAGTAATCACTACATGTTTTTGTGCATTGGATAAAGAAGACTGCAAATACTGAGTCTTTACATGCAGATGCCTGAACTTTGGCTTCCTTAGTCATTAACGTCGTTCAGTAATTTACTGCAATTCATCTGTCCTCAGCCAATGGGAACCAATAAGTGTAACTGCCTCCCAAAAGTGGTTTTCATAGTTTAGTATCTTCCATCACCCATTAATTCAGAGCCAGCCTTCATGTAATTAGTTAACAAAAGCAATTGGAGAAATTTTTCAGGGTGATCACTTTACACTTTGAAGCCTTGTGTTTTTGAATTGCATTTCATTTGCTGTCTGGTTCATGCTGATCAAGAAGTGGTTGAGACAATTTGAAAAATGTGCATGTGTTCTGGTGGTTTTCAGAAGAAAACGATGCCTGCTTTTCTGTCTGCCATTTCCAGAAGGGTGGCAATGCTGAACGCACTTTAGCTGGACATAGTATAGATGGGTCAGATATAGGAGCAAGTCTTGGACAGTCCAAGACAAAGGACAAATACTGGCTCTGTTGTGCAGATCTCTGTGTGTTTGAAGGGCATGCACTGAGCTACAGAACAGCTGCCTTCTTTAAACTGCAGTAATTCTCACCAACCACGATGCTGTTCAGAGTAAAAATAATGATCCCAAATCTTGAACCGTTGCCTAGGCTGGTGGGAAGAAGCCGACAGTTAGGATTAGCGCAAGAACTGTTACAAAAAGAAGTCAAAAGGTGAGCTCATCTGTTTGAATCCACAAGAAATCTTTCCTGGGTATTTCTGAGTATTGCTAGTAAAACAGCAATACTTACTTACTTGCTTTAGACTGTGATTGCTTCATGTATCTATTAAAAGTAAACAAAATAACCCCCCCAAAGACAGATAATTCGCCCTTGATGAGACTAACCATGGAAAATTTCAAATGAGAAGGAAAATCTTGCTGAAACTTATGAGAAAACAGGAACTGAGGAGATTAAAGACTGTTTTGCAACCTTCATACTTAGGCTTGTTGCCATGTGAACAATCTCTTGAAATTTCTTCGTACATTATAGAAAAAAGGAAATTGATACAAGGTAAAAATTTTGTTTAACTATGGACATTTTTGCTAGACAAATTAGAATGTTTGAAAGAAATTATAATTTACATTTTAAAAATTAATATAAAATGCGATCCCTTCAGTATACTTAGTAGACAGGTGCATGTTTAAGAATTTTATTTAACAGTCTAAATGTATGGTTTTACAACTGTTCTTATTTCTGGTAAGTAGCATGATACAATTCAGCCAGAGTTGAATTTCAGGAAGGTGGATACACAAGTGAATGTGTTATCAGAGGAGCCATTTACAGCACAGAGACTACTAGTAAATGTAACAGAGTGTGAAAGGTATTGGACAACAAAAGTATAAAAATCATTATTCAGTTGTTTCAATTTTCATAGTCCCCAGATTCATATTCTTCCTCATCTTCATCATCAGAATGGTCATAATAGTCCCCATATTCAATGCTGTAGCTTGCACTTCGACTGCCAGCAGTAAATGCAAATTCAGGAGATGAGCCTGCAAGACGTAATTGAATCCAGATTAAATTAGTTGTAGATAGGAACAAAGAGGAAAGTATGGGTTTGGATCTGTACGGCAAGGCCAGTGTTTCTGAATCCTTGTTAAGTCATCTATTAAAAGGAGAGGGTTTTTGTCTGATGACTTGACCTCGTACCATCAAAGCTCATGGTATATGAGCAAATTTCTGTATCATTCACATTTTAAGATGTTGAAAATACATTTAATTCCCAATACTAGTAAACTATGAGTTCAGTCCTCTGTGGATCCTATGCACCTGATAATATGACCAGCACCAATAAAGCTTTGAAAACCACTTGCTGAAACAAGGTCAGTGACAAACTAGACAGTGACAAACTCCCCTAGACCAGGAGGCAAATACAAGACAATGCGTCTTTATCCTGCGTTTGCCAGGAAACCCAGTTCTCCCCAGAGGAAGAAGGATGTTATTCTGCAGGACTGGGCCCAATGCAAAACAATAGTAAAGCTATTTCTTAGATCTTTCCAAACACTCTCATTACGGGGCAACAACTGTTTCCTTCCTAACTTTTTGAAAAATAAACAGATAAGCAGAACTGCCATGCTTCAAAGACTCCCTCAGCTACAGCAGCTGTTGTTCTGGGTGCAGAGCTCCTGCTAACATCAAAGGACTTCTGTAGGATAAAGATAGTGCAATAATACATCTCGGCTGTGTGGCTATAATCCACAGCTTTCTGTTTTCGGGAAGCTGGTATAATATGCAGTAAAATATTACAATATTAACGTATTTTTTTTCCAGAATTCATAAGCACTTCCGACTGTTAAATACCTAGGACTGAAACTCCTGTTAGGGGATAAAGTAAAAGAAAAGCACGCAGAAAAGTTAAAATAAGGACATCTTTAGGTAATTTCTTATGTCCTTCATTTGCATGCTGACAAACCCGCCCTTTGCAGCCTGCTTGTATGCATTTTTATATTCTTCACATCTAAATAAAAAAAAAAATACCATCAATGACTTTCAATCTTGCAGAGGCGTATGTTGCACCATACTTATTTTTGGTATGGCAGATGTAAACGCCTTCATCTGATTTTTTGAGGCCTTGAATCTGCAGCCAGCCTGTCACACCATACTTCTGAGGCCCACCTCTTGCCTTTGAGAAGAGAAAGAGATGAAATTAAGTAGCTAGGAGACACCATGATATTTCTCAAAATAGTTGTGGCTGGATTAAACATCGTTCCAATCTTTGCTTTTTGTTTATTGCCATCATGCTTTGATTCTCTTTGATTCTGCTGCCTTATATTTTAACACCCTATTGTCTCTGTGCCTCCGAGTTCATGCTTTCCCTGCTCTGCTCTACTCTTTAAACCTCGCTGCCCTTCACAGTGCTCTGATTCCTGGTCCTTTTGATGCTTCTGCTTCCCAGCACTCCTCTTGTCTCTTGTCCCAGCACCACTTCTCACCACCTGTTCTCAAGCTCATAAATTTCTTCAGGATGAGAGTGGCAGGTGGGTCTGGGTGAGTTCAGGGCCAAGGGGCCCAGCCACACTGGCACTCAGCATCCAGGTTTTAAGGGATTGGCATGAGATACCATGAGCTTTCACACTTTTGTGACAGTTGATTTCAACTTACTCCAGCTAAAGCCTCTTAAAGGGGTGAGCTTTCTTTTCCAAACAAACAGCACAATACTGTTAACAAATGTTAACAGGAATGCTGTTATGCTGACTCTATTAATGAAATAGGTTAACAGGGTTCAGTTTAGCCTCTGAGGTGACCAGCATTTGGATGTTGCTTCTCGCACCATTTTTTCTGAGCAACTTCAATTTCACTAATCATCCCACTTGTGTTTATGCTGTCTCTGGAAACGTTTCTAAATTACTTACACTCTTAGTACTTCAGTACTCTTAGTACTTTAATTAGCTTTTTCTGTGCTTTTTCTGTCTACCTTTTTGTTCAGGTTGTGCCCCATGGCCATTGGATTTTCTCACTTTTGGGTTGTGTATCAAGAAAGCTAGATTTTCCATGCATTTCCCTGCATAGTCTGTGTTCATATTCTTTGTCCATTGGAGAAGGCATGCGGATGCAAATGCTCCCTTTTATATGTTCATTTAGTTTTTCCAGAATCATACCTACATAAGGAGAATCTTCCATCTTTTCTTTCCCTGAAGCGGGCTGGATGGTACCCTGCCTGTTATTTCTTCTGCTTGGACTGCCAAAGCAATGATCCTTTCACTGACTGAAATCAGAATTCTTTACGTAGTCAGAGGGCCCCTATTGGAAATCTTTTTATTGCAACAGTATTGTATCTTGTAGGAGGAATTCACTGATTAATCCCCCTACTCATCCCAAACCGTATGACGTGGAAAACTCAGGTTTTACCTGTACTGAGATGTGGGCGTCATCTCCTGGCAGAAACATTTTATTCCCCTTTTTTTTCCATTCCAGGTGTGGCACAGGATAGGCTGACACCTCACAGCCAAAAATGACGTCATTGCCTGTGAAATTCTGGACGTCCTGAGGTGGCACAGAAATAACAGGAGCTGCAAAGAACCAACAGAATGGTGCTTTAGGAGACAGTGAGCAAAAGACAATGCAAACACAAAAGCATATAACTGTAATTCCTATTTTACATGATAAAATCAGTTTGCCTTTTGCCATCTCACACATTATGAAGGCCACATGATTCCAAGCAGCTTTTAAAGTTCAGGACACCTTGTGTCCCATTAGAGGGTGAACAGGCTTTTTAAAAACACTTATTTCAAGGACCCGTCTGTCCTTCCTCTTGCACATGGTCGTGAAACTTAAGCTGAAATTAAAAGTTTGCGTCTCATGAGCTGTCATCGTGGGCTAGACTCAAGGCCCACCAGTCTAGCAGCCAGTACTCGACTAGACCTTCAGAGGAAAGTACAAGAAATTCTGTAGCAGACAATCACAGAGTAACTTGATGGTACATGATAGTTCTTCTTAATTTCTGTTTCATTTTGGTTAGCTTAAAAGCTAAAATACTGAGATTGCTAGCTTGTCAAAATTTGTTTTCTGAGTACATCAATGCCTTGAACTTCCTAAAATCTCGTCCGCCTCTGTTACCCATGGAACTCAGTGCAGCAACTTACAGAATAACAGCATTAATATGTTTCACATTTATCCTCAATTGCTATCAATGTCGTCTGATGTTCTTGTTATGAAACAAGTAATAAAAGTGATTGAAATCCAATTATTTTTATAAGGTTTTATGTTATGTTTATTATAATTATTAGATTTCCACTTACTTGTTTTCTATTGTTCTCTTACCCTCATCCCCCTCCACTGTTTATTTATTGCTTCTGAATTATCCTCTCCCACTTTTTCCCAAAGAAAAAGCTGATGTTAACCACGAGAGGGAGCCAGTCCAGGGATTTGAAGACACTGAAAAAATAAACTATCACCTGATGCATTCATACATGATTTAAATACATATCTCTCTATAACCATGTATGAACATACTAAATGTTAACAGGAGATGATGATATTCAGCAGCAGAGAGCAAAATAACATATTTACTGTTATCACAGCTTTCCTATTTTGGAGATCTCCGCTTTTTTTCCAGATCTATTTGTCCTCAGCAAGAAATGTTTTTCCTTCTAAAGTCTGTTTTCTTTCTATTTCCATACCAGTGTTTAAAAATGAATGCATTTTCTGGGCCATTAGACTTGTATTTAATTATTGCTTTTATTTTTGTGCAGGTCCCAGATGCTTGGAAATAGAAACTTACAGTAAATAATTAATATATTTTTGCTTGCACTATTTGAATCAATATATAGGTACAGCATTTATGCTTCAGCATTTGAAATTGTAACAGCCTGTTCCAGGTTTTCAAGCAAAGTTTCTAATACATTTGTCAGTTTTTCAGGATTGCTATCTGTGCAGAAAATATGAAATGCATACTGACTAAAATTAATTGCAAACAAATTATACAGCAAAGTATCAATTTCCCCATTTATGAATGCCTCATTGAACAATCCTGGTACTCTTCAAAAGTAAGATTTTCAAACTAGGATACTGAAACCCTTAAATGCTTGTTCTTTCATGAGACCTGTACATTCAGAATCTGTATATTATTTAAAAAATCTTGTATTCAAATCAGCATTAACTGAATATCTTGGATGAGAAATTTTTTGCCTATGAACTTATCACATAGGGTCTGATGTTAAAACATACTTGAAATATTAAAGCTCAGTGCAACCACACTCCTTTTAATGATCCATCCACTGTAGTTAAGCTTAAAGTGTAAAAAAGAAACCAAATGTCTACGTTGACTCACATGAGTTCTTTAAATTATTCCTGTACAAAGACAGCATGAAAAACTTTTTAAATAGGCAGATGTTGACTGGTGAGTACTTTTGTTCTGGTGCTAACACAGGTGTCCTATGGATACACTGACAACACTGAAGTATTGCCAAGAACTGAGTCCTGCTTATGTGACTGTCCACAACCGGGGCTCAGCCATGCGAGGCTGAGGGCTCCAGCTTTGCCACGCCGTGTAAACACATCCTTAGCCTCGAGGACATAAGGGTCTGAATTACAAATCTACATTATAGCTGTTCACGTATGAGAAGTTTGTCTAGCACTGTCTACCATACACCAAGATGAATTCCACACTGGAAATACCCCTTCCTCCATTAACTAAGGAGAATCCAGATGATTGCTCAGATGGAAATGTCTGGATACGGTCTGAGTCCCACCCAGCTGAGTACTTTTACAGAGGTAGTTAAGGCTTTGCCAGACCAGGGCTGACCAGGACTGGCACCATGTGAGATCACACTCATAGCAAGTAGAAAGAACCACAGTTTTGTCTAACCAAACTGCCTTTTCTGAATCTGAACACACAATAAATACTTGCATTATCTACTCAAACTTGAAGTGCCTTCAGAAATAAAATAATACGCGTCTCACAACACCATTTTGCTGTATTTTACAGAAGAAAATTGAAGTAATGATGTAACATTTTAACAGAAATTTACAAACTTCATTTCTGAGTGTTTCAGATTTTGTGTTCAGCCAAATTCTCCCATGCCTATCTGTGTGTACTTTTTTTGCATAACTGTGTCTTTGGAAGCAGATCTTTACTGTTACGCTAACCTGTCATTTTGATTCCTGGAGTAGATAATTTTTTTCTTGATAGCTATAGAAAGCATTCTGCTGGCTCAATGTCTGGAGGTGAATGCGCAGTAGTTGCTCCTTTCCTTTTACAGTCCCAGTCATTAATTATCCTCGTGTGTTACAGAAGACATAAACTAGAAGCCAGGAAAAGTCAAAATACTGCTTCACCTTTCACAATCAACATTAACCCAATATCACTCCAGACTAATGAATTAGATACAGGATTTTTTGTCCCCCTTAGCTCCTATTAATTTTTGCTAACCTGTGTCTGATTTGATAAAAATGGCAGAAAATTTTGTGGATTGTTTATTTGTTTTTTACTCCAAAATTTACATTTAAAATAAATTATGTGACAGAGCTAAATATACAGAGAATCACTGCTAGATTGTTCTGTTACTTTGTGAAATCATCAGCAAGAGAGGTTTGAATGTGAATGGGGATGGATTAAGTGTGGAGAATCTGTATATAATCAATGTACCTAGTAACCTTGGTAAATTATTAGATAAACTGATCAAAACTAGCTGTCAGGAAAAGAAGGGCTTTTTCAGTGTTTCTTTAGGGAGCTAGGCCTTTTTCTTCCCCTTTTTCTGGTGACAGACGAAAGATAAAAGGCTATACTCTTCTGATGAAAGGAGTTTATTGTTATTTATTTATTCATTGGTTGCTGTATACAATTAATCCATTTGGCATCAATAGGAAACAGCAGATGCTTTGAAGGAGAAATAACAAAACAAAGTACTTTGAGTTGAGTGAAGGTTGTATTTATAGCTTGGTACCAAAACCCCACAGTGTTCAGTGTTTGTTTCTCATGCAAATTGGAGTCAGCAGAAAGCAAGTGCCGCAGCAAGGTTGCTACTCTTAGAGCCAAATTCCCTGTTGCCTTTTGTCATCAGCTGCAGCCATGAAAATCCAGTCTAAATCACGGTGCACTTTCACATGCCCACTGTGTGGCTTCAGATAGCTGTTGCGGCAAAGAGGGGGCTTACTGGTAGACTCTTAAGGGGGACCGAGGCACGGTGCCCCCATGGTAGCACCTCTGTGCCCTGCTGCTTGCTGAAAGGCCCAGGCTCCTTCCAGGGTCTAAAACACAATCTGCAAACCCAGCTGCTTAGAGAGGTTGAGGAGAGGGGCACTTGTGCTCCCCCTCCCCGGCAAGCCCAGCACCCACCTCAGGCTCAAGTGCTCTGCTGCAGCTGGGCTCATACGCCAGCTGGGCACTTTCCTCTGCAAGAGCCAAGGAGACAGGCCCCCATTTTTCTTAACTAAACTCTGCACAGCACTGACATGGCTATGAACTTTCCTCCAGGCTTCTGTGCAATTCAGTAAGCTGAGCGATCCTAGGAAATTTCTCTGCATTCCTGGAGAGAGGGTCCAGCCTTTCCGGGGACCCAGGGAAGCAGTGGGAAAGCGCTGGGGGTGATGCCTGCATGCAGAGCAGCCGAGCTCATTCCTCCTGCTTGATGAGCGGCGTTATGCGCCTCAGGGGTGACTGCAAGGCCTGGTGGATGACAACACCAGCAATTAAAAGTGATAGTACTTCCAAATTAAAGCTTTTTGAATGTGGCCAGTTCTGTTTAATTAATTAGAGCAGCTAATTGCTTTAAGCCTGTATGCCTGAACAGCTGCCTCAGCTGCAAAGTTAACATCAGTTGCTACTTGAGTGGCACTTCTAACTGAAATCTTCCTGAAGGGGTTATGCCGCAAGAACTAGTGCTATTTTAATCCCAAACAAGAACACCTACCCAAGGGCTAACAGGCTTTCAATCATACCATGGACTGGTACATATTGAGCTTTCTGAATGCCTCTTTACTGACAAGCCTCATTTCCCAGCTTAATACCCTAATGGCAAATAAGGGATTCTTTAATGGATGTTTCTCTTGCAACTGGAGAAAGAGGAAAGAAGTCTGGTATTAGCTGTTCATCACTGTTCCTTTTAAGTATTCAATATCCAGTGTTCATTCAATATAAAAGCACAGCATACAGTCTAAATTGGAGGCAACAAATTGCTAGCAAGGAGTGGGTAAAATGTACCCGAGTTACTCTCATATGTGGACCTTTGCCAGAGATGCAATTTTGGATTCCCAGAACTGTGACCCATTTGGGACCCAGAGACCTCTTCGACTTAGTTCATGTGAGAAAATATTTCATTAACTTTAACAACAAAAAAAAAAATTCTCGTTCAGAAAACAAAAGCCTGTTCATTTTTTCCTTTTCATTTTATATTCATGTGACTGAGGTGAAAGGTGCCCAGGAATAAAGACTTGTCATAATGTGAAGAATGCGAACAGCATATGAGCAGGAGGCAGGATTCTCCCGTACAACCCGGCTAAGAATCCTTCCACTAACAATCATTGCAGAGAACTGTTCATGCACTGTAATGTTTTTAGGGAAATTATTTCAGTTTGATTTTGTTCTAATTTTAGATTTCCATTTCATGGGTTACCTCGGTTTTATGATGATTCTGAAATTTGATTATCTTGGACTTTTTTGTGAAAAGAACAGACCTGTTAATTAAGCCCTATCTTCTTCAATTGCCTCTACTTCACTGATTACCATATATACACACAGGTGGATACATGCATGCATACACACATATATACATACATATAGATGTGTGTGTGTGTGTATACATGAATGAGATCTGCCTTGCTATCACCACTTTAATATCAAGTCAGTCTTCAAATAATACTTGTCCAGTCCTCCCAGACTATCCTATCTGTTTACCCACTCCCAACTACACATACAATTTTTGTAGAAAATACCTCATACTCTGCTTATTCAGAGCAGAGCTAGTCTGTAGATCTATGGCTTATTAGCCATCATGTGATTTAAATCCACTAGTCTTATATAGAGGCTTATAACATACAAGATTTAAGTACCAGCTGCTAAACCACATGTTTAACACAAAGTAGTATTATAACAAAATAATGATAATTATAACAACAATGCAGTATTAGTTCAATAAAGTTAGACTAGAGCACCTAGTAACACATCTAAAAATAAGAATCAGATCTTTTTTCAGTTTGAAAGTGCCTCTGTACATATTACCTGATTCACATGGTCCTTTATGTTTCATGCTGATATTTCTTTTCGTAGCATAAGCCTTGTTGAATTGACAGATGTTCTCGTAGGTTTTCCCTTCAGGTCCGCAGATGCTCTCCTGAGACTTGCACACACACTGGGGTTCAGGGACTTCCCCAAACCTTGCTTCATCAGCATCCAGCCTGCACTCAAGGTTGTCCCCACATTGCCCGTAAAAATGATTGCCCTGGTCCAAGTCGCAGATCTGACCTTCCACGTTTCCACATTCAGGACAGCAGCCGCAACGGTCCAATACAGTCCCGGCTGGACAGTCTTTAGGCTCAGAGCAAAGTGCCAAATCACATTTTCCACAACTACCTCCTTCCCTTAACAGCCTCCACCAACCTTGGTGGTACAAGGCAGGGAAACTCTGAGAAACCTGCACCAGTACTACCAGCACTGCTGTAACCATCGGGTGCTTCATCTTGAGAATGTAACGAACAAGCAGAAAAGGTCCTTGGAGTAAAGCCAGGGGCGGGGGAGAAAGGAGTGAGCTAGTGAGAGAAAAACATCACAATCCTTTTCTTGTTTTAGAATATAAATTCTACTGCAAACATAGGCTTTAAGAAGAAATTAGCATCAGATTCCTAATCTGGAACTGATAATAAAAATGCGTACAAACCCACCAGCTTTTCTCTAATGCAATTTGGAATGCGAGTATTGCTTGCACAGAAACCAAACTGCCCCTTCTGACAGCTGAGTTGAAGCTCTCTGAAAAGCTGTTTGCTCAGTGTCTCCTTGAGCCAAATTTGCAAAGCGTTGCTCAACTGAAACAACATTATATTGCAGCTATTGTAGAAAGGGGAACAGGGTAAATTAATGTAAAATGAAGAAATTAACTGCTATGAGTTTTATCCCCCCCCCCATTAGTTGAAAAAAGACAGTCACAAAAAGATAAATGTGGGTACAAAGTAGCACCCAAGATACCAGTACCCTAGAGCTGAGCCAGTGCTCTAGAGACTGGAGCAAGGTTTAACACCAAATTTTGTCCATTGATGATCACAGCTAGGGGGTTCTGAATTAACAATTTACTTACAGGCTCTTTACAAGCAAGGGACAATCCAAGACAGCTGGAATTGATTTTGAACTCTTGGATTTAAGATGAGAGGTGCCTAGACCCATTAAAGAACCCATTGTTCTCTGTACATTTAGCTTCTTTTCAGTGTTTATGGGTGTCTGTGGTTTGCAACCCAAAATAATGTGGTCCACGTTTGGCTCTAAGAACAAAGTGCAAAAGGTTTAGGACATAGACAAACATGAGCAGGCTGCCACAGCATCTTGAGACACGCCAGAAGGAGGTTTTGCTGAAGTATTAGATGCATCACTTAATCTTTTCATAGCACTTTTCTGTCTTCATTTCTTAAGATGTACTTGCACTGTGAGTTATGAAGGTGGATGAAAGAGGTAACTGACTTCTTTTCCCACTTTTTCTGTGCATAAATTTCTGCCAGTTCAGGGAGATGGGTTTGCAGGGTAATTTCTTGCCAGGTGTTGCACTTTTCTTTGTACATCTCAGGATTTCAGCATGCTCGGTTTCATCCTACCTCACACCAGAAGACTCCTCTCCCTTGCAGTGCTGAGGAGATGTCTATAGACCATAGGCTGCTGTTACCACTGTCCAAACCACGTGCAGCTCGGCGGAGATGCATCTGTTGGAGGTAGAAGTGAAGCGTAAGGGACTTACAGACCCTGCAAGTATGGCTCAATAGCATGGGTGAAGGATCACCACTCCCTACAAATAAAACATCTTTGTGTGTTTGTTAGCTTAAAATAACTCTACATGCATCACATTTTCAAGACATACATATAAGACACTGTTAACAAGATGAAATAAAAGAGAAATCATGCTGGTGCCTACTTGTCCTGAAATCATCCACAAGCAGTGCTTAGCTGCTTACATAAGCTCAGCGAAGGATGCATTTTGTTGTACCAGCCTTACGTCCTCTGGTCACATCCACAAAGGCAAATCTTTTGGGGACACATGTTCACTTTCCATCCCAAACACCTCCATGGCTTTTCCCAAGTTCAGCTTCATAACTTCTGCACCAACTGAGATTCTCTCTTCCTTTGAGTGAAGTAGCAGGCTGCTTCAAAATCACTTCCTTCTCCCAAACCACATGTAGTGCAATTTCCCTCTGGCCTACATTGGTGGAGCACTTCTTAAAGCCAGCCTGGAGAGACCTACAGGGCACTGCTTATTTCTGTGTCATGGCTGGGCTAATTCATATTCTGTAATGCGTGTTTTTGCTTTGAACACAGAATGGGACTGTAAAGGAGTAAATTATGTGTGTAATTGATGCTTTTAACATTGAGAGTCAGGAAAAAAGTAACCACTGAATTTAATGGGAAATTGATTTCTTGTCCCACCTTCTTATTCTGTTTAATGTGTTTTATTTCACACTTCCTCATCAAATTCTAATTGGACATTTAGTTTTGCATTATAGGGTCTACTCATCACTGTCTATTTTATTATTTGCGCCTACAGCTGTAGGGGATGAGTATCTAGAGGACAAGGATTTGCTAGGCTCATATAAAGTCAAAAAATGTTTATAGTGGTGAAACCATAACATGCAAAATGGAGCCAAAGCAGGGAGGGGCTGCAGGCCAGCACTGCCCCTGTTAAGGCTGAGCTTTGCCTGTCATCTTCCGGGAAATGTGTGATTTGAGGGCTGTAAAACAGGAATATACAAGGAAGTACCTCCTGTGTCCTGGCACTGAGGAAACCCATCATAAATATCCTAGAAAAAAATTCTGGCATTTATCTGACTAATGTAATCTGAGTTCTTGGTGGGTTCAGCCTGTAAATTAAGAACTGGGTATGCCTGTGGTCTCATTTGAACTGCTGCCACTTGGCAGGTGATCTACAGCTGAAGGTTATTTGGCCACTGATTCCTGAGCTCACCTGGAACAAATTGAGGCAGGAAGAGGTTAAAGCACTGTGGTATGACATGGAGAAATGGCCTGGTAGCTGTCTAAAGTGTCTTTCATTAGCAAGCCAGCTGTGACAAGCTGAGAAGAGCGTTGCTGTAACTCTCCACACTGGGTGGATGTGTAGCAGGGTCAGAGCAAGGGGGATAAAGGGGGAGCAAGGAAAGAGAGCGGGATGTGCTTCTGGGTTTGAAGTGGCACATCTAAAGGCATAGTCCCATCTGGTTCAGTAATACAATATGCATTATTTCAGTATGTCTCTAATCCCTGAAGCTTGCTTCGGTGGGTTTGGCGGAAAAAAGTGTTAATTTTCATCACAAACCTTGAATTATCTTAAGCCTAAACACCTCCCAGGACAAAACACAAGCAGCAGTGGATTATGTCACTGGTGGAGCTGCAAGACAGGCTGCAAAGTACGCTGCTTTTCAGACACCATCCCCCAAATGCTGCCTGGAGAGCTGACAAGCACTGCAGACGAGGCCTCCATGACCTCTCCAATGAGGGAGGAGGTAAGCAGCTGCAGTGCATGAGGGGAGCTTTCTACCATCAGCTGTGAAATGATCTTTTGGTGAATGATTTCTTTAACAGTCAGGTTGAACAGCATTAGTGTACCCTGGGTCTCAGCAGGCAGGGTAGTGCTGACCATACAGCAATTTCCCTGGCTTCTTCTGGGTACTTCCATATGGTGTGATCAGCACAAGGAATTCTGCCACCATCTCGTGGAAGAGGCGGTACCCGAGTTGGATGATGGGCAGTGAGGAGACATGGCAAAATGGCCCAGTGCTTCCTGTACCCTCAGACTGCATCTTCTACCAGGACATGGGCAACATCTTGCAGAATAATTCCTGTAAGTGAATTAAGGAAATTGTATTCTTATTCATTTCCTGCCTTCTTCTTGGGGCCCTGTGTTACGCTAAGCTGCTGACTGGTTTTGCATTATTCTGCTTTGCATGGTAATAGGTAAGGTACATGGCTGATGCAATTTGAAATCCTATTGCTAGTGATTCCTGAGGTACTGCTCTTTCAGACAAAACGTGGTTCAGCTCTTTATTCTGTTTTTATTTGTGTTAATGTGAGTTTTACTTAAGTAAAGGTTTCTGAATCTGGCTCCTGCCAGACTTGCAGATCTGGTTCCTACACAGATGCGCACAGGAGCCCTGTGAGGAATAATGGCAAAACACAAAAAATCTTGAAGTGTCCCTTCTATCTCTTCTGTCCTGCAATGGTTCCTCTCCTTGAACAGGCAAAGTCAAGTTCAGAAACTATAGTGCTCTGTCTCCTAGGTTGTATTAAGTACCTAATCTTGAGGCTCATTTAGAGAGAGTAAATCTTGGCTGACTCAACATGTTTCCATCCAAGAAACTTTATACTTGTATTACAGGCACAAAAGAATCATTAAAGAAAATTAATGTTTAGTCTGTTATACTGGGTAATAGCAGACTACAGGCGGCTGTGACTATTGGGTATATGTATTACCTGATATTGTACCAATCTCCTAGGATAATTCCTGCCCCCCATATCCAGAATTGAGGTTCAGTTGAGGTGCTCAGCTCACCTGGAAACAGTATTTGGTTTTGTAGAAATAAGTGGCAAATGGTGGCAATTAATGATAGATGAGGCAAAAATCATAGCATCATAGAATAGTTTGGGTTGGAAGGGACCTCTAAAGGCCATCTAGTCCAACCCCCTGCCATGGGCAGGGACATCTTCAATGAGATCGGGTTGCTCAGAGCCCTGTCCAACCTGACCTGGAATGTTTCCAGGGATGGGGCATCCACCACCTCTCTGGGCAACCTGTGCCAGTGCTTCACCACCCTCAGCGTAAAAAATTTCTTCCTTATATCCAGTCTAAATCTACCCCCCTTTAGTTTAAAGCCATGAAAAAAATGGTTGGATGCCATTTGCGGGTTCCTAACGGAACTGCTGACCGGTAGCGATACAGGCACAGGCAGTCCTGGGATCTCCAAACATCTCCTTTTTTGGTGCCAATCCTATTTGCTGACACATTGCTTTCATGAATCTCGTCATTAGTGCTGTAAGCACATGAAGTATAAGTTAATTCTACTGTAACATGATTATTAAATCCATTAATCAAAGGCAGGAGATCCGTAATTAACTTATTCTCCAGCATCAAGTAAATGATTCTGCTGTGAGCTTTAAGAAAGCAATTGTTCACTAATGTGCAAAATACAGTGGGGCTATTAGACTATAAGGCTGTGTAATTATATAATTAAATTATAAATTTGCATATTTTAATAACATTTTAATTATTTTCTTTGTAAAGTTAAAATGGAGGATCGTTATTTTGCCTTTTTTTTTTTTCATTTTTGCTAAACTACATTTAAAAGCTAAAAAAAAAAAAAAAAAAAAAAGAAAAGTTTGTCTCCTGCCTGAAAGCTGACTGTTTTCATGTAAGACTTAGGGCCAAGGTGGGTCACCAATCTCCAGCAGTGGCTGACTATAGGTTTCTTCTATTTCACATTGCAGCGTCATCGTTGTTGGTGACTGTAGGTATTCAGATTTTAACTTGCAAAGATAAAAGAAGGGTCTGCTAGCACTGTTCTAGCACCAAATGCTTGGGTTTGCTTTAATATAGACTTACTGATTCCTTTTCACACAAACAAGCCTGGAAATCCCTTTTCACAAGCTAGTATTTCCTTCCAAGGGGCCAGATATTTCAAGGGTTCTTTTCAAGCCTGCTTCATGTCTCTGCTATCCTTTAAGTAGACCAAATTTCTGAAAGCTTTGTAGTTTTACCCGGAAACACCCGAGCCTCCTGTCCCATAACAGGAAGGTGGTACTGGAAACATTTAGGGAGTCAGCAGTAGGTAATCAAGCATTTCTCTGAAGCCATTCTTTCGAGAGGTGAGAGTTACAGTGAGGAAACTTGCACAGAAAGTATCATGAGGGCATTTCCCCCACGTGTCCTGCCCACATTTCCAGCCCAGCAAATCTTAGTTGCTCATCTTAACCTTTTTCTATGCACTTTAATCATAAGTGCAATATAGAAGCAATAGCCAGCATCATTCCCCTTCCTCTTGAGCGAGGGGGACATGAAGGTTTGACCACCTTCTGCCTTAATTTTAGAGCAAGCTAATGGAAAAGCATCCCTGTGTTTTGTGCAGACCACAGTATTTTCAGGCATCATGTTCTACTGCAGCAGATGCTGGAGTTTAATGCAGAGTGAAACAATTTGTGTGTCAAGGCAGTTGCTGTCTACATCAACAGTGACACAGTAGTGCTATCGGGTACAGCAGGGCTTCAAAGACACTGGAGCTTGGGGAAAACATATCAAACCTTGCCACATAAAACCAGACAAAAAATGAAGAGCACAAGAAAGCGTGTCTTGCACATGCTGCCAGCTACAAGCAGCAGGGCAGAAATGGGGCAGTGGGCTGGGGGGCCTGGAGGCAGCAAGCAGGAAGGGGTGGGAGATATAGGTAAGGCCGTGGGGTCCCCAGCCTGTCCCAGGGTTGTGGGTGGCACCCACTTACCCATGTCACCAAGGGATGGATGGTATGAGCATGAGAGTGGCTAGCAATGTCTGTGTGCGCCCCTTGCTGTTCTCAACCCCTCCTGGGTGCAACTTTCAGCACTGTATTTGAAGACTGGCCTGGTCCTTATTGTGGACCTGCAACAAACATGCTCTAAGCATTTGGAGAGGGGCTGGAAGGGGAAAAAAAGAAAAAAGCCCCAAACAAATGTGGTTCTTGCTCTGGCAATGTTTAGAGGTTCTTCCACCTAACAAAGACTGAAAAGTAACGTTAGCTCAGGCCAGTGGCTGCTGAGAGCCAGGTGTGTTTGTGTGTATCTGTCCATCCATTTCCAACCAGAGAGAGAGTGAGAGGAGGTTTAAGCCCGAAGGTGACACTGGTGGTGCTACTAGTTGCCTGTACCAGCAAAGTTCTTAAAAAGAGCAAAACGCAGTGTTTCCTGGGAAAGCCTAACAGAGAGAGGGAAATCTCTGAAACTTGCAGACAACGAATATAGAGTCATTTTTCTTGGCAGCCTTAATGTTGATGGATAGGACAGTTTGCCTTGTCCAGTTTATATAAGAGCAGCTGATATAAAATGACTTCATAGCTGGATATTTATGAGAAGTTTCATTTCAAATAATATAGTTTTTGCCTCTGGCGGTGCTGTGGTTTAGCCCTGTTATTACTGGGAACTAAATCTTTAGGATATTCTAACTATAACTGCAGGGCCTGTTTGATCTACCCAGCAAAGTTAATATTTTCCAAAGCAATGGAAAGTTTATAATGGAAAGTCTCATTAGCAAAAACTATCTGTCCCTAAAAGCAGCCAGGAAATCAGGCACAGAGAGGAAACTTGCGGGATTTTCCTTCCGTTTCACCTCCTTTCTCTCTCACAGCAATACTGAAGAAAGTCATGTTTTCCATTACAGCGAACGTACAGATAGACTGTAACGATCCTTCTCTAGAAAAGCAACTAGAAACCAATTTCTGATATAAAGCAAAATTCTTGTCTCTTGCAGCAGCTTGTCTCTGCTGCACATGGATCTTGCATAAAATACTCATCTCTTGAGGGAAATAGGATTTGCCCCTGGTGCCAGACCCTCCACCCAGGCCAGCATTGCTCTGAGATCTATGCAGGAGAAGGGCTAAGGAGGAGGTACTAGTATGCCCACTGAAGCTTCCAAGGTTGTTTTTTAAAGTGCGAGTCTTTCCTGTTTTGTGCTAGAGCAGTGGTATAAATGGGATATTCTCAAATGATTCACTCGCCCCTATGGAGCGTGCAGAGCTAAGGGCTGCAGTAAGTGAGGCCCACAGCCCGCGTGGTGTTGGTAGGGCCCCTGTAGTCCCGCAACAGCCTGGAAAGGCAGAGTAGGACCTCCTGGAGCTACCAGCTGGGCTGAAGCCTCCCTTTCCTCAGGCTAAACCATAAATCAGACTCCAACCCTTCTTCCCATATCTTCTTCAAAGACATAATTAGCTCTGACCGTTGATACAAAGGGAAGTAAGTCTGCAACACACATAGGTTCAGGCTGTGAGCTCTGGTAATACAGCTTCCAAATAAGTCTTGCAAAAAGCCTATTGCCTGGACAATGGTGGTCAGATCAAAATGACCCAGCTAAGAAGCTGGAGAAGAGAGCAGGAATCTGCCACCCACCACTGTGCTTCAGTTGGAATTGTTCTAGGATTTAACACTTCTGACAAACGTTGATGTTCATCTGTGACCAGAGAGCTTGAAAAGAGATGCACTGTGGTGTCCAGGGGAGGGGACGTGCAGGTTGTGTGTGGGGAGGGGAGGCTTTGCTGGCTTTAGTCTGGGGTGGTTTGGGCACCCGTGAGTTATGCAGCAGGAGGAAGCTTCAGTGTGAATAAGGACAGAAAGCAATGCTTGAGACAAGCCCAGCGGGGCAGCGCTTACCACTGAACGAAGGGCTGAGTGCACAGGCATTGCCTCTTGCTGTTAGATTTTCTGCTGTTCTCAGGACTTTGCGTGTTGTCTGCAGACAAACAGGACTGCATCAAAGAATCCTGCAGACTGGCACCCCTGGACTTTCGGGCTCATGCCTCTGGTCAGAAGGATTAATCTCCAGACAAGATCGAGATCATTCCTCTAAATACTTAGAGGTTAAAAAACAAAAAATCACTGGTGGATCTCTATCACAAATGCTGAAGACCACATTGTGCCTCTGGAAAGATGAGGCTTGTCTAGGGATATTTGCTACTCCTACCTTTCATTAATGCTTGCACTCTTGGGGTCAGGATGGGGCAGGGCTCTGGGTTGGATTTGCCAATTTCTAGAAGCCCAGTGCTAGTCCTGGCCCCTTTACTATGCTGCTGTTTCTGAGGGTCACAGTAACATGGGTAGTTAATGTGTGATAGCTCTTAGCTTTGCATGTTTGTTCCTAATAAAAGGCATGGAAGCTGGAAACAGCATTAAGTGAGGGAATATGAATGAAAACTGTGCGTGAGCATGAGTTAAGAAGTAAAGGCCTGAGTCCATTTAAATCAATAGCCAGGCTCCCATTTAACTTAAATGGGCTCAGGATTCCACCCAGCGCTTTTAGCTTGGCTGGTTTCCTGTTTGAGTTGGCAGGGCAAATGTCTTTGTCCCTGTCCAGCAGGGCGTACTTCGGGTTGCTTTTCTGTCCAGGCTGATGGGACGCTCTTAGAAGTCTCAGTCTATTCTAGCTGCAGCCTGGCTAGAGGTACCAAACACAAACATCGTGCGTGCACTGAAAGTCGTAATGTTTTTGCATTAGTGACCTACTTGTCCTAAAGTAGATGTCTGAAAGCACAAGCTGTCTTGAAGAACTGGTCTGGTCTTGTATTTGTCAGTACGTTTCATGATAACTGACACAAATCTAAATGTGCACTAAGGAGGCTTTCTATTAAGTGACTACCTCAGCTTATAGAAAATACCAGTAAAGTGGTATCCATTGATGCTGCAGGAGTGGATTGCTTTTATTATATCAGTAGAGTGACAAGGATACTGCTGTCTTGCTGCTCTCCTGTACCACAGCACATTGCAAAGGTAAACCCACTTGTGTTTGTGCTTTAGAGTGGGGGGGTTGTGGACTCCAGGAAAAGAAAATGGCAGGACATCTCTGGGAAAATCTGAACTGATAGTATAAAGCCAAAACTTACTGTCTCCTTGGGGGGGGCAGGGAAATAATCTCTATATTTAAAACAAGGCACTGCAGGTGGGCATATGTCTCAAACTGGATAAACTTAAAATTCTGGACTGGTGAGAGGACTTGGTCCCACAGCAGTGATGAGAGCCACCTGCATGGTCTGACCCTACCTGTGGAGCTTTAATTCCATGTTCTCTGAAGTTTGAGGATTTGTTTTCTGGGGGTCTCAATCCAATAAAAACATAATAGAGTACCAAATTAATAAAAATCTACATGTTTTGTAATTTAGTGGAACTAAAAAAACATTGAAACAAATACAGGCCATTTCCCTCCAAATACCTCTTCTGGTAGAGGTTTGGGTAAATGGAGGAACTCTGCAGTGTGACTGAAAATAAAACCCCTACAAGATACTGGAAAAAACAAAACCAGATGCCTTCTGGATTCACAGGCTTCCAGAGGGGCAAGTTCTCAGGTCATGCCTCCAGACAGTTCAGTGCTAAGCAGATGCCCAGCAGACCTAGCTGAAGCCCTGTCCCTGTGAAAGCAGCAGTCAGGACCTCATCGTGCTGGTACGCCCGGAATCTGAAAATCTCTTCTGTTTCAAAACTGTGCCAGTATACACACATCTCTGCTTAGGATCTGGGATCTCCCTGTAGAGTACACTGACATTATACAAAAGCCTTTCCTTTTGGAGGAGAAAAAACCAACTCCGTTTCTAGAATTAAATTCGCTTCCTCTTCTCAGTTTGCAACTCATAACTCTTCTGTTCATTTAGCTTACCAGTAGGAATGATCACCCAAATGTTAGCTCACAAAATAGGGATTTCTTGTTTGCAGTCATAAGTAGTACCTGCACTAATCTGATGAAGAAAGTAAGACATAACACGGATTTTTGTGCCCAACCAAAGCAGCTTGCAGTTCAATATTGAATTCTCCTGGTGAACTGCTAAGCAAGTAAAACACAATTAAAGAGTTTCAAACCACAGGAACTTTGAGGAAAACTACAGTCTGTTCAAGACACAGATCTCGAAAGGGTAAGGAGGAAGAAAGAAAATGCATCAAATTATTCATTACAGACTTAACACTCACTTGAGATTAACAAGAAGCCCATTGTCTGATCCCAAGTGAAACAACAGGCTGTAATTTAAAACAGCTTTTATTCATTAATGAATAGAAAACTTATTTCAGTGAGAATTTGTAGAAAGCCTATGCCAATTACCAGCACTAAACAGTCTTTCCTTGTAAAGACATGGCTTGCTGGCTGGCTGCATGTTGTGACACTAAATACAGTAAGCAAATGAGAGTGGTTTCTGCTACCAATTCAATCAGTAGGTTTGAAATGAAATTAACCTTTTAAAAATGCAAAGTATTCCTTACAGCAGATGGTAGTGTTTGCATATACAAATACCTCTTGGAAATCGTAATGTAAACCACAGGATTCCTGAGCTGAACCCTTCATCCTCCTGAAAATGAAAAATAACACTCTCCAAGCTCAGACTGGTGGCTGCTGCAGCAGGACCAGCTCCTGCTTATGCTGGGGTGAAGTGGGCACAAGAGGAGTTTGGGAAAAACAAGGGTGGGGGGCATAGAAGGAAGCAGGGGGATGTTGGGATGTACTAAAAGGTGGTATTTCTCTATCACTCACTGCTACGCCCTTAGACATATATGTATTAGCTCTAGAGGAGGGCTGCAAATAGGCTGTGTTAGCCTGTTTTAGCTCTCCCCTATAGTGTAGCTCCTTCATATTTTAAACTGGATAAATTAATCCCCAGAATGCTTTATGCTGCTGTGGCTAGACTGCTTTTGGTCCCTCTGCTAGCTAGGGTGACTCTCCATAGCCTATTATGAGGCTTTATATTCCTCTGGGTTGCACCAGATACAAGCATTTGCATCTCTTGAAAGCTCCTCAAGTTACCTGCGTTGCCTGTCTGCTGTTCACTCTCCATCATGCTTTCCTATGCTAACACACATTCACAAGCACTTGTCCACAAAGGCTTAAAGTAAGTGCAAATGTTCTTAAAAAGAGACAAAGATTCCAGAAGCTGCAGCTTTAGGAAGTACATGGAAGGAAAGGTTACAGCAGACCAGAGCATCACTGCAAAGCAGAACTATCTCAAAAAGCAAGTCAGTCTTTTCCTCCATACATTCATGTTCTGCCAAGAGCACAAACAAACTGGCACTGTGGTGGAATAGTAAACGTTAGGGGTAGTTCTGTCCTGTGGCTTGTCTGGATTCATGATGCCATGTTCCCTCAGAGCTATAGGGCAGATGCGGTTGGTGGGAGGTGAAACAGCTCCCAGCTCAGGAACCATCAGCCTAGAGGCTCTTTCAGAGTAGGCTGCTGCTCAAAACCCCTCCTGTTCCCTGTAGAGCCTATGCAAGGCTGAACCCTTAAGCAAACCAGAGCTGTGTGCAGTGCTTACCTGTGGCTTTGTTCTCACCTGCAGCTTACGTGTTACATACCAGTCCTTTGTGAGAAAGGCTGATTGTCAGTTGGTGTCTGTCAAGACATCGGGGCTTATCTTTGCACACCAGTAACACGGAAGCTGCTCTGTGCTCCACACCTATCAGCATATGAAAGTCTCATCTTGAATTCAGTGGTGCTTCTAGCTTGTGTTAGACAACACCTGAAAGAGACAGGAAGGACTTGGGATTGTGCAGTGCATTGTCCTGACTGCTCTGAAGAACATATCTGGGCTCACAATGCTCATCTGTTACTGCCCTCTGCCCAGCGTCACGTGTGGGACGACAGCAACACCAGTAATAACACCAGGCTGCTCCAGGACATCAGTGCAGCTAAGCTGACTTGCTTCGCTGTAGGATGTATTAGCAAAAATTAATTTTGGTCCCTCTGACATGCCTGACGTACCTGCAGTAGGATAGAGGCTAGGTGGCTTGCTTACTTTGTCTCTTACTTTCCATGTCTGGTCCTTGCTGAGCATCAGTTTGACCACTGAAATGGCCTTAGGACCACTCTGTATGCACCCCACTGAGGCTAGAGTTAATATGTTGTGTTACAGCAGGGCTACAGGGAGACAATCATGTGTGAGGTGTATTAAAGTGGCGAAGTCCATCAGTGAGAGAGAAAATTATATGTAGGAGCAAATAAAGCAGGAGTCCATACTTTCTAGATTTTAAGAGTTTCTGAAGTAAGATGTTTCCCCTGGCCAAGCCAACAGCTCTTTAAGAATATTCTTATAAGGTATCTGAAGAAAAAAAAAAACCCTCCTTCCCCTACTACCTTCTGTCCCTCCCTTCCTTCTTGAAGTTACTAAGATCAGCAATAACTGAGAATAGACAGAGCTGACACTTTTCAAGACAACATGCTGTTCACTAGGCTGGGTCAATAAAAAACATTTCACTGCACAGAGGTATAACTTAGAACAAGTCCCGAGCAACTTTAAAGCAGCAAAGTTGTAATGAAAGCTGCATCTAATGACAGCAAGCCTTGAGAGTGGCAGTCTACTATAATGTACAAAGAAATTCCTTTTGTTAACATTAATATTTGGCGGCTGGTGTAGAACACATTAGGGCATTTTAGCTGGGTTTTAAAGAAAGAAATTGACACAGAAAGAAGGTAATGATTTTTTTAATAGAGGATCTCTCTGGGGGTTTGTGTTCATATCACAAACATTCACTTTATTACATTTTATGGAATGGACTTTAAATGCCAGTATATACAAGCCAACATTTCATTATTGGAGTTTGTGTTTATTCACTTGCCATTGTCAGTCTGTTCCCCTTTGTCTTCCTGTGCTGCTCTTTGTAAAAGCTATGATTTATGAATATGTGGTTTAGATCCCTCACAATATAGTGTGGTAAAGTGGTTCGATAAAAAGTTATTAAAGTAAAATCTATAGTTTCGCGTGCTTTGCCCACCTTCTGTAGGAACCCCCAGTAAGAGACTCTTACACCAAGCAAACACTGCGTGCGTGAAACTAATATAAGCTACATGCTGAGAGGCCTCACTCAGCCAAAACTCCTGCTGAATGGTAGCCACTGCAGGCAATTGCAGTTTTGCCTACATAACTGCAGGATTACGCACGCCCTCAAAGTTATGAAAGTTGCATAGACCAAAAAGGGGGGGGGGGGAGGGAATCTGCCATAAAACGTTCATTTTAAAATCAGGAAATAAAGACTTCCAGTAGCCTTAAGCCACATAGTACCAAATGGCATTTGGTCCCCAAATGTAAGTGTGTGCGTGCCACATATTTAATTTATTTTTAAAACAAAGCTCTCAGTCCGGGTGATTGCAGGATAAACAAAGCTGACTGGCAGTTTCCAGAGCCCACTTTGTTTCTGCAGAAATTCAGATTCTTACCGCTGTTTCAGCCTAAAATAGAGAGTGGAAGGCTGATTTAGATCATCGTACCTCAGCCCATGCATGGGTTTTTCACCCAGCAGTACTGCTGCACAGCCACGTAAAAAGAGAGGATGACAAATTGGCCACTCTTGCATATGGCTGGCAAGAAACAAGAGCTTCTTACAGCAGTGAAAGCTGAAGGAGGCATTCTCCAGGATGAAAAATAATTTGTGAGGAAGACATGGAAGGTGGTAGAATCTGTTCAACTGCAGCACAACAGGAAGAGTATAAGAGATGGGTTACAAAACAATTTTGCTGCTTATATTTCATGTTCCCAAATATCTGAAAAAATGCAGCTCTACAAAGAAAAAGCCCTCCGCCTGTCTCAGGGATGGGTAACTTCAGCAAGTGAGGATTACCTCAGTGAGTCTGACAGGTATTAAAAGCAATGAGGCATACCACTGTGCCAGTGCCAGCAGCACCGAAATCACTGGTCTGGCACCGCATCACCCCCGGGACAAGGAAGCACCGTGCACGGGAGCTGTTCCTCTGCGCATGGCACACTGCTGCCTTCGGGTGCTCCTACTTGAACAGAGGAGCTATTGAGACAGCAATCACAGTCGCTCTGTTACTGTTATCTCTGGCAGACAAAGAATAACAGCTATAATCTTATATCCTCTTGGAGATCTAAACTAGAAGGTTCCGACCTGCTTTAGACTACCAAGATAACTTTGTCACCTGTAATGCTCTGTGGCCTGCCATGTGCAGTCCTACACACCCATCTCCGGCCAGGTGAGAGGCTGGATGCTGGAATGAAAAGCAGGTACGAGCACAAGAGCCCAGCACAGCCACTCTGCTGAACAAGCAGTTGTCCAGAGTCAATGCTGCTAATGCTGAAGCACCAAGGCTTTGCATCTTGCATACCTCACACACTCTTCTGCTCTGTACCTCAGGAACATTTTGTCCACGTTGGATTCACTGAGGTTAGATACCTAGATGCCCATTGGCAAGGTTCCTCTCCTGCTGAAGTAGGAGAATGAAGCAGCTCATTTCTACTAAAAATATAGGTAATAAGCCCAATAAAACACATTGACCAGCATGAAAAACAAAGGGAAAAGCAATTTAGAATAGTGGTCTACATTGCTGGGGTTCTGAATTGTGAAATAACCAATAATCCTGTGCATTTTGTTTCTCAAGACACATTTGATTTTCTCATGAGTTTTCATGGTCAAGTCACTGCAGTTAATGTTATCGCTGGAAATCTCAATGCTTGTAAAGCTGATTTTCCGTTCATAGCTGGTGTTGGAGCTGTTGAGGATGTTAGTGATGTTGACTTCTTCCATTTCTTTAGTGAGTTCATTTGCAGGCCCCTAGGAAACAAGAGTGTACAGTTAGTTTTAGGGTTTGTCTTCTCCTGCAGAGGAAAAGTGCTTTAATCAATAAGGAGACCATAAGGATAAAGATAAAAGAACACAGCTTTATATGTGTTCATCCCAATGTTCAAACATGCCTTTCAGCTGCTGCCTATTTTTCGGAGTGCCTGAAGTCCCAGAGATGCCTGTGTTTTCCCCCACTGTATTTCTAGAGGTATTTTGAGATCTTTGAGCAAGTCTCACTGTTGTGTCACTAAGCAACCCAACATCCATCTCTGACAAGACATCCATCTCTTCACGTCTACACAGTAACTTAATGGCTGGAGAACTCAGCATTGAGGTGGGAAACCTCTTTTCCCTCTGACAGGATTTGGACCCCTGATGACCACTGGACTATAATCATACTTGACTATTTAATTTCTCGCACTAAAGCAGAGCACTTTCAACAATTCACTCTCGCAACCCCCACAGAACGTTATGGGACTGATGTTTGGTACTGTCTTCTGGGAAGGGAGGAAGAAGGGTTCAGCTTTCCTCGGGTAGAGGAAATTACCTTCCAGATCAGTGTCCTAATCAGAGTTATTCCATAGAAGAGTGAAGAGGTTATACTGGCTCTTCTTTGGCTACATTTTGAAATGAACAGAGGTGCTTCGTGCTCTCACATGAGCTCAGCTCAGGGCTACAGACCCGATTCTAGTGGTAGGCCAAAGTGCTTTCCTGAATGCGGTCTTATGAATCTAACATGACTGTCAGCTAAGGCTGCTGCTCTTTCGGCTGGCGTGCAGAAGTCTGTCAGAGACACAGCGGTCTGGTGCTATCCATGTGTTTGTTGCACACAAAAATTTAGATTTAGTGACAACTAGGAGAAGCAATTGTTACTGAATCCATAACAGGCGGACCATTTGTCGTATTCAGTTAATGGAGGACTAATTATTGTTGATCCAAGATAACTAAGCTTATTAAGGTAGATCAGGCTTTACCTCTTGAGGTGCTTTAGCTGCATACTTTTGTGATGAGCTGTAGTGAGCCACTGCGTATTCCACAAGGGCACCAAAGATGAAGCTGAAGCAGATGCCGAGGTAAACATCAATGGCCTTAATGAAACAGTTGGTTTTCGAAAGTGAACTTCGTGAGCCGATCATCAGAGTTGTCATGGAAAGCACCGTTGTTACTCCTTGGAAAGCAGAAAAGGAAAGACCTTCTCTTGTGGACACTTTGGAAAAGGCTTGGCCTCTCCTGCACATGTTGTCACTCTCTATTGCTAGCCAGGTAGAGCACATCACTTCTTACAAAATCCAAATCATCCATCAACTGAAATGCTTTTGTAGTGCTAGCTACTAGCTTCACACAGGCTCTCCCTGCCTTCGACAGCTTGGCTCCAATAGGCACTTGGCTCTTTTATTTTTCTTACTTTCAGTAAAAAAATCCCGCCCTCCCTGCCCCCTCCAAAACACATCACAAAGAACGCGTGCTCTGTCTTCTACTCTGCTGTGAATCTACTGGGAGCCTTGGCCATACTCAGCTCTGCAGGTGGGCAAGTGTGCCAGCCACAGCATATCTTCCACGCTTCATACTGCTAACCCAGTTCTGCCACAAGTGAAAGCAGAACGTGAGCAGACCGTTTATCACTGAGCAGAGCGCTCAAGAAAACTGCCGTCTACCCAGCCCTTGGAGGCTCCCCTGCGTGCTTAAATCTTCTCCCTTCCTCAGGCAATAACTCACCAATGCAGGTTCTTGCAGGCACTGAATCCAGTGTGATCCAGAAAGAAACCCAGGACAACATGACGAGCAGAGTGGAGGGCACATAGGTCTCCAAAATGAAGTAAAGGACATTTCTCCTCAGCTCAAACTGCAGTATCAGTTGTGGGTAACTGCCTGTTCACGAAAGGAAGAAACACAGTGAACCAGAGATTCCCAAGGACACTTGAACTGAAATTGGGAGAGCCCAGCACCAGCCCTTCAGCTGATGTACATCAGCAGAGCTGCACTGAAATCGTGGGAGATGCATTACTTACACAAGCTTGACTTCTTGCCTCAGAGGTCTTACTTATCTAACATATCCTAGACGAGAGGACACATGCACACAGCACTGCTGGACAAGAGACATCTAAAACAACGTGTGGCTTGCAAAGGGGCTCCTGAACTTAATCCACGGCAGAAACATTTTATACCAGTGTCTTAACTCAGAGTAGAGAAGGGCTGATGCTTTCATCTATTCTCTCATACTCAGCATACCACATTTTTCCCAATAATGGCTTTGAAGGGGCATTGCCAAGTTCAGTCTTGTCTGATGGCTGAGAAATAAACACAAGATTTTTCTCTGGATTTCAGCAGGCTCTGGCTCATGTCCCAAAGCATCCCAATATCTTATCATCACAGGGAATTAGACCCCCTGTATTCATTAGTAATTAGTGATCTTTGATAACTGTGTCTTTTTGGGCTCAAAAAAATTCAGTCAATTTTTTAAAATCAATTTGTCGTAACACTGGCGTAAGGGTTCTGGGGCTGGATTGCTAGTATTTTCAGGAGATATTTCTGCTGTTTAAACAATAGTTGCCTTTGAAACGTAGAAACAAAACCCATGTTGTTCATGGGCTGTGTACACTACAGTAAACAACAAAACATTGTTACTTTTAAAACCTGCTCATTCTAAGGAAGTTTTGCCTCCTTTCATAGTGTCTGTGATTGGAGAGAAGAGTATTTACACTGATAATGAAAAAGACATTGAATTCTGATGTACAAAGAGATCTTACTCCATCATGATAGAATTTTAATTTACAAACAAAAGTGTATTTTAAAAGTTAATTTTACTCCCAGTTACTGTAAACGTGGTGCTCTGCAGTATTTATAGTCTGCGCACCTGGGAGGAAGGGAGAGAGTTTCTTCAGGTATGTGTGGAGAAGGAAAGAAGTGGAGAATTTAAAAACAAAAATAAAATTGAAAATCCATCAAGTGAATGTAGTATATTAAAACCCCCATCTTCCCATGGATTTCCATCTTACAGAATATCCTGATTGCAACTAATTGGATTTCACCATCTTTCTGTCTATCTCTTTTTGTGAGATGAAGATTTGCTAAAGACTTCGCTGGTTCAGGCTTGAGTCAAAAGATACTGGCCCATAGAAGGGAAGGGAGGTGGGAGGGGAAATACTTGAGAGCTTTTCTTGCTTTTCTCTTTCACTGATTTACCTGTTTCCTGCTGTGACTTCGAGACCAGGGTATAGTAACGTTCCACTGTGTACTGAGAAAGCCGCAACTTTTCTATCCCATGGACAGAGTCATTTCCTCTCAACCACGTGAAGATGACATCGTTTTCATCATATCCCCCTAAGGAGAACATAAAGACCCATATTACTGTGGTTTAGCCAGTAAAAAGCCCAGCTATTGCCCTGCCTCCTGGGTGGGAACAGAAACACGATCCAGGCATTGTAGGCTAGACAAAGACCCTCTCAACGGTGTCAGGCTATGGCTGGACGTTGGCTGTTCTTTCACTGCTGTACTTTCAGTCTGCTGGTTCAGATTTCAACAGGAACACAGGCCACTGTGGATAATGCATAACATGCAAGGCAGCCGAGAACTTATTTCAATCATTTACATTGGGTATTTCTATATATTCCTGTCATCCGCAGTTTGGTTACGTGCAGCAGGATAAAACTACTGCAGCGATCAACCATCGAACATAGTCTCTTCAGTCACGAGAGGAGAGCAGGAGAAATGCAGTGGTTAAAGAAAGAGAATACAGACCCCATTTGAGCCCCTTACCAGGTAGCAGAAGCACATTTCACTGAATCATCTACTCAAGTCCTTAAAAACACCAGAAAAGGCGTTTTCAGTTAGTCAAGAGCTTGGAGCTGAGACTGCTATGTGGTTATGAGCCAGGCTCTTCTGACTGGGTATGCATTGTCCAGAAAACTTGCTCATAAAACAGCTTTTTCTACAAATTGTTCCTCCTATCCCCAAAGGCTTTAAGTTACTGAGGACAAATGCATCTGACATTTAGGTTATCAGTAAACTCCATGTATGCCGGCTGAGTAATTGCCTCCAGGAATGTAAATGACGGCATAACATGACCTCGGGTTGGACTGAGGGATACCTCAGTCTGAGCGATAAAGCTTGTACCGAGTCACCAGCCTGCCATTTGCTTCAAAAATTTCACTTAATTTAGGAAGCAAGCCCATCAGTCTCATTAATTTGATTCTTTTATTAAGTGCCCTTCTTTGAGAAAATGAGTAGGGATGCTTTGATTCTGATAATAACCTGTTCGTCTTGGTAGAAGGAATAAGATGCAGTTGCAGCTCTATTTTTATCTAATTGTGTTTTCTTATTAGACACAAATTACCAGAGTTTGAGTGTGATGAACTAAATTAGGTGTCCAGGGTATGAATCCCTGCGTAGAATCCTAAGCATGTGACTTTTCAAAGTTTCTAAGCAGTTTTATAAATTGTGGTTATTCAGGAAAATTTTATAATAAATGATAGATTGTTGTTAATTCATCTGGCGTATATTTAAATAGCGTTATTTCTGGGCACTTATCCTAATGAAATCTCCAGTGGGCAATGTGCGTGTAATTTCATTGGAATTATACAGCAACTGAGCATGATGTAGGACCCAATCACTTTTAAAACAGGCCCAAACAAGCTATGCTTTAGCAGAAGAGGCGAATCATTATTATTTCAGGAGCTATTCTTTGTAATAAAGTTAACCATGGTGAACTAATATGATTTTAATGTGAAAATAATATGTGCTTCCCTAGGTGCTTCATGCTGCAACCCCAGAAGTTAAAATCTGGTCTTTTCAGTATTGAGATTTTAGATGTTTCTTTTTGTGACATGAAGTGGGAGATGGTTGCTTGCCTCTTGTGGAGCTTCACAGGTACAGAACAGCGGCACTGCTCTTGCTGAGCTCCTGGGTAAAAGCCCTGTAGTGTCCTAAATTTTCCTGGAGTCTTTCCCAGCCAGCTCTGCTATGGACAAGCTTTTCGTTTAATTGAGAGCAGAACTGACTGATTGTTCCTTTTCTTGAGACTTCCAAGGCTGAGACTCCTCCTGTTGATGAGGTTCCCGTCATCTGCATCACTGTAACAGACAGCCCTCATGGAGAAGCATATACCACAAAGTTGGGTTTGGCCTTAGTTTCAGTTCATGAGTTTGAGAAGCACGTTCAACTCGTATTCTAGTAAGAACCACCTTTCACCCTGTCTTGTTGCAGTGGAGGTTTGGAAGGTGCAACAGGTGGTAGATACCTAAAAATGTGAAGAGTTGTTCCTTGCTGTACTCCATCCCATGCACTTACCCCACAAGTTAGCTTCGAAGAAGCTGCGTGTGCAAAAGGGACTGAATTTGGAAAACCAGCCATTATTACTTCATCCTTTCTGTGCAAAATTGAACTATCTACACTTTAATAAAAATTTTATTTATTACCACTCTTCTTATATAAATTGCACAGTGACAGGAATCCTCTAAACTGTGGATTACAACACAAGCATTTGAAGAATGATGAAACAAAGTTGTTTTCTTTTGGACATTAGTATTTGCAGGAATAAAAGTCTACTCCAGAAAGCCACTGTGATGAATCCAAATATTCAAGATGCGTCATTACATATGAATAAACAAAGTAAAGTCACTTTTTTCTAGAATGTTCTACTTACAGCTTTCTAGCTGCAGTCTGCATGTTTGTGTGTCCATGGGATATTTTGACAGGTCCATGTTACAAGCAACAGTAGTAGTGATTCTGTAGGAAGAGAAAGAACTCTGAAAGCTGCGATAAAAGCACGCAATTAAATACCTGTTTTTCATAGCAAACTAGACCACAAAGACCCTGCTCTGTCATTTAGATAATTTTGACCTATGAAATGAATGGACTGATATAATCAGAGAGAACCCTCCTTAAGAAGATATGCTCTTTGCAGCCACACTGACGAAAATGTAACCGAAGGAGGAATTTTGCTTTGCTGTGGTGGGAGATTTAGTGTAGGTTCACAGGTTTTCCAGTGCTACAGTTTGCACATCTGAGGAAGTCACCACTTGTCACCTGAGGCACAGTAACTAACTGCACACATACTCTGGCTTGCTCTGATGTGGAGGGTAAATGAGTTTTACTTTGCAGCTTTACTTTGCAGTTAAAGTAACTGGGACACAGTTACTGTGAGCTGCGAAGAGATAACGCTGTATGAACTGCTAGCACAATTACAGTGCACGTTTCTGCAGTACACGTACAAATATGTTTCTTGCTAAAAAGCAGAAATCACGGCTACATGGCACTGGATAAGCAAATAGTTTCCCACTGTCTGTTAAACTTTTACTGTTATGATGCCCCCCGCCATTCCTCCCCTGCCTCCATCTGACTGGACTCGACTTGTCCTGGGTAACACCTAAACTCGAGAGCTTTCTGAGCAGGCGCTGTGCTCAGGACACAGCACATACCATGATGGGGAATCCTGATCCTTGACTGGCATTTCCAGGTGGCCAGAACAGGGGGTAATGGATCAGAAGAGTATGGTCACAGTTGGCTTGTTGACCCCAAACTCATTACCCGTGGCAGTTGGTATCTGCTCCTGTCCAGAATAATTCTGGAAACCTATTCTGAAGCAGCAGCAGCAGCAGCAAAGCCAAAGGTTGATTTACCTTAAGGCATACAAGATAGTGCCATTAGAGAACAATCTTATGAGGCGGTTCCCCACAGTGACGTCATGCAAGAAGGACCTTTTCGACTCCACAATGTACGTGTCTGGTACCCAGAGCAATTCCACTAGACGAGCATCTAATGTGAAGCTCTTGTTGCCATGAAAGACCAACCGGGGATCTGTCCAGCGCTGCCGCAAATATATAGTAGCTGTGTAATCCTGGGAAAGAGAGGAAAACCCGTGAGGATGCATGTCCAGAAACCCACAGCTGTGCTGTGTAGGTGATGCCATGTGTGACAAGAGGCAGAACACACATTTGTTCAACCTATCAAAGCTCAGCTTCAGATGCATGCAGTAAATCTGATAGATTTTCATCATAGTTTTATTTACTGTATTTCATTTTTCATATACTTACACTCTACGGTGTAGTGTTTGAGGACTAAAGATTATATTCATAGTACTTTTTTTTTTTTAAATGAGCAATTATTGTAATTGATATTTTTGTGTCCATTTTGCAGGTAGGAAAACAGATGGGAAGTGCACACTTGAGGCCACTCAGCAAGTCACTGACATTAAAAATCAGTCATTGTCTAGAGTTGGAAAATTACACATGTACTATAAACGTGATTGCGAAAGAGACATCGGCACTTTGGAGAAAAAAGGTAAGCAAATCCAACCTGTTATTTCACGGAGGTCTTAAAAAAACCCCCACACAAATGAAAAAACACAACTTGTAGCATCTTTTTTAATAGGAGTTTTGAATCTAAGGACACTAGGATTACCTTGAGCTTAGTCTGCCAAAATCGACCTGCAGTGACTGGAGCATTTTCACAGTGCCCCATCATAAAAGAATAAGCAGTACTCAGCTCTAAAGAGAATTCTTTACTGAGCCTTCTGGACAGACACAGGGCACTGTTGTACTATTTCACTTCCTTCCTTATAGACGACATAAATGCAACCAGTAATGCCTTTTATTTTCAAAACATCTCTCTCTCAGACAGACTGATACTGGCGATTGTGTTAACAGCGTGAAGTCGCTATGTTTTAGCACAGATACGCTGCCTGTCTGTGGAGGATGAAGCAGTTCTGTTTCATTCGATCTATAATTTGTAAAATGCTTTAAGAGAAAAGGTCTAAGTAAGTATCAGGTATCAGCGTTAGCTTTTGCAACTTCTAAAATTTTACTCTCAGCCTGGGACAGAGGAAAAAACATGTCAAATAATGCACTGATACGGCTCTCAATACAGGGAATTATAATAGTGAAGTGAAGAATCCTAGTTGATTTCCAGCTTTTATGGAGGCACAGAGTAAGCCTCTGCAATGTTTTCGTTGTGGTCAGAGCAATTTAGATGGACCATGAAGAAGAAAAACTCCAGAACAGGAGCTATTTTACAAGGCCCTTTAATTAAGTTAGAGGTATGTGAATAATTGATTTTGTTGGTTCTGCCCCTTCCCCAAAATGAATAGCTTTATCAAAGTTACAAAATTTTATTTAGTGAACTCGTTTAATCTGTTGGGGGGGGAGAAAAAAAAAGTCAGTGGTGTTCTTGAAAATGCTGAAATTAAGTGTTGAAATTGTTCCTGACTGAACTTCTGACTGTTTGGACTGAAACTATTTGCTGAATTTACCCAAGCTGCCCACAGTTTTGGTCAACCTGAAACAGGAGTTTTCAGCGATCGGTGTTTGAAATCCAGCTGCTATCAGAAGTGGAAGGAACCAGACTCATCAGTGGTGGGAAGATGTTCTCTGTATATTTGAAAAGTGTTTTTTTTTTTCTTGGGATGACCAGTCCTTTGAGCCTCAGACTGTGTCACAGCTCAAAACCTCATTTTTCCTCCTTGAGAAGAAACCCTGTCTGTGTCTTCAGTCAGCACCAGCACATCCAACAGAGGCCACCCCTAACCTACGCAGAGGAAAGGTAAGGGAGGGAAAACGCCACACAAGATGGATTTTTTCCATTTCAAAGGGGCCTGATTTCCAGGAGGAGCCGAGTTTTTGACCAGTAGGACCTTTGGAGCCATCTCTATTTACTTACAAGCCCACATGACTGTGGTACCTACATAGTCTGCAGTCATAAATGAGCCCTGTTCTCATCACACCTCTGAAAGCGGTCAACAGACACAGAAAAGCAAAGCAGCTTGAATATGACAAGTTGGTTTCTGTGCTGAACACACAGGAATATATGACAGGTCTCTCAGGCAGATCCTACTCTTATAAAATAAAAATTCTTTCACTTACCATGTCGCTCTCAGATATACTAGAAATACTTGCAATGTCCAGACTCATTGCAATTTGAACAGGTTCTCCTGTGGAGGGAAAGAAAAGCTTAAGCAGAGAGAAAGGAAGAGTGAAAGGCACAATAAAACCGCTCAGGATGCTGTGCAGCGTGGGCACTGCTCGCAGCGCCCCGTGCACACAACGCTATCTCTAAGACCGCAGAAGCCTAAAGGGTTAGACGGAGGTTCGGAGCATTAGACTCACAAATGACATCATGATCCAAAATAAAGTTTTCACTGTTAGGGAGCTGGAGTTCTGTGTTTGGTCATTGTAGCAGAGAGCAAATACCCATCAGCACTAGCTATGAAGATCAGCAGTTCAGATAAGCAGCATTTCAGTGGCATTTGCCGACGGGCGGGCAGCCAGAGCCAGTTTATCCCTTGTTACCCAGTCGACAACACCCGCACAGTGGCAAGAACGGTAAGCTTTGTACAAAGTAGTTCTCACACACAGCTCTTGGAAGACTCTCCGCAAGCAGGTAGCAGTCGGCATCCCTGTTTCTCAGAGAGGAGAAACTAAGAAATTCAGTGATTCCTGAGTCCGTGCGCTGGGTTACAAACCAGAAGTGCAGCAGCCTTTGCCTCTTTTTATTTAGCCTATTACTGTTCTATTTACAAGCAGATTTTCAGCATTCAAGTCCTGAATCTCGGAAGTCCCCCATGTTCTAACGCTAACTCTTAAAATCCACCGCAAGAGGGCAGCTCCCCCCCAGAAATGCCAGAGCGGGGGGCTGGCGAGGGCTCGCCAGGCCCGGCTCGGAGGAGGGTCCTTGGTACGCGAGCAGAAAGGCACGAGCTTTCCCTTAGGCTGTACCTGGTTCGTCTAATCCCCTGTATGAATCTGGGGCTCTGAGCAGGGCTGGGCACTTTCCGCGACAGCCCTGTCTGCCTAGGTGACAGCACAGCAATGCCTTTCCTCGTGGGACTTGCTGAAACTCATTTTCATCATCTAAATCACATTTAGGAAAGTCCAAGGGACACAGTTTCTAAATCTCCTTCCAGGTGGTTTTGGGTTTTTTGTTTGTTTACTTGTTTTAAACTGTTCCAAAATATATTTCAAAGATGTGTATTTTTTGACATTAGCTGTCATGCACATCCTCCATCTTGTTTTTAGATATGTAGACACTTGAAGCCCACTCAAATTAACGACCAGAGGGTAGGTCTGTGAGGCCTCAGGGCCTCTGGAGGAGGTCAAACCAGAGCCCTGACCATTTTTGTTTAACATTTATGGCTCCGGTAGGCGTAGGCTGGTGTAGATGCAGTTAATCTCCGTTACGTAATTCAGAAGCATCTGTTCACTGATACGGCAGGATCTAGAGGAGCTTTTCTGTTCCTGCAAGAGAGCAGACATTCTAGGCATAACAAGCTGGTAAATTCTGCATTGTCCCAGAAATTTATCACCATGGTCAGAAAAAGGAAGAAGCTCAAAGCTGCCAGTAGCAGGTGGTCAGTCTGCAGGAGCTACAATGGGAAACGTCCAAGTCCTGGTGAAAGCTGATGGGGAATTTTTCTGTTGAGCGTAGTTTCATTAATGGGTTCTGGCAGAAAAGCAAAACTGATAAAAATTTTCATAGCTGTTTTTTTAAACTTTCATCAATATTTTTCAGGTGCTGAATGTCATTTTGAGAAACCCTTTTCCTCTGAGTGGTTACAGCACTCGCCTGAAGGTGGGAGACCTGACACCCAAATTGGACAATAGCCTCAGGTAGGTTCCTAAGTACCTGACTGTCCTTCAGGTGCTCCCTACTGCCTAGAGTTTCACAAGGGTTTAAAGCAGCTTTAGTTTGTGTCTCAGTGTGAAGTGAAAGCATGTGTCAAAAGTCAGTATTTCTGGCAAGGAGAATGGCTTTATTCCTCTATAGCTGCAATCTACTAAATACGTGAACAAAAAAAAAGCAGAAAATCGCAAGGGTCAGATTCTAAACAAAAGCACGTACAATTAGAGCAGAATTTAGTTACTCTGTCAGGTCTTTCACAGAGGTATTGAAGTGTATAAATTCCCTATTCTTAACCTCATAGATGGACATGCTCTCATGCCCCACATGTGCACGCACAATCTATTCAAGACAACAGTGGATGCACAGAAAGGAGGGCAGCCTTGGCTACTAGCTAATTTCAAAGGAACACAACTTTTTAAATCGGGGCATCCTAAAGAAAGCTTAAAGCATGCTCTCCCCTCCCCACAAGGCTTACAGACTGTTCTTCAAACTGTCAAATGCATGGAGCCAACATACCACCAAAGTAGGGCCTGAGGTATTTGTTGTATCCCATGGTGAGGTTCTCAAATCCAGGGAGGGATGTTGCGTCGCTGCCATGCAAGTCGGATATGTGACCCAGGGAGCACCTCCTGGGGACACAAATACATACTGTTACGTGTGGCCGGGTGTGCTGGGCACATCTGGTGTGCAGCTGCAGCTGTGTTTCCAGCTTGTGCTTAAACAAGCAAACAAACTGCATAAAATGCTTATTAAAAATAAGTAGATCATTGAAATCACGAGCACTTGCTCACATTGCTTATCGTGGATGAATAATTGGCATCTTGAAGAGGTGGGAAAACGGCAAATTACCTCAGCTGATAGCTACAGGTTTGCACACATGGTAGCTTAAGGACGTTCTTAAAATGATCCAGACAAATCAAGCAAGGTCTATATATCACAGGTCTTAGTAATAACCCGCAGTCTCCCCCTTCCCACTTCTCCTCATACAGTCTATATAAAGAACACGCATTTCTTTTTCCTCCTGCTTATGACAGGCTGAGACAAACCTTACTGACCAACAGCTCCTCCTCCCCAGTCACCAGTCCCCTAAAGAAGCTTTCATCCTCATATGTTAGCGTCAGGCTGCGTCCCTACAGCTACTGTCGGGAGTAAAACCTCGAGTACGTGGGAAGGGGAAAGGTAAAGCACTGAGCATTTCACAGACACCAACAAAGCTTTGCGGGCTGAACCGCTCCTAGCTGCTGTGCATACAGAGGGTTCAACTCTGATTTACAACATCAAGATTAATGTTTTGTGGATGGACAATAAAGCTAGTACCTGATGTTATGAGGCTCGCAGATCTGTGCCATCGTATAGACAGCTAGAGAGACAGGGGTTTTGGACTGTAAAAGGTAAGTGTTATGGTGCAGTGTCCCTGTGTGGTCATGTGCTCACTTGATGAAAATGTAAATGAGTGCATCGTTGAGAGTTTGTCATTGCTTTGTGAAGGGCTGAAGGAGGTGGAAGGCAGTACCTCTGCCCCTCCCCAGAGTCTCGGGACCACTGGTCTGTGCAGTAAGAAACTTAGCAATGTAGTTACTCAAAGCTCTGACGAATTTTTTTCTTCTGTTCCCCTTAAAGCTGGGTTAGTAGTCCTTGGAGCTTTGCTGCAGGTTTTAGACCAAAAAGGACCTTGCAGCAGAACTGAACCAGTTATTGCACAGCATAAACACAAACCATTCAAGAAATTTAGGACTTGTCGTTCCAGGGATGGTGATAACACAGCTGGGAGTCCTGTGGGGGACTGCAAACTATTCTGGTCCTGAACAGGAAATAAGGGGTTGTGCTGTTAATGTACATACTGTGTTTTGGGGACCTGTGCAGGTTGCTCTCTTCTATGCCACATCCCTTACTGCACCCAGCTTTCTTTGGATGGGCTGGATGATTGGGAAGCATAGTTTCCTTTTGACCCACATTATTTATATGAAACAGAATTCAGATGTTCCCTGTAAAACAAAACCAACGCTCCGCTTACCTTTGGGTTGGAAGGAAAAGACACAAACTGAAGAAGCAAAAACATCTGCAGAACATCTCTGGAGATTATTTCTGTATTTGCTCTGCTTGTCTGTGAGGCAGAAAAGAAAGGCAAAGTTTTGTGGTTTAAGAAAAACTATTTTAAGGGAAGGGGACAGGGAAAAGAAATCCTGCACCGTCAGAACCACACACTGCGATGTTTAACATTCCCAACACATAGTGCCTCCTGCCCATTTTTCTAGCTTGTGTCATTTTTCAGCACCGTGCTATCTTAACACTTCCCACATAAAAGACACTAGTGACAACTCAGGTCCTGAAGTCCTTGACAAGGTCACCAAATTTTAGCTGCCACTTTGTTTTAGACAGGGCTTTTCTTCTTTCAGCGTGGGATGGTGATTAGCTGATGTTGAGAATGGCACCATGGGACGGGATTTATTAAATAGAAAAACGTTTATGCAGTTCCTAAAGGCAGTCAGACTCTGAAGCCAAGTGAGATCCTGCCCACATATGACAGATTCAGCATCTTTTAGTCCAGGGCTCCACTAAGCAGCTATGCAGAAATGCTGTAGCTCTGCGCTCCATTAGCTTGTACCTGGGATAAACCCATGCTATTAATAGTAATGTTGGCAAGTCACTCAGCATGCAGTACAGGATGAAATCGTTCCACTTCAAATGGGTTTCGTTGACTTTTCTGGGAGTGGAACCAAATCTTGGCTTCTGGCCTGAGACTCCCACGGGTTCACGCTGGCCTTGGAGCAGGCGCCACGATGGGCAACTCTGAACTGTGCACTGCTCCGCTCTGCATTTCTGCTCCCTGCCTGAAATGCTGCATCAGTTGCACACCTTTTCTTGAGCATATGGATGGCGCTCCGCCACACACCTACTGTGTGTTGCCACAGCAAGCTGCTGCAGGATGGGCTGGTGAGTACGACTGCCGCGGCTGCCAAGGGGAGGTCGTTACTCAGCCATCATTAGTTTGAGCCGGAAACACGATACTGCTCGACCTGCTCCGCTACACTATTTGAAGTGTACCCTGTGTGCCAGAGTTTTCCTGCAGATACTGGCAAGGCAACATCATTCTTGGATGGATACGAGTCTTCCTCTTTAGTATACTGTTACAAATTGGGAATGACTATGCAAATCCTTGGTCCCCGTGCCTTGGCACCAGTGAGAGGAAGATCCCAGCTTGAGATTCAGTGCCTTTCTCATCGTGCACGGCAGTTAGGGCCTCAACTTCAAACCCGGCTATTCCGTAGTAACCCAAATATTAGGAATTTCCTGCTTGGGTTAGATTCTGCCTGCGGTAGTTCACCACAGCCCAGAGGACACTCTGCCTTCTCAGCCAGTTGTACAGCTCTGGTACTGTGCCACGGGACAGTAGGGTTCCAGGCAAGGAGAACATCTTGGCCCATACAGAGCCAGTAAAAACACCTGAACATTCAAGCACCACAAGTGCAGGGCATCCCACTGGAGAAAGGATGTCTTTCAAAATAAAATATGCTCTAATATCTGTCCCAAATCTGAATTCCTAACAAGGCTTTGCACTGCTAGCCCTTTCTCTGAATGTGGTGTTCAGATGTTTCCAGATGTTACCGAGTGCTCCTCACTATAATGTGATCATGCAGGGCTAGAGAGAGAATCATTTACCCGCTTCACAGCCACGTTAGACCACAATTTGATGGGAAAGAAGAAGGATTAGTCCAGTTGGTTTAAAGAAGAACTTCTAGGAAGAAAGGATAATTCTATGAATTAGCATTTAGTTAAAGTATGAAAATTCATGAACTTCAGCTGAGGAACTCCTCATGAGCATCCTTCATGAGCATCTGTTCCGCACAGGGGCTGTGGTTGCTAGCATTTTGGTGCATCGGAATAAGTTTCTAAACAGTTTTATTCTATCTGAACCTAGTTACTAAGACCTTATTTTGAAAAAGCAAGCCAAATTCTATTTATTTTGATGACTGACTAATGGATGGAGACCTCTAATGTAGTAAAAAGCCTTCTTGGGATCCTGTTGTGTCTTCAGTTAATAGAAGTGAAGTGTGCGCTGCGATGTGTGCTACCATTATCTAGCAAAGACAGTTGAAACAAACCAACTCAGATAAATTTATAGCTGCTGCTGACACAGACTGGCGTGAATCACACAGTCTAAATTTCTCTGTGACTCTGCTAATTCTTTGCAAAACAAGAAAAATCTTGTTTTCCTCCTATCAGAGGATGGCTGTGAAGATAATAAATACATCAAAGACTGCGGGGCAGTGAAAGGGGGATCTGTAAGTACCTAACAGAGCTAGAAACTAGGCATACCAAAGTACTCATGGGCAAGAAAAAGGTGACACCAGTGCCCAGAGCTGAGTATAACCAAAGCATTTCTTTACTATTCAGTGTATCAGTTAATGCCATTGCAATTCTGGTTTTATAGTGCAGGAGCTTTCATCAGAGGTTATCAATCAGCTTCATTAGTACAGTACACTGGGAAGAAATTATTGCAAGATTGTGTATTTATGTTTCTCTGTCCAGTAAAGGATTTCAGTTTAATAGGAAAAAAAAACCAACCCAAAACCTTAAACACTGTTTAATCTGGACATTTTTCTACGGTCAGTGAAAGCACGGCACAGGCAATACCAGAACGGCAGTCGTCATGAAGGCAGTACTAGTACAACTGGTGGAGAGATTGCTTCCAATGCCAAAGTTCCATAAAAATAATTCATTATGTAGGCTCAGAGATAATGACAACCTTGAGACTATAATAGCTCACTCACTCAGCTCTGCGTTCTCCCTATTGGCTGTGAAAATCATACAAAGATGCAAGTATTATAGTAAAATAGATCCAGCTAGAGTCCTCTGTGGAAGCCCGTGTCCACTTCCAGAGAATTTCATGAAATAATGCTTCTTTACACCAACCAATAACAGCAGTATGCGTCTCCACTACACCTCAGTCTGTGCTTCCTTAATTCTGCTTTATTCCTCTATCTTTGAAGGGGTGGCAAGAGTGAAAACACAAAAGGGGGAAAAATCACTGTCAGCTTCAATAATTCTGTTTATAGGGAACGGGGCGTGAGGTGATAGAGATGTACTCTGTCACCTGATGGGGCCTGAAATGGTACCCAGGCTCCTTTGCACCCCTGCCAGCATAACCCATAGTGACAGGCTCCTTCATCTCGAGCAGTGATGAACTGTGGGGGAAGCCGGCAGGAACCGCTGCAGTCCTGCGTTACCTCCCACTTCACATCTGAAAGCACCATCTGTGTCTCACTGCACAGAGCAGAAGATCAGCATATTCTCCGATTTTCTACTGGCTGATGACATCCCAATGCCAGGCACTAGGAGCATTTATGAGAATCTAAAAAGCCACCCAGAGGACCAAACCCACATGACCAGTTTACTAAGCTTAAGGTAATAACTCACAAGGTCAGATTTTACTAGAGCGAAATTGCTATGACTGCAGAACATGCCACGCAGGCACGCATGCTTCTCAGAATAAAACCCGGCTAGGGAAGATAGAAAAAACAAAATAAATGCTGAAATAAAAACAGACTGCATTTAATTTGCCCATTTAGGCGTTGCCTCTATTTATTACACAAAGTTAAGATTTTCATGATGAACTCGGGCGTAATTTGTCTGTTCCATTTCCCTTGCGCTGTAAGGGAAAGCTCTGCAGGAAGCACCATGGGCTGCTTGTGCTGTGGGCAGGGGTGGCTCACGAGCACCACTGGGCACAAGCGGTCCAAGGGCAGGCTGCGTCCCACATGCCAGGTCCTCACGCAGACCCCGCAGCACCCGCGACACCCTCGCACCTGGAAACCTCAGCCTGCCTGAACCAAACACAAGTGAGACCGTATCGGAAAATTTTAGGCAACCATTTTCGCTGGGGTGTTTTCACAAGTGCTTTGATTCCCAGGACAAGGTTTGAGGGACGTCACATGAGGACGCTTATTTTCATCTCAGAGGTGGAGAGATGTGGATCGTTTGGCTTTGCCGTGGCTTGGCTCTGCTGGAGGACCAGCGCAGCCCTGGCAGCAGTTTCACCACCTCTCCTCTGCCCAGGCCCAGGCGTGTTGCTCACTCATGGTCAACACGACCGGCACACAGGAATGGTGCTACGGAAAGAGGGGGGACAGAGTCAGAGACTCCCCTTTTGCTCCCTGTATTCACTCCTGAGGAATAACTTTCCAGGAGAAGGCGTCACTACACCATCACCAGGAGTTTCCAGCTTCACGACTGACTCGTGGCTGCACCATTCTGTGCTGAACTCTCTTTGGCCACTGACATGACTGCAGTAGTTGCCAAATACAATTACAAAATTATGAGAGAGGCAAAAAGCATCATACACCCTGGGATCAGACTTCGCTGGCTTTGCCAAAATGTCACTTCAAGGTCAACATATTTGTTTATCTAGAAGAGGTTTTGAGTGATTTAAGACAGATATAATCTGTCTTCCCTTTTTTAATGTTTCTTTTTCCCCCCTGCCCAGCCAGCACTGTGAGATGTTGTCTGATCTTGAAAGACGACTACTTTGGGGATGTGCGTGGGCAGGGGATTTTGTAAGGAAAGGTTCATGGCATGACAGCTGCTGTGAAAGAGTCAGGTATTCTGATGATTTATTATGAGAGCTGTTCAAATTTTAACTTACTGACCAAACAAATCATTAAAGGCTTTCATTTTCCGTTGATCTAAAATGATTTGCTTCTCAATTTCCTCAACTTTAAACTTTAACTTCAAATATTTTTTTTTAAACTTTAAAGCTTGTTCTTCCCAGAAAAAAAAAATTAATTGCTATCTTTTTAATTTTTGAATGTTGAAAATCTATTTTGGCAGGGGAGGAGAAAATCTGAAGCAAGTGCAAGGAAGAGAATGAAGTTAACAACAGGAAAACATTTTTGTGCAACATTTTTATGCAAGCCACTCTTACTGAAAACCTTAGTTATTTGACACTAAAATAAATTTATACAGAACGAATCCCATTATTACAGAACTAAAGAGCTGGTGGGATCCTGTCACGTGTCAACAGATACACGAGCTCACTGCTCGGCTGGTCAGGACAGAAAGGGACCTTAGAGGTTGATGGAGGAAAATGGGATGGGAGAACCTGGAAGCAGTGCCTGTACCAGTGGGGGGGTAATACTGAAATGAATTGTTTCCGATCTTTTAGCTTCAAAAATCTCTTTTCTTGCTTATAATATTTTCTGACTAAAACAAGAAATTGAGAAAAGACTTCAAGTGTGTTAAATAAGAGAAGGTAAAACAAAGCACATAATTTTGGGTTGAAAGGAATGTCTCATATTGACTTAAGTCTTTCACGTTTTTGTATTCTGTCGAAACCTCAGAAAGTTTCTGTTTTGGTTGGAACTGAACCTTTTTCTGTCCTGCTGGTTTCCCTGTTTGACAAAATCTCAATTCAGCCAGGTTGTTTAACAACTTGACCAAGTCTAGAAGGTCATTATTGGCCCAGCGTTTGCCTGGAAGGGCAGGAGGTGCGTTTCAAAGCAGACGCTGGGGGAGCCCAGGCCAAGGCACGTGCTGGCTGTGGCGGGGTGTGACCCCAGTGCCGAGAGCTGGCTGCTCAGTGACAGACACCAACTGCTCTGTTCTGCTTTTTGGTTTTTTCAGTTGCCTTGAGTGGTTATCTGGAATCGTGGACAGTTAAACACGTGACTTCATGGTACTTGCAGAAATCCTTCAAGAGCTTCTATGAACTCCTGCTCTTGGTAAAAAACCAGATTCTTTCCATCCTTGTCACTGTCATTACTTTACATGAAAAATTACCTCTCAATTCCAGAGACAGCAGGCACTGCCCAGGTGACTTGCTGAGGCTATAGCACACGCCTAACGCTTGCTCGAGGCAACCCTCGCTCTGTTTCAGTGCACGGCTGACCCTCAGCGCTGCGTAGGGACCAGCCCCCACGTACGGGCTGGTCTCCCACGGGGGGCGAGAGGGAGCAGCGCCTGCACCCACAGGCCGTCGGCAAGCGCCCAGAGTCCCAGGCTGCGTGGGACAAACCAACACCGGGTAACTTAAAAATACAGAGCCCACTCCTAATTTCATATGCGCTGGTACCGTGAGTGGCACATACATTTATATACATAGACTTTATACATAGTATGCATACATAGTATGAGAGAGGGCAAGCCGGCCTGTTATTTATATGACGCCCCATAAACTTCAGTCCTGATTCCTGTCTTATTTATTCCAGTGAAAGTCCGAAGCAACTCAAGATACAAGAAGGGTTTACATAAAATTAGATTCAGTCCTTATGTAAGAATGTCCAAACCATGCCTGAGTAATGCATTTATGTTTTCAAGATGTAAACTCTCATCCTTCAAGCTACTTGTGGGAAGTGGCAGCTTTATGCTCACATCTGCCCACCCAACATGGTACACAGGTCTGCCTGCAGCTTGCAGGACTGAGTTCTTTAAATACATACAGAAAGTCTTAAATTATATGAAAATGAAGGTTTCTGAGATTTACTTACGTGAAATAAACTCTTCCTCCAAAATGTCAAGTTTGGCTTCTGTTTGGTCAATTCGTTTGCTCTGTTTGAGCAAATACAATGTACATAAAATTTATAAATAATTACAGTTTTATACAGAAATTTGGCATGCTCCAGGCAGCTCTTTTTCTCCTGCACTAGATACCTTAACTCTAGCTCTAATCTAAACTTGCCTGCAATTGTCAATCTCCTGCGGCTGCAGATCTGTGAGCTCACAGCTGTCTGTGCCCAGTCATGTTGGGCAATTATTTCAGGTTTCATTCACTCGGCAAACCTGTCCCTCACCGCAGGCAGGGATCCAGGGCTGGGTGCAAATAGTTCATCTTCCCTCCTCTAACAGGCAGACAGCTCCAAGCCCAGCAACGCTGCTTTCTATCATTTTGCTCTCTACTTGCCAACCCTGTAATTGCAACCCTATATATATGGTCCCTCCCACCTCAGCTCGCTGAGTCTCCTCTATTGTGTGTGTGCCGGTATTTTATGTGGGACATAATTATTCTTGTTCCTATCAGCTGAGACAAGCACGCACCAGATTAACTCCCTCGCGGGACACAAAATGGTGTACCCCAAGCACCTTCTGAACTGTACACGTAAAGAGGAGGACAATGACTGTAGGTACTTGTTACATTAACGGTAAATAAAGCAAAGGTGGTTTACTGAGGAGCCTTACACTGAGTGCTCCGCTCAGTTCTGGGTGTGCTAGAGGAGGAAATGGGCAATAAAAGGTAATTATTATGGAAAGAGTCTCATGTGAGCAGAATTTGGAAAGAATGAGAGTGTGTCATTTAGACAGAAAGGAATTGGAGGGGCACAAAGCTAAAATAAAGGAAAACACAGAGAAAATACATCAGACATTTTGCTTCTGATTATTCTCACATTCTATCAGACCAAGGGCATGGTCGATACACCAAAAGGCTACAGCAGACACACAGCCACAAAGTCCACAGCAAACATGGAAATTTTTCTTCCAAGCTTCCAGGTAACAGGTAAATGTAGAATAAGAAGCCTGCAGATGCGCTGGGTAATTTTGGATTGCTTTCCTCGGTCATCTTTGATGGCCACAACAAAGGGAAACAGTTTCCCTTGTAGCACTGTGCTGGCTAGTCTCCATCGCAGTTTTCTGTACCATCTCCCGAAGCGTGCGTTGCAGGCGGACCCGTAGGGCTGTTAAGCAACGAATGTGATTTAGTTGAGCACTTGCTACGTGCCCTGGCCCACTCCTCCAGGAGGAAAAGCAGGAGGGACTCACTGACCTCTCAGAGGAGGAAAGGAGTGATGGACAGAATCACTTTATTTTGTCTTCTCGCTGAGCATCTGCCTCCTTGGAGCAAATGGGTGTCGTGGCGTGCCAACCGCGGCAGCACCTTGCCGAGGAGGGGAAAGGACCCAGCGTGGCTGAAGGGAGGGAGTAAGGATGAATAGAGCTGCCAGTAACTCATTAATTGAAGGCTTGACAACGCGCTGACAAATGAGCGTGTAAGACAAAAATATCAGCTGGGGCCCCAAGGAGCACCGTTCAGACGCAATCATTCATCTTACACATATATTAGTCTGAATTTCTGTAGGGCAGTGAAACACTCCTCACCGCAGTAAGTTTTAGGGGAAAACCAGCCATGTAATGGCTTGAATGCCTTCACAGCCCACCTCTTCCCAACACATTTATTTTGTTCTTGCAGGCAACACCGTCAAAGCTGCGCTGCAGCTGCATGTCCTGCCACGCCAACATTCATTTTTCCTCAATAAATACTCAATATCCACAATAAAGCCATGCACACAGAGACACAAAGTGCCAGCATTTGACTGGGAGCAGAATTTAACTTTTAGTAGATAAATGCTTTTACCTATTGCATTAAGAGGAATAATTTATACATGAGTAAATGAAACCTTAAAGCCAGCAAACACACCCACAACAGGCCACTGCAGCTTAGTATGAACGATTTAGCTTTCTTTATAACACTTTAAAAGCTGTCACAATGCTTTGGCATGGCAGGATTACCTGGCTGCAATGGACCGGCAGGCCAGTCCCCGCGTGCCTGTTAACTGTGTGACCTTGCAGCCGCAAAGAGCTGATTACATGGAAAGAGTCACCTCTGGACAAGAATTAGAAGCAGACACGGTACTGAAAAAGTGTGACTGACTTGCCCACAGTAGCTGCCACTGAGAAAATTGGATTTGAAACCAAGTGCCCCACGTGCTGTTTGTCTTCGGCTTCCTCCACGCAGCAAAGGAGACGTGTGCCGGTGTCCCGGGAGCAGAGCTGTGGCCCAGCACAGAGCCGCGTTCAGACACTGTAAGTTTTACTCAAGTTCCTGCATTTAATGCTTCCAACCAACTAGGTGCCTCTGTGGGTTATAAGAAAACTTAAAAGCTGGTCCACCCAAAATACCAGACATGAGGTGACAGACTTTGAAGGCGCCTCAGTATCCTTTCAGGTTTGTCAACTCTTGCCAACAGTTTGGTGGCAGCTTTGCACCACTTTGTCCCCCTTCCCAGGCCACTGCATTGCCACCCTCAGCCTGGGCTGGGAGGGTTTGAACACGCCCCGTCAAACTCTGCCCGGGCCTCAGTGGTCCTGTCATCCCTTCCCTGAGACAGGCTTTACCTAAAGATATTTAATGTGGATTCGTTTTTATGTCACCTTCTTTTTAAAGGCCATTCAGCACCATGTTTCGTAGCACAACATGCCATTTAATATAGCAGTAAAACAAACAAGAATGGTTTTTTATTTGGATTTTTCCTCTTCTTTTTAAATCACTTGAGAAATAGCATAAATGTTCCCCATTTCTAAGAACGGAGAAATTAAGGTAGTAAGAGGTCAAGTTATTTGTCTCTTAACTATTATCTATAACAGACTATCTGCCAAGATGAACAAGCCTCCTGCAGAACATGTGCCAACACCTCCTCGCTCAGATCAGTACCCAGTTTCACATCTCTTCAGGAAACCCTGATCGGCAGCAAGACTGCCGTACACACAAAGGCATCGCGGGCTTTCCCCACGCTGCTCTCCGAGCCCGGGGTTGCGGGAGCAGCAGCCACCCTGCAGATTTGCACTGTGTTATTTTTCCTCCTCGTTTCATTCGTACCCATTTACCTAGACCCCGACCCCCCCCTCCCAGCCGGCGTGGCGATGCGGCCCTGTGGCAGGCATTCGTCTGCGGAGCACCAGCTTTATTTAAGATAATCCTTCATATGAGCAATCATCAATAACTGCTAACCTACTCCCTAAAAGACACAGATCAATTGACAGATTATTATAACCCCTTAAAATATTAATGCCCTATCAGGGAGACAATTTCACTGGGCCTAGAGACTCTTCCATTATTAGAAATTATGCCCCAGCCTTAAATAAATTAACTCAATAAATGTCTTACCATGAATACAAATTCCTGCTTAGGGCTTGCAAATAAAATGATTTAGAGCTGTTCTCTGAGGAAAGATGAGGTGTTTAAACTTGCAAAAGAGGAAGGGCTATCATATTCATTAGTCTTTTGTTTTAAATGGACTTCTTTTTTTAAACTGAAGGCATCCCTTTCGGAAGGGAGGGAGAAATCTTTGGAAAATCAAGTTGTTACATTTTCTTACGCTGGGCTGCACAGTTTCAGTTCTGCGAATACACAGATCTCTGCTCAACTCCAAAGGCAGCTCTGGAGCCGAGACCACACCAGCCGCGGGCAGGGGCTGCCCAGCGCCATCAGCACCACACCCCTGTGGGGCACAACGGGACACAAGGAGGAGTGGGCTGGTGTCCCCAGCCAGCAGCACTGCATTGCTGCCGGCTCGCATCGGTGCTGGCAGGAGGCAGAGCGTGCTGGAGCCTGGACACAGGCCACCACCTCTGAGAAACTTAATCTGGATCCCCGAGGCTGGAGGGAGCCATTCTGCCATCACCCCAAGGTTGAATTTTGGCAAAAAGGAGCTCTCTTACTCGCTTCCTGCAGCCGTGACCGCGTCCTGCCGGCATTGGGAGGGCACCTGGACTCCCGAGCAGTGGAAGCTGAGCCAGAACTGCCCACCAGCAGCGCAGCAGCTGCTAACCTGGAGTGCAAAACTTGCTTTGCAAAGAAATGCAACACAGTGCTGCCTGCACTGGGGAGAAGCCGTGAGCTGCTCTCAGGGCACAGAGTGCGGCAGCAGCCTTTCAAACCTGATAAACTGCTTTCATGCTGTAGCTAGCTCAGTTGGCCATTACTGATTCAGGGTTAGATAACAGGAGCAACGTTTAGCGTAACTTTTTCTGTAATATGCCCTTAATGCTGAGAATAGATGCCAGGCTGGACCACTGTGCTACTGTGTTCTCACCTGGCCTCAGGTCACCTAAGCTTCAGCCAAGACCATACCACATAAAAACCATGAGGCTTGACATGGCACTGGTTCATTCAGTAGCAGTCATTCAGCCTGCAACCCGCCATCTTCTACTTACGTATGCCCAAAAGACCCCACAGTTCATAGGGTGTCTGTTAATAAAGCTTCAGCCTTAGCAGGCGTTTGTAATTTCAACAAGACATAAAGCATGCACAAGCCCATTAATCGTCCCAAGCCTCCTGTCAAAGCATTTGCCCTCTTCATATCGATGAATTGACTGTAGCAACGTGAAAGCCACACCGTCACATTTAATTAGAGCTGTATTTCACACCAAAGGCCCCTGATGTTTCAAGAAGAGTATTACAGCTCTGCATTCTTTTACGAACCTCTGAGCTGGCAAGATGAATCTCGAGCATCAGCAGAGTAACACCTTGGCTGTCCGTTGTGCGTACTCCCAACCACGTGCATTTTTGGCCACAGTGTTTTGGAGAAGTTACACACACACACACACACTCCCTTTTCTGTGCACTATTGTACTGCTATCAATGCATCACTTGAGACAGGTGAGCACAGCCTGTTTTGCTCTGTCTGTACTGTCTTTAAGGACAGGACAGCCCCGGACAGGTAGTCTGCAATGTCAGGAGATGTGTAGGTAGCACCCCGTGGCTTGGTTATCTGCCTGGTAGCAGCTGCCAGATGTCACTGCCTGCCTATGGGATGTCCAGAGCCATGTCCATACAGCAAAAAGAGGCATATCTAGATCTGTGCTGCAGCAAAAGACAAGCACGACATCTCCCCAAAGGGTATGCCTTAGCTCAAAATACAGTGTAAAGACACACGCATTCCTAAGACAGTGCAGGTAAACGGATGCCTTCTGCAGATAATAATCAACAGCAATATCATGGGGAAGATAGATTCTCTGTCTTTTCTTTGTGCTTAGGTATCAATTTGGTGAGATTTTGGGTTTTGATAGCCAAAGCACTGTTGTTTCCTGGTTAAGAGTTCACATGACTTTCTAGGTCCTGGCTTAAGAAGATCAGAGCGTGCCTCGAAAATGGATGCAATGTTTCCAGTTCTTACTTTTCAATTTTTACATACATGAACAGTTCAGTCCTGAACTGCAAGATACGCATAAAAGACACAAGTCAGGATGAAAAAATAGCCACACTGATTCCAGTGGACTGAATCAGAAAGGTTTGTAAAAGAGACCGTAGATTCAACTTACTTGTTTTGCCTTAGAGAGAAATTCCATCACAAGCCATCCACAGAGACACTTAAACACGGGGAATTCTACAAGCAGATCAGGGAGATTGCCTTGGCAGCAGCCTGCTCCTCGGTGTCTCCTCTTTGTTGCATGGACTTTGCACTTGTACCTGTTGCATTCCCAACTGATGCATCAGTGAGCTCTTGGGCTGGTGACATGAAACGCTCCCCAGCAGGAATGCTTGCTTATGTGCT